>NC_136808.1:43327835-43365335 GCF_951216825.1 Electrona antarctica | reverse complement strand
GTGTGTTTACCTTGTTGAGAGGGTCAGTGTGTACCAGTGTGTGTGATCGTAGATGAGGGATGTCGAGAGCAGTGAACTGACTCTCCCACAGAGCAGTCCACTCTCCATAGGAATCAACTACTTGGAGGCTGAGTGGGACACAGACCCCGTCGGACACAGACAGTGATGATGGCTGCTGCTCAACTGTCTGTTCTGGAAGAAAAATTTAAAATATATAATATTCACACTGTAGTCACATTGTTCTCATTATACTCAGATTTTATACTCAGAGAGTATCAATTACCACTCACTAACAGATCACACCTTGTTATGCATCTGACAGTATAGGAACGGAAGGTGGTTTACTTCATATGCAGAACTCAGAACTAATATGCAGTATGACATCCAACACAAGAGTGTTTAATTTCCCCCATTCCGTATTCTACAAACTCACGAACTGTTCCCCTCCTGCCTTTCTTGCCCCTGCAGGTGGTCTTGGGCAGCTCCTGTGGGGACTGGCTGCCCACATTTGGTGGTAGATGAGCAGCTGGGAGGACTGAGCCATATGCTGGGCTCTGGCCAGAGTTAGTGTTAGGAGTGGACAGCATAGTGGCCAGGGTCAAGGCATGGGGACCCCCCCCTATTATTAACACGTCCAACATCACCATCTGGAACTTCAAACAAAAAGCAAAACAAAATGTCAACCTCGAGTTATTAGCTTTTTTCACTTTATTACAAGCTGCAAGAACCTTCCTTTAGAACATGTGATAGATCTGTTTTTGTTTCCTATAATTTAGTTTCTTGTGCCATTTCTGTGTAAGACTGTCAGATTCCCCTTTTGGGTAAAATGGTGGGTACAGTATATTATACTGTATCACATAGCAGCACATCATCCATTATCTGAACAAGTCATGATGACATTAGTATACTGATTACAGTATGATATGAAAGATATGTTGTGTACAGTATGTAACTGACCACCCGACTGTGACGTCTGACCTGATGATGCTATGGAGTGGGAGTTTCTCCCAGATAAGTTACAATATTTGTATAAATATGCCTGTATTTTCTGTGTAACTTTGGAATATTCTCATGGACTAAACTAACTCATTATACTTTTTCCTGTCATGTCATTTCATTTCATTTCCTTTCCTCTCACTTAATATTTTACCACAGAAAGGTGGTTTATAACCAATCATCATAAAGCTATCAAAAGGACTACACCCCCCCCCCCCCCCCCCCCCATGTGGTTAGCAAATTATAACAGTGTTAAAGTTAATTAAATGCTGTCCAGTTCTAATCCAGTATTGCAACATTGTAACGTCTTGAACTGAACTGCTACAATAATGATTCAAGTGTTTAGCTTCACACATAATTCAGTTAGTCAACAAACACAAACGTGTGTCCATCATTACAGTACCTGCTTGAGCTGGGCTTCAGTCTGTCAGCTTATGCCAATTGTGAAATGGTGAAAAAGTGCACAATATCTAAACACTATCATGCTGCAGTGTAGTAGCCTACTACTGTTGTGGCAGACCTGTGAACTTTCTACCGTGCTGCCCCATGTTGTAACTCAATCCTTCTTGACAAATATAGATACAGTACAGCACGGCTCCATTGGCAAGCAAGTCATTGCTCTAAATAGCTTTGTTTTGTGTGTGTGTGTGTGTGTGTGTGTGTGTGTGTGTGTGTGTGTGTGTGTGTGTGTGTGTGTGTGTGTGTGTGTGTGTGTGTGTGTGTGTGTGTGTGTGTGTGTGCGCACACGTGCACATGTGTGAATTTAGTTCAGTGCAGCCTACACATCAAGTGCTTAATAATAGGCGCTTACATTGAATGAACCTCAAGTCCGTTATTTTTTTCAGGCTGAAATCTCTCTTCTGTCAACATCAGGATAATCTAATGCCTGATTTAAACTTTGTAGTTGTCTTGCACCGAAAACAGCAGATCTACAAGCTAACAAAGCGTTGCAGTGCAGAGCTTTGTGAACTAGTAGATGAGCTATTTTCAGTGACATGATGCAAAAACAAATATAAACCAGGGTTAAGACTGATATGTGTATGTCATTGCAAGAGGACTGAGGAAGTTCTTTCATATATTATTGTATATTGATACAACTGTTAAACACTAGAACTTCCTATGGCTCCTGTTCCTGGTTTTGCATTGTGTGTGTGTGTGTGTGTGTGTGTGTGTGTGTGTGTGTGTGTGTGTGTGTGTGTGTGTGTGTGTGTGTGTGTGTGTGTGTGTGTGTGTGTGTGCGCGTGTGTGCGTGTGCGTGCGTGCGTGCGTGCGTGCGTGCGTGCGTGCGTGCGTGCGTGCGTGCGTGCGTGCGTGCGTGCCTTCGTGCGTGCGTGCGTGCGTGCGTGCGTGCGTGCGTGCGTGCGTGTCCTGGTGTTTTAATGACACAACGGTCAACAGCAAAAACGTATACAGAAATCGTTATTGTCATGATGAAAGTGTCATTATATAGCCCTCTCCCTCAAACAGACCATTGTAGTATTCAGTGTCAAGTTCTGTTTTCTCACACAATTCCACAACATCCTCTTCTGATAGGAGTTCTCTGATGATCGCATGCACTTCCTCTTCTATACGTAGATTAAATCATAAACTATAAGCCTGTCATTGTGAGCAAACATTGGGCTCGTTAAAAGACCCCTGCTACCAGCAGACCACACAGATGTCACCATGGATAGCAAGGTGGGTGATGACTTCTTTCTTCAATGCAATTCTTTAGAGTTGTCAGGTTACATTTACAGTAACATTATTATAACCTCTCAATATTTACTTTTCCTGATGATGTTGTTGGGCTTAGGTTAATGTAGCTGTTTGTTATAAAGCAACTTGTTGCTTTATACACTGAAACTGAAAACTGAAATCAGTATTAAAGCATGGGTGAGGCTAAGAATGTTGCAGTGATAATAGAGGAAACTGTATGGAGGTGTGAAAATATGTTGTGTTCCTCTGCAATTAGTACTTTCACTGAAGTCTGTGTATTTTTATATTTCTGTTGATATATACCTTTGAAAGTTGCAACCCTCACTCATCCCGTTTTATAAGAGCTCCAGTGGGACAAAAGTGCATCTTTCACCACACGCACGCACAAAAGTGCATCTTTATCTTTCACCACACGCACGCACAAAAGTGCATCTTTATCTTTCACCACACGCACGCACAAAAGTGCATCTTTATCTTTCACCACACGCACGCACAAAAGTGCATCTTTATCTTTCACCACACGCACGCACAAAAGTGCATCTTTATCTTTCACCACACGCACGCACAAAAGTGCATCTTTATCTTTCACCACACGCATGCACAAAAGTGCATCTTTATCTTTCACCACACGCACGCACAAAAGTGCATCTTTATCTTTCACCACACGCACGCACAAAAGTGCATCTTTATCTTTCACCACACGCACGCACAAAAGTGCATCTTTATCTTTCACCACACGCACGCACAAAAGTGCATCTTTATCTTTCACCACACGCATGCACAAAAGTGCATCTTTATCTTTCACCACACACATGCACAAAAGTGCATCTTTATCTTTCACCACACGCACGCACAAAAGTGCATCTTTATCTTTCACCACACGCACGCACAAAAGTGCATCTTTATCTTTCACTGCACACGCATGCACAAAAGTGCATCTTTCACCACACACATGCACAAAAGTGTATCTTTCACCACACGCATGCACAAAAGTACATCTTTCACCACACGCACACACAAAAGTGCATCTTTATCTTTCACCACACCGCACAACAGTGCGTGCGTGAAGCAGTTTGGTTCAACCTCGGTCGTTTCCAACGACCGAGGTTGAACCAAAGTGCTTCAAATCACAGAGCATAAAATCATACATAGAGACAAAAAAGAAGAGGATAAGATGTATGTACACGCGCGCACGCACGCACGCACGCACGCACGCACGCACGCACGCACGCACGCACGCACACACGCACGCACACACACACACACGCACACAGTGTTTTTTCAGCAGTTCATTGGGGTGGCAGGGTATTCAAAATATGTTCAACCTCATGCAGGTTCTATTGGTTCTTCATCTTAGTATTGGCACCTTTAAGGTCCTATAATAAAGCACATTTACAATAGGTTCTATATAGCACCAAAAGAAGATTCCGAGCCGAAGAACCACTTTTTAGTGCTATTTAGAACAATTTTACTGTGCCCATATCCCTTACACTTGAATAGAATGAGGCAATCAGTATGAGTGTGTGTACAATGCTTTGTTCTTTCCCATTTTCCAGGCTTCAGTGGTAAGGGGAGGATTGTCTATCAAACACCAGCTCTATGAAGGCAAACACCAGTATGAGGTGGAGAATTCTTTCAAATTCAAGCAAGAAAATGGAGGAGGAGGATGTTTTGCCAGGTACTGTAACCCTCTAAGTCAATTAGTATCACTCATCTCTGTTTGTTTTGCGATTAAAGGTTTTGTTTCTTAAATAAATAACGCTCATCCATTCATTCTCTGTCATTGGCTTGCTATTCATCCTTGAAGAAATGTACATTCTGTTTGTCCTATAGGAAGGGAGACAAGCTTTTAATGGTTAATGGTGAAAACCTGCAGGAGCTCACGCCTGAGAAGTTTGCACTTCTGCTCACAAAGGGAAATCCAATGCTGGTGAATTTATGGGTTTTTTACTCAGCCAACAATTTGAGCAATTTGTACTTTGTCAGCTTAAGAAAATTCAACCGTGGTTTTGCTATTCAGTGGTTACAGTATATAGTCAATTCATAGATATAGACCATAGAGCACCAACACATAGGCCTGTCTGCTATTGTCTCCCCTTCCACTAATAACTATGTCCCCCATCCATCCATCCATCCATCCATCCATCCATCCATCCATCCATCCATCCATCCATCCATCCATCCATCCATCCATCCATCCATCCATCCATCCATCCGTCCCTAGACAGTGCACCAGGCCCAAAAGAAGGCGCCCACTGACCACGTGCACTCCAGTGAGGACACCTTCAAGCCTATCTCCAAGGAAAAAACGCAGTTCCGCTTCAGCCTGGAGATGAAGAGAGAGGAAGACCTGGGCGAGGAGGAGGGCTGCAGTGAACGAGGGCTGGAAGGGCAAAGCGAGGAGGAGGCGGTTTTCCTGCAGGGTGGAGATGTGGAGAACAGAAAGGAGGGGGACTTCCTCATTGTGACCTTGAGGAAGACCAGCGTCTCTGTGGTAAAGGGGCGGGGCCCTGCTACAGCGGTCCCCTGTCATGAGTGTACTGGCTCCGAATGTGCCTTCAACGACGTCATCATGGTGTCAGACTCCAGCTCAGTGATCCTGGGTAATGAGTGTATATGCGATTGTTCTATTGATGATCTTGTAACCCATTATAAGACCTGAGCAGGGCGACTCTATACAAATAGTTCTCACACTTTCTCACTCAAACTTTCAATATTGTACCAAAGAAAACACGAAAAACAATAGCCCCGACACAAAGTTATTTTTAATAGCCAACGCAAAAATCTAAGATGACACATGCTTCCCCTGTTTTAATGGATTAATTCAATCAAATTATGTAATCAATGAATTGATCACTATTTTATAGTGTCCTGCAGCAATAATGAAAATACTATTTTCAATAGCTGATCTACAAGCTCACAGTGTGCTGCAATGCTTTGCTTGTAGATCGAAACTGCCTTTCTTTCCGAACACTCTATTGAGGGGCGCTAGCCCCTCCTATATACAACTTTTCGTCCCGTCACGTCTCATATGCCATTGACAATGAAAGGAGAATTTACGTCATATGTGCCTGAAATATGACGTAAATTTGTGGCAACACAAACATTAAATGCCATTGACAATGAAAGGAAAATGTACGTCATATGTAGACGATGCAAATCGGCTAACCAATCACATAAATTCAGTTGTCATCTTACATGATTATGGTGAAAAGATGTTTTTTTTTTAAATACATTGTATCATGGTTAAAAGATAATAATATGAGTTGAGAAATTAATTCATGAAGAAGTACATTCCATTTTTATTGGATGATATGCGACGACACAGGTGTTTTTTTTTATATAGGCCTACATGTATCTATATAAATGCGCCACATCTTTGTATGTCTGTAACCTGTAATCTACGTACCTCAAATTGGACACACGGGTTCCACACCACCACAGGGAGTGCGGTGCCCGGTGGACTCATGGTTGTCCAGAACCAGCACAAAAGCCTCTGCCCGGGATCTGGACCTGATCACCCCTATATCTTTATATATGGAGCTGGCCTGTTCTGACACCACAATGATTGTTCTGACATCACAATGATCTAACATCTGCATAGACTCCATATTTGGGCATGCCTGACAAAGAACTGGGGATGAAATGGGCATAAAAGGGACACAGACATAATAACTGGGTGGGGCATTAATTTCCAACTTGCATCGTTCCAAGTAGGCCAGTGTCCAACGGGCACCGCTCTAGTCAAAATAAATAAAGGCTGTATATAGCAATACATACTAACCTACTTTTCTTTCTCATTCAATAATGTAAAGTTTTGTTTTGTCCTTTCAGTACCACGTGGAGGATCTGGCAGTTTTAAGTGTGAACGACAGCGGGACATTTCCATTGAGCATGTCGTCACTCAACAATACCTCAGCAGCCTCTGCTTACAGCAACGACCTATTATGTCACCAAATCCTGGTTAGTCATCACATGCCGTTAGTACAGTGGTGGAAAAAGTACTGACATGTCTTATCAATACCAGTGAAAGTCTGGTACTTAAAATGTACTTGAACAGTATACTCATTATGCAGAATATCCCATTTCACAAGTTTAAAAATGTATACAATTTATAAAAATCTTTTGAAAATTGCCTGATGCGATGTAAGCTTGCAGATAGGCTATTTTCAAATTTCCGAAATGTATAGGGATGAAGTGGTTAATGTAGATTGTGTAATAAAAATAAAAATCTATGAAGTAGAACTAGTAATTAAGTTTCCAAATAATTGTAGTGGAGTAAAAGTATAATATCCACCTCTGAGATGTAGTAGAAATTTGGAAATACTAAATGTAAAAATACCTCAAATTAGTACTGCATTAGTAGTTTATCAACTCAAGTGACCATTAAGCAAGCAAGGCAAGGCAGGTTAATTTGTATAACACATTCCAACAATTAACACAGCAATTCAATGTGCTTACACAGAACATCAAGCAAAGGAAACACAATTATAAAATTACATTAGGACTATACCACTAAAGAAGTAAAAACAGATACCGTTACAGTGCAGAAGAGAAAATAATATAAATGATTTAAAATCCATTCACTGTTGACGAGTTGTGGGAAGTTGCTAGATTTCTCTTTCACCTGTATTTTATTACTGTATTCAAATGTGTATGACAATAACGATTAACTCTCTATGCTCATGACTATATATTTTCTTTGTGTCAAAGAGAATATCACCATATATTACTACAAGTCAGACTCTACTGAGAGAACATTCAGAGGTATTCCAGTTGTCCTGAATTTTACTGACTCCAACTGCTTCCTCAAGTGCTCCAAGGATGGGGAGAGGGTGCTCCTATGTGTGGAGGTACTGTACATACAGTAAATTCATCATCGTCATCAAATTACTTTAAATCAGCATACATTTCCATATGTCAGTTGAACATGGAATCAGTGTTATATTGTGAATCAAGTATGGTGATTCGAATTGTATCGTGAGTTGGGTGAATTGTTACTTAAAAACTACACTAAAATGTTAGAGAGGGACTAGAGAAGAGATCCAGTAGAACTAAAAGACAAGTCATTATTTGGTTGCGCTTGATCTTGCAGATCAGCTATTTTCAGCATGCAACCAAGTGTAAAATCTGACATTTCGACGCCCTCAAGGTCAATACCTGCCAAAATACATTTTCATTGACTAAATCAGAATGAATCAACTAAAATTGGATGATACTTAGTCGACTAAAACTAGACTAAAACTAAAATGTTTCAGATGACTAAAATATGACTAAAACTAAATTCAATTTTATAAAAATAATGATGACTAATACTAAATTCATATTTTATTCAAAAGATTATGAATAAAACTAAATTAAATTGTATTCAAAAGACTATGACTTAAACTAAATCAAAATTTGTTGTCAAAATGAACACTGCATGGATTACATGGCATTGGCAAAGTTACAGGGCCTTTTTCTTCTAGCCAGCTATATACTTTTTCTAATTCAACACATTTTCTATATGTTGTTTGTTGTTGTTGTCTTGTAGACATGTAACAAGCAGTGCCTGAAGCAGATCTCGAGGAGCGATGCCAGCAGGCTGTCGTTTGTCTTCTACATGAAATCCACCAGGGACCAACAGCGACGCTTTGAGTCGGCCGTCTGCCCTGGATGGTTCATTCACATCGTCACAGACGCAGTGACAGTACGGAGGACCCCGCAGCCGGATGACCCCGCCTTCTTCTTCATCATCCGTTGATGATGATGATGATGGTGATGATGATGATGATGATGATGATGATGATGATGATGATGATGATGATGATGATGATGGGTCAACATTAGGGTTGGGCGATATGGACAAAATCTAATATGATATATTTAACAAATTACAGAATTGTAGAATTGTAATTGTGTTCAAGTTGTGACATTGATGTTGTGACGTGTTGTTGATTGTTCCATCATGACCACAAGTGCTGCCAGTAGAATGTGTCAACATTCAACAATCAACAACGTATACACTATACTGTACATTACAAACGTATCTAAAGATGAATTCACAATGTGCTTCAGCAAAAACACATCATGTCCGTTGAAAATACATATTTTAATTTTACATAGACAGTGCAGCTAGCTACAACAGGCAGCCTCTAGAGAGCTTGAAAGCACATGAAAGCACTTAGCTTTTAGTTGATTTTTCTGTGTTGTTATTCATGTCCTCACAGTTTTTGCCTTATTCACTGCCCTTTTGGCTATTATTTTTAAATGTTTTATGCTTTTGCTTTGCTTTTTTCTTTATTGCTCGATCGTCGATCTGTAAAACACTTTGAACTACTTTATACAAATAAAGTTTTTTATTTTATTTATCTATTTATTTATGAGGCGAGGGTGCTAGCAGCTCCTATGTCCAGCTTTGAGTGTTTGTGTAAACAGTAAACACAAACATTGTGTAAAAACAAACATTGAAGACAAAAGTGCATGTGTAAACACAAACATGTATGTAATTCCCTCACATGCTGTGTTTAGTATAGTAATACAGTAGAGTAGATGAATCTTGCCCTGTATATAGAAATAACGTACTGTAGTAGCACTAGCAACAAATATAGCGAAATTCCAAAATTAAAAATTGACTAACAAAACTCACAATATTAAAACAAAAGAAGATTGTTTTTTTTTGTATCCTTTATTTACCCAGCGTAGTAGTTGAGCACAAGTGCTCATTTTCAGCAATGCCCTGCACATAGAGACCATAGACTGTAGAAAATAGATAGAGACACACACACATTAAAACCTGGGAGCTGACCAGTACAACCACAGTCTTATACTGTTGGCCACTAAGCAGCTCCACTGGAGCAGTTGGGGGTTCAGTGCCTTGCTCAAGGGCACTTCAGCAGTGTTGGGTGAGTGATGACAATCACTTCCCGACCCAGATTTTTCCTGCCCGTCTGGGGAATCAAACCGGCAACCTTTCAGCAACAAGGGCGCTCCTCTAACCCTTAGGCCACCGCTGCCCACATGCACTGCTTCAAAGACATTGCAAAATAACTTTGATCAAGTGGTGAATTTTAAGGATATACTGTATTCCCATGTTGAAAATATACACATTTATTTCACAAAAGGAGAAAAAAAATTCATACAGTTGAATCGATGCATTATACAAGAGAAATGAATGCATGTATACACTAAAGCCTACCTAAACAGGCAAAATTACTTATATTATATTTCTCTGAGACTTACAAAATACCTTTGAACTTGTACACAATTTACAGTTACTGTATGTACAGTACATTAACAAGACAGTTTAGGCAAAGAGATTTTCATTAACTGCCCTTTCTTAAAAATGGAGATGCATTATAGAGGACAATCCCCCACACATTCATTCAACTGTTAATGTATCCATTTGTAACTCAGAGAGTGTACAAATGTAGCCCAATGGACTGTTACGGGTCCACTCTCAGAGATTCATTAACACTGAGGACTTTAGAGCATTGGTTGTCAAAGTGGGTTTCCGGGGACCCCCAGGGGTCCTTGGGGGGATCCAGGGGGTCCCCAGCAAAGGTAGTTAATGCAGCATCACAGCGTTGCGATTTCATTTGAAAAAAGTTTAATCATTTTGTCTTTTGTCTTTACATACATCTTCACTTCTGGTGGTCCCTGGCACAAAACAATTTCTAATGGGGGTTCCACAGCCAAATACAGATCAATTTGGGGGTCCTTGACTTGAACAAGTTTGAGAACCAGTGCTTTAGTTTAGACGCAAATCACGCAATACTGCAATCAGAATCTGCACTCGTTCTGCTCTCCTTCGTCATTCGCATAGGTTTTATTGGCAGCGCCGTCTACGGTGGTGTCATAGGGGTTCTCCACTGCTCCCTGAGCTGCCGCCTTCCTGCAAACACACACGTATAATATGTCAGGCCTTCTGACAACAGATCTCAGTCTCATCAAGTCTCAAGGTTGTGAGCCACTCCTGGCTCATACCTACCTGAAATGTCTATGTCATTGAAGTCTGACAGCTATGTCAGTAAACTGATGTAGCTTTATAGCTGGTCATATACAGTACTACAAACTAGGCGAGAGCATGCATTGTGTATTAGCATTATATGGTGATAAACAATGCATATGTATGTGTACAATTTCTCCATGTGCCTCTTGAGTACAGACTCACTTCTTGCGTTCAAGGACGCCACTGACGACGAGGTACACTCCCATTAGGGTCACGATTCCCATGACCACCCCGAACACCACCAGCCATACCGTAAACGGCTGCTCTACAGGTGGGGCAAGCGTTGCTAGGAGACCCTCGAATTCCAGCGTCTTGTCATCCAAGCGAAAGGCGTTGTTGATGCGATCACGAGACAATCTAGGTTCAATTTTAAAAATGTATTAATTGTCCCTTAATGTAGTAGGACCACACCCATTCATTCTCTATATGCAGAAGTCTAATTGGGCTGGACATAATAAAGGGCACTTGAGGCTTTTCAGTCTAGTAAATCACTCTTGGCAAAGAGATACCCTTTTGCCAACTGCTACATGTTTATGAGACCTAAGTTGAATCTTCCATAAAGCCAATGTCATAGCAATGTAAGGCACTTTGGATATAAGTGACCACAACAATAATGGGTCGCACACAGCATGCATCTTTTAGTTTTTAGTTTTGCATAATGGAAGACAAACGTTTCGGCTATCCAGCCTTCATCAGTGTATAAGTGATCAGATATAAGTGACCACCAAATAGTTTTTGTTATGTTACAGTAGAAATAAGGAATAGCACTTCCAATTTAAATAAATGCACTACAGAAATGTTCTTACTTTATGGCAGCCTCAACGTCTTCCTTAGGGATGATCGTAGACACGCTTGTTGGGTGTGTAACCACGAAATAGAAAGAGATCCTGGGTGTCTCTTTATAGGTATGGATGTTTTCTGATCTGTGGGTGCAAATGGAAAGCAGATATGAAACTATGGATGGATGAGGAGGAATTACTGTAGAATTACTGTATTGTACATCATCATTTCCAGTGGTCATGTAATCAGAATTGGTACTGACGTGAAGGGTATGTTCATGTTCTTTTGGCTGTAATACTGTCTCATAGCGTATGCCATATTGGCCCTGAACAGGTACATCTCATTGCCATTCCAAGGATACTGAAACAGATCATACACACAGTACAATTGGAGTTACAAAATAAATGAACACAGTTTAAGTATTTGATTTAGCAGAATATCAAACAGAATGCAAGTTACTGCTCTACGATAGATAACCGTTGCGATATATTAGGTGCCGTCATTTGCTAAGAATGACAGTGAATTGACAGTATATTGTGCCCATGATTACTGTACATAGGGAAACATTTCAGAGACAACCCACTGAATATTTATAGCAGAAGCGAGCAGTTGCCAAGTTTTAGGAATACAGTAGGTACTCACAGCTTTATCGCCCATGGCAGATTTCAAACTAATCCTGACTTTGTAGGAATCTTTTGAATCTGTAATGAGATAAAAAAATATATATATATTGATTCTCAATCTCTGTAACTTCCAAGTTGTGAATTGTGTAGATTATCCAACTCTCTGTCATGATAGAAATGTGGCATAGGTCTGTTCTTCTGTACTTCGCCTCTCGGTCAGTGTTGGGTGCTTGTTCAGAGAAAATCTTGCAAACCGCTGGACTGATCAGTGCGGTACATTTCTTGTGTACATTGTCAATACCGGTAGGCGAACTACCTCCACATATTTTCCAATATTTTTTGTATTACTATTATTTATTTAACTTTAATTTCATCCAAATCTGGATACGTCATAGCCACATGAAAGTCCAAGATCAACGAGATCATTGGAGCCACACCGTTCCCAAAGATCCACATGATAGACTTTTGAATTTCAACTTGTTACTGGACAGCTCAGAGCTCAGTCATGGAAGAGAAAGAGAAAACAGAATGAAACTACTCCCTCAGCATCCTGCAATGAACCTATATAATGTAGCAGTGGTGGAAAGTAACCATGTACTTTACTCAAGTACTGTACAACTTTGAGACATTTATTACTTATACATATTTCCATTTTTTCGATTTGATTCTTCTACTTTGTGAGCTTGTAGATCTGCATTTAAAAAAAATTGAAATGTGTACTTTTGCTATTGACCCTTTTGAACCTAAATTCTGATGCCAATGTTGTGCTTTTACTTTTGTATAATATATGTATTGCTGCTTTTACTTCCCTAAAAAAATCATAGTAGTTCTTCCACCACTGCTGTATAGATTGCAAAGTGTAGAGTGGTGTTATCAATGTGTCATTGCAGGGGTGGGCAACTGGCGGCCCGTGGGCCACATGCGGCCCCCACCTTCACTTAATGCGGCCCGCAGGTTAATATCAGAATACTGATATAGTATTGATTTCAGCTGTTGCAATTCCAAACCTGCTTTAAATATACTTAATGACTAGTATTAAAGGACTAGTACTTAACGACTAGTATTAGTAGTATTGTCTTTTTGTGTACAATTTGTATTTAGTTCATAAAGTTATCATAACTAAAATTAAATCCATTTGAAAATCAATAAAAAGGTTACTTTTCAGGTTTCTAATAAAGAAAAGCAAAAAATAAGTCAGTATTTCAATTCAAATATAGCAAAAATAGCTGATCTACAAGGTCAAAACGCGTCGCAGCGCGACGCGTTTTGAGCTTGTAGATCGGCTATTTTTGCTACGACAGTAATATGCAATGCGGCCCTCTGGAGTGAGTGTGGAAATATAGTGGCCCTCTCCATCGTCAAAGTTGCCCACCCCTGTGTCATTGTAATCAGCGAGACTCACATGGATCTATTGTGGTCTTCCAGCCTACTGTTCTGTTGTTCTGCTTGTTGTTCTCCTCCAACCACACACGCAGGTCTTCAAAATATTCCAACAGTGGGCCAGCATCCATCCCTGTGACATTTCCGGTGATCGTTTCTAGTGCTCTGGTCCAGGATTTTGATCTTCCTAGCTCCAACATGTCCCTAAAGTAGAGCAAATAAGACATTGATGAAGAAATGATGATGACGATAATGACCTATGAGGTTTAGATATGATACACAGTAAAACCATTAGTGTTCATTTAACTCCAAAGAGTGTGCAATTGGAGCTATATTGGGGCTATAGATCGAGGGCTGGACTGAGACAGAAAAATTCGGCCCTGACATTTCAGGGCCGAATTTGGCCCAGCATGGCCCACCACAACCAGCGCGCAGATACTCTACCGACTTTTCGGGCCGAGGCACGCTACAAATACTTGAAATACGTAAGCCCATAATACAGAACAACATAAATGATACACAACCAACAGACAACTACATGAAACAGACAACTAATTTAACATTTGGCCCAGACCTGCCCACCTCAAGCCACCCGGCCGGCCCACTACGGGTTGGCCCACCGGATATGTTTGACACGATAAGTAGCCAGTCCAGGACTGATGGACATGACAAGTGTCCCATTGGTTCTGAACATGTTTTGAGCTTGTAGATCTGCTATTATTTTCAGCAAAGATGTTTAGTATAGCGTACAGGGTTTGAGTGGCTAAATTAACACTGGGATTGTACTGTACAGTATATCTTTCTACGACTACAGTATGTATGTATAGATAGATAGATAGATAGATAGATAGATAGATAGATAGATAGATAGATAGATAGATAGATAGATAGATAGATAGATAGATAGATAGATAGATAGATAGATAGATAGATAGATAGATACTTTATTGATCCCGAAGGAAATTTGTTTTGTCCAACAGCTCCAGTGTAAAAACATACATACAGAATAAAAAGAGCATGATGAACATATAAAAATACATTACATCATCTGCCACAGAGTCAGGCTTGGTCCCTGTCACCTTGCCTGCTCGCTTAATCAGTCTGTCTAGTCTGGCTGTGTCCCTCTGTCTGGCGTTCCCTCCCCAACACACCACAGCATAGAAAAGAACACTGGAGACCACTGACTGATAAAACATCTGCAGGAGCTTCCTTTGTTTTGGAGACATTGAGCTGGAGCCTGTTCAGATGACTCCAGTCCACTAAATCCTCAATCACTTTCCTGTACTCCCCCTCCTCCCCCCCTTGATGCACATGACGATGGCGGTGTTGTCTGAAAATTTCTGCAGATGGCACATCTCTGTGCAGTGTCTAAACTCTGCCGTGTACAGAGAAGGGGGGCCAGCACAGTCCCCTGGGGGACTCCTGTGCTGCAGGTCACGGTGTCAGATGTACAGTCCCTCAACCTGACGTATTACTCCTGAGCGACTGTGGCTCAGGAGGTAGAGCATGTAGTCCAATGATCCGTGGGTCGACGGTTTGAATCCCGGCTCCTCCTGTCTACATGTCCAAGTGTCCTTGGGCAAGACACTGAACCCCAAATTGCTCCCGATGTGCTGGTTGGTACCTTGTATGGCTTCTGCTGCAATCGGTGTATAAATGTGTGTGTGCATGGGTGAATGTAATGCACTATGTAAAGCGCCTTGGATAAAGGCGCTATATAAATGCACCATTTACCATTTATTATGTCAGAGTCAAAGCTAATCAAAAGGTATTATAGGCTGGCCTGGGCCGTGGCTCAGCGGTCCAGGCACCTTGGCCAGCAGCCCGAGCCTGGCAGTGTGCCGCGGGCTCGACTCCCGATCCGAGACGGCCCCTACTGCATGTCACCCCCCCCCCCCCCCCCCCCATCTCTCTCCCCCATTTCCTGTCAGCCTACTGTCTGTCCCTCTATAAAAAATATAAAATAAAGGCGAAAGCCGCAAAACATTTTTGGTAAAAAAGGTATTATAGGCTAATTTACTGTAAGTGACATTACTGACATACTAGTCAAATGTTTACCACCGATATCATCATCAAAAAGTAATAACTGTTTCACTAATGCATTGAGGAGAAAAGAAAGGAAGTAATCCCATTAAAACAGGGAAAGTTTCTGTGTCATTTTAGATTTTAGTGTTAAAAAATATAGCAGATATACAAGCAAGCAAGAGAAATCTACTCAGGCATTTGTAGAATGGGCCTCAGGTCTTAATAATGGGTTCATGTGTACCTCAGTTTAGTTCCTGCTGCAGTAGAGTTAGTGATGTCACACTTAAACAAGGGCCCTGTGTGTCCTGCCGCGTCACAAAGGGCTTTTTGGAACTGGAACTGGTAAATGGTTCTGGTGAAGTACCTGTCACACATACAGCATAGCATAGTCACACAAACTGGAACTGGTAAATGGTTCTGGTGAAGTACCTGTCACACATACAGCATAGCATAGTCACACAAACTGGTAAATGGTTCTGGTGAAGTACCTGTCACACATACAGCATAGCATAGTCACACAAACTGGTAAATGGTTCTGGTGAAGTACCTGTCACACATACAGCATAGCATAGTCACACATACAGCATAGCATAGTCACACAAACTGGAACTAAACATGCAATGTTGCAATATTTGCAGAATGCAATAGTCCATCAATGTATGTTATTAGTTACTTATTTTGATTATTATTAATAATAATTAGAACGTCTTGAATTACCTAACTTTCTCCCAGAACATAATCTTAAAGACCTCCCAATTTTTGAGAAACAAATTGTTACAAAATCAGACCCGTCTGAAGTGAGTGGTACTGTACTGTACTGTACTGTACTGTACTGTACTGTACTGTACTGTACTGTACTGTACTGTACTGTACTGTACTTCGTATTACTGCACTGTACTGTACTGTTCTTCGTAGTACTGTACTGTACTGTACTGTACTGTACTGTACTGTACTGTACTGTACTGTTCTTCGTAGGTACTGTACTTGCACGGTGAGCTTGTAGATCTGATAATACTTGTACTGTGTGTGTGTGTGTGTGTGTGTGTGTGTGTGTGTGTGTGTGTGTGTGTGTGTGTGTGTGTGTGTGTGTGTGTGCGTGCGTGCGTGCGTGCGTGCGTGTGTGCGTGCGTGCGTGCGTGCGTGCATGCGTGCGTGCGTGCGTGTGTTAGGCTGTGAAACAGTGACACTTGGTGGTGAAAGAAAGGTACTTCTGTGCTTAGACATACAGACACAGAGACAGACATACCTACACACATTGCTGCGTGTAGGAGTGGTTAGCACCACTCAACAACATTTTTCACGAGTCTAATCAAGTTGATGCCCAACCCCGAATGCATATATATTGAGAGTGGGAAACCATTCCCCTGTCCTAGCATCATCTCAGACTAGATTCAGAGGGTGTTCCAAATGGACCCCTACAAAGGCCTAGTGCTACTGTACCTGATGAAGGAGTAGTCTCCAGAGACATGGAACAGGGCAGGTGGATCACAGTATGCCTCATCTCTGGGCACTGGCTCCACCACACCAACCATCTCCCTCCTGATGGAGCGAGAGAACATTAGCTGTCAACACTGACATCTAGTGGCCAATTCTGTAATCAAAGACTTGCGAATAAAAACAGATCTGACTCTTATAATGACACATGATAGCGCCTATCAAAACAAAGTACTTCAAAGGTACCTTTTTGATGTTGTTAAAGTAAGTGTTAGCTTTGTATTCCCATAGTGATCTTTGCTATAGAATAGATTATCTTTCCCCCAGTAACAGCTAGGGGTCTCTCAATCTCTCCAGCTTTTTCCCCCTTTGTTTTCTTTTTTTTAGGTTGGGATACCAATTTCATGCAATCAGGGCAGGAGAGAGAACCCATACATAAACAAGTGAAAATGAAAGTGATTTAATACTACTTTAATACTATACAATTGTAGCTGATAAATGGGCACTCTCTCCTGATTGGATGAAATTGGTGACCCACCTGAAAATGTATTAGTGTAACTGTTTACTAAAGAGCTGGCACTAAACAAACACTCTGTAATGATTAGGCCTACTATCAGAATACAGGACTATTTAACAAAACAAACACACACAAAAAACACTTGATTTAAACAAAAAGAATATCACTTACACCAACTTTAAATACAACTGAAGAAATGTTTAGTTAAATTAAATATTATTATTATATAATATTATATATAAAAAATCTGACCCGTCTGAAGTGAGTGGTTCTGTACTTGTACAGAACCACATACATACATACATACATACATACATACATACATACATACATACATACATACATACATACATACATACATACATACATACACATACTGTACTGTACTGTACTGTACTGTACTGTACTGTACTGTACTGTACTGTACTGTACTGTACTGTACTGTACTGTACTGTACTGCCTGTGTGTGTCTTTCTGTGTGTTAGGCTGTGCAACAGTGACACTTGGTGGTGAACAAACGCTATAACGTTCCCAGGGACAAACGCTATAACTGTCCCAGGGACAGACCCAGGGACAGACCCAGGGACACACATAGCTGTCTATAGGAGTGGTTGCACCACTCAAAAATAGAGATTACAAATAGAGATAAACATGAAGAACCATATACATTCTCCAGAGGCTATGGTACAATACATACTTCATCTCCCACCACTTCTCCATCCACTTATCCTTGGGGATCTTCTCTTGGAAGACTTCCCACCTCCACTCTTCCAACATGTAGGTGAAAGGTAGCGTGGCCACAATAGTCAAGGCTTGCTTCAGTAAGAAGTTGATCTCAGTTTCTGCATTCACGCAAAGCAAAAGATACAGTGTATGACATTTCAATGAAAACCAATGATGAACCAAGGGGTTTAGGGACCGTATGCCTCTGCCCTGTACAAAATCTTATACTTTTTAGATTTTCTCTTTTACATTTTAACACCATCATACAGCCAACTGAGACCTTGCGTCCTCTGCCTTATCAAGAGTACAGTATATCTCATCTTGTACTCAACCAAATGAAGGTCATAATCCGTATTCCCTCTAAAACAGATGAACATTCGGCAAAAATAGGCAAACATTCTGTGAAAATAGTGGTTATTTTAGACAATTGATGTACAGCAAAGTATATAGGCTTTAAGGATTAAGGACATAATAACTAATGAGGGCTTGGCCTACTCCAGAAGCATTGCACTGACAGCTACAGTATGTGGGGAAACATGGTATGACTCATGAGTATGACACATCTGTACTGTCCTCACGTGACAACGTTCAGTGGAATATGGCTGGTGGAATATGGCTGGCAGGGAGCCCAGGACCTTGGTGTTTGCTACTTGGTGTTCTGAAGTACAGAGGAGTATGCCGGTGTGGTAATGTCTATTGTCTACCCCAAATGTCCTTGGGCTTCAGGGATACCTTTATCCTGGGCACAGTCAGAGGAGGACAGCAGGCATGGGGTTTGGACGTACTATACATCATGCCCCAAAGTCTAATAACTCCTGGTCCCACCGCCTTTTGTTAGGTTATGTGCATGATGTGCGTTGATAATGTGCAGGTTTAGCTAGCAACTCAACCTTTATCATCAATGAAGTCAGCAGGCAGGAGCCCCAGTGCCTTCAGGTGTTTGGGTGTGGCTGCAGAGAGAGACATGATTTCTCCCACGGCCTCGTGGAAGCCCTCGTTGGCCCCGTCCCTCAGCAGGTAGCTCAGGTTACGGTAAGCCATCTGGTACTGGTTGTGGCCCATCTCATGGTGCACAGTCAGGAAGTTATCCATGTCCACCAAGGTGCACATTTTGATCCTGAGAACAACACCGGAGGTGTTCGAAGGTCAGCGGTTATATGGTGTGATGCAATATCAGTTATGACACACAAATAAATGAGATCTAATGATAAAAGCCATGCACGCCTCTTTAGGTGCTACAAAAGATTTCAATTCCCTGAAAAGTTAATCTTTAAACCGCCCTGTATGCCCTCAAATCAACTCTGTTTTTAATTTAGTAGTCGATGACAGTAAGTCCCCACTCCAAAGAGTGCACAAATGGAACCAAACGGACCGTAAGGATCTTAACATTACAAAAAGTATTTAACTCAAAGGAGTATCGTTCGATATCTGATAATAACATGCACACCTTTGTTATCTTTATGGCCAGGGCGAATTGACTCAGGCTAATCAACATAATTGTTCCAAGAATTCTCTTTTTGAAATTTGTACTGCGCTATACTAATGTAGATTGAGAATATAGTGAAATATGAGAGTTGTTGGGATTCTGTGCACATCATATTATATCATATATCTCTGCTGTCGGGAGGAAACCTCATAACTCCAAAAAAAATCAGGAAATTAAGAAAGCCTTGTATTTTTAAAACAAAGCAATACAGCCTCATCAAAGTTGGTGTTGTAACTTTATATATTGTCAACAACTACTACATGAGAGGGGGACCGGAGTTACGGTAGTTGCTTTAGCAGACATTTTGAGGGTCCAATAGAGGTTTTTCCATTGGTTCAATATTTTCGAAACAACACACAGACGTAAAGGGTGTTTAATAGCACGGATTTATGCCCTAAAATCCCTCAACGATATATATATATATATATATATATATATATATATATATATGTGTGTGTGTGTGTGTGTGTGTGTGTGTGTGTGTGTGTGTGTGTGTGTGTGTGTGTGTGTGTGTATATATACATTTTCCTTTTTGCCCTTTTTCCTCCCCAATTTAGTCGTTATGCCTTCCTAGACAGTGGGCAGGAATTTCAGGGAAGCCACGAAGGCCATGGCCATCGTTGCCCCTAAAACAAATGGCATGCCCTGGCATGCCCTGACCCCTGCAATTGTCAATAGGTATAGGCACCAGTGTCTCTTTCTTGTCATGTCGATGCCAGTGTCTTTTGTTGAGAAACTGAATTCTCAACTCAAATATCAAATGATACAGTAACTGTGCATTGTATTGTATTATAGATAATGTGTCACTGTTAACACTTGACGGTGTGTGGTGTCACTGGTGTGCATGTGGGTGTGTTTAAATGACTGTACCTAAAGTCCAATCTGTTGCCCATGTCCCAGGCTGTAGGGTGACAGACGACCTTCGTACCATCAGTTGGCTTCACCAACATGGAGTTGTCCCAGAAAGTGTCAAACATCTCGTACAGGCCCACAGACATGAAGAATATCTCTGCTTCTTGAAACAGCCGCGTCTCATTCCAGCCCTGAAAATCAAGATTGTATCCGTCTTTAGTCGTAATTTACTTATCAGCATAACCACTCGAGCTACAACATTTATATTTTTACCTCAAGCATGCATATTCTAATTGTGTGTGTTATTTCTTTGTTACTTGTTCTTTCATAGCGTCGGTGACATCAATATCTGTATTGTTAGGAAAGGGAGTAGAGAGACGATACAGGTTGGTCCAGAATCTCCCCCACATGTCACCTGAAGAAACAGTACAAATGTCACAGATCATTTGACGTTATAGTCCCATGACACCTTCTTGTGGAAGGTGCAGTCCCATAGTGTGTATGCACACATATATGGCCCGATCTCTGTATCTGTTAGCACTTGTCCCTTTTCTGTCCATACATGGACATCGGCGATGTCATCAGTATATGCCCATTTATGGGCATTCCCCCTTTTGTGCCCACATATGGAGCTGATGCCGTCCCTCCCCTAAGGCTTAACCAATTTTATTATATAGGATTTACTTTAATGTTTAATGATACCATACCGTTAGTAAACGGTATCTAATTTAGTTTAACAAAGGGAATATATAAATAATGTAAGTCGTGGAGTGAGGATGAAGGAGAAGTATGCTTGTTGAAGTGGATGGATCATATCAATGTTCAGATCTCTCCTTTTCAATGACGTATTCAGTGCTGTCTATGCTTTGAAATTACCAGCTCAGTAGCCTTGTGGTTAGATTGTCTGCCCTGAGGCTCGGAGGTTGGGGTTTGATCCCTGGCCGGGTCATATCAAAGACTATAAGAATGGGACCCAATGCCTCTCTGCTTGGCACTCAGCATCAAGAGTTGGATTGGGGGTAAGTCCCTGCGACATACTGTAGTCACAGTGTCATGTTCAGGGGGTGTACTTGTATATCAAGCTGCCTCACGCAGCTATCTATTTCAAATTTGTAACACTAGACCTATATATTAAAATGTTGCCACCCCTGGGTTCAGGGGTGTACATCCAAACTCAAGAATAATGTATGAGGAACCGGAATAGATAGCCATGGAGCTGGTATGAAGTCATTTCCAAAGCATTGTTCCAATAACAAGTTGCAGCCTCAACAACATACTGTACATACCAAGCAAGTGTGCTGGCAGAGGTCCTTGTGAATCAATGTGGCCAGGATAGGCATCCATAAGCTTGTCTCTTACGTAGGCATGGAGCTCCTTGTAAAGGGGCATGATCTGTGAACAACAATAATAAATTAGCCAATTTCCTGCTACAACCAATGTACAGTATGTATTACGCCCAAAGTGTCTCAAGAATATTTAGTTTTACATTACAATTTGCATACACAGTTAATTGATCAACTTGTAAGTCAGGGAGTCTACAAATGTAGACTCCCTGACAGTTATGTAACCAAATGGACCTCGGTTAAATTTGAGTTGAATTGGCACTGAGGGTCTTAATTGTGCAGAGCTCAAATTCATTAGAATGAATGAATACTAGACATACTTGTTCGTAGATGGAACGGGAGTCTGCCATTAGCTGCTCCCTGGTGTATTTGTACTTTTCGTCTATCTCAAGAGTCTCATAGTTATATCTCCAGTATGCGCCATAGTCCTCAAAATCTTAAAAGAGAGAGAGAGAGAGAGAGAGAGAGAGAGAGAGGGGTTTGATTTAAAATGTCCAACAGATTATGTTTTTATTCATTCATTTTCACGTGGGGATGGGTGGGCTGACAGGCCAATACCAATAAATGACCTAATTTATACGTGTTTGTATATGGAACAGACATCTGCCATAAGCTGCTGTCTTGATATATTTGTACTTTTCCTAAATGTCATGTCAGTGTTGTTATGACAAAAGTTAAACAAATGCAGGTTTTCAGGAACCTTATATTGTGCTGGGAATGAAATCCCTTCCTTTTTGGGGAAGATTTGTCTGATTAGTGATTACTGGTAGCTGTCAGCTGCCATTATTACACCATCTTTTCCAGTCTGGACAATTATCAGTCACCAGAACCATCTATTTTCACATATTGAAACAATGTACGCAAAGCACAAACATCAAGGTAGTTTGTGATCTTTTCCCACAGCACCATATTAGTGATATTTTATCAAAAATGATCAACATTCTGTAAATGTATGGGGTTATGTACTACCAAAAAGGCTTGACTGTAGTAGCTAAATCATTTGAAACTTGTTTTGTGTGGTAGATTTGCATTATAAGCCCATTTTCTGACCTTGAGGAAAAAGGCAGTACATGTGCAGTGCTCAACATATTATAAATAATGACTTTGGTGTGCTCGATCGGCTCGAGTGGAGGGGTAAAGTATCTGTCCCCCACCTCCTGGTGGTTCATCCTCATTGGCAGGTGAGCTAGGAGGGTGCAATAGTAGTGACAATACAGAAATGTCTGGGGAAGAATTCATTGGCATAATGACTATTTGGGAGAAAAATAATTAGTATTAAGAATAAATGTCTACACAAAAACTGCTCATGACGGAACATTCCGGCATATAGAATCCAACCGGCAACCTATTTTGGCGGAAAGTTCCGTCATATAAGCTTTATTATTGATATCAAACCGGATCGCTGATTTATTTTTTTATTTTTATTTTTTTGGCTTGGCCTTTAGCCTACTTCTTCAGCGATCCTAGGCCGGTTTCGCGCATGCACAGTGCCGTTCACTTCTTGTATACAGGCGGACTAAAAAGCTGAATAACTCTAAATCTACGGAGCTCTCCATGGTTTTGACAAAACGTGCGATGTTCGGAGGTCTTTTCTGATTATCCGGTGATCCCGATTGGAACATTGGCGCTTTCTAGAGCAAGGATGGCCTCATTTTAGCTCGCTTGCATTGACGCTAATTATTCAGCGTCTAAGATGGCCACCCAAACCTCATCACACTAAAACGAAGTATATCCGGGTCGGCAGTCAAGCATTGGCACTTGCGTCCACCAGGTGGCAGTGAATCGGTTAAAGAAGAATAACAATAAAATTGTCGCAATACTTACTATTGAGTCTGGCTGCTTCATTCTTCAAGTCAACGTAATCCTCATACAGCGGCCTCATCTTCTTCCCCGTCTCTCTCCTCCAGCCCTCCCACACATGCAGACGTTCAGAGTAGTTCTGGCTGCTGCTCATTACATGTTCTAGGCCTTGACCACATTACAGGACAGGAGACATGCACATATATAATCTGTTTAAAAACAACAAACAAGCTGTGGCAGTCCTGTCTGTTCTCAGCACCGGCCAGCGAAAGCGGCCTGTGTCCGCTTTGAGGAGTGATGTGGCCGGCCACTGTTCTGTGACCTTCCCTCCAGAGCATGGGAACTTGTGTAGTATCTGGACATTCAAATATACATACAATATATTACACATATTAGGTATGGATCACAGGCAGAGAGCCATGGAGGAGACGCGCACGCACGCACACACGCACGCACGCACGCACGCACACACGCACGCACGCATGCACACACGCACGCAGACACAGACAGACAGAGACACACACACACACACACACACACATACACACACACACACACACCCTCTTGGCCCTACACATACTGTATATGTACATGTTTAAGTACAGACATACCATGTGCCATGTACAGACATATACAAGAGAGATACTGCAACACGCACGCACGCACGCACGCACGCACGCACGCACGCACGCACGCACGCACGCACGCACGCACGCACGCACGCACGCACGCACGCACACACACACACACACACACACACACACACACACACACACACACACACACACACACACACACAGCCACAGTTTACCAATACCATACATGGACAGTTTGGAGCCATCTCAGATTTACCATTGGCCATTACCATGTTCCAGCACACACATGGGCTAGGCCAACACACAATCATACTGACCTACAGATGTGTGTGCATGTGCATACACACTAATGGTAATTCCCTCTATAAGTAGTATGGTTGAACAAAGGAACTCAGACTGTAAGAGACAGAGATAGAGTAGTGGGACAGTGGGACTCGGACTGCAGATGGTGATGGACTGCAACATGAACTTGCGGACTGGCAGCGGACTCAAATGGCCTGTCCCTCGCAAGATGCACTGTGTATATATATATATATATATATATATATATATATACTGTATGTGAAGAAATGCTATGGTAGTTTTTTTCTTAAACCTTGAAAAATAAATCTTTATCTTCATTGTGATCCACATAAAGAACTTAAAGTATGTCTGCGTTGGTATTGATCCAAGCTAGAACACAATCGATTGATTCATCATCATCATTAAAATAATGCTCTGAAAATGCACGCTGTCCACCCATCTGACACCTTAACACGTCAACAACCGATTGCTTTTGAGATTCAAGTGGGCCCTGATCCTAGAAAGGTTGGGATGCTGGTATATGTTTTTACTGTCCCGATTCATGTAAATCGCCTACTTATAACTGTCATAAAATCCCCTACTCCAACCACTACTTTCGTCAGTGGGTTTGTTATTTATAAGCTGCTGTGTGACTTTGGACCACCCTAGCAGGCAGACTCATACTAGCTGTAAGTAATAATATCTTGATAAATGCTTTGCGTACCTGGCTCCAAAGTCTGACAGTTCATGGGGTCATCCAGCAGGCACACAGTTGCTGTGCTGTAGATTGTATTCATCTCACTCATCACTTTATTCAACTGTAAATATCAAAGAAAATGCCACATTTTAAAATGTTTCACTTTGAGCTGTGGGCTACACTTTAGGTCATCTTGAGAATGCAGAACAGGAACAAACTGTGCTGGGCGTACGGCCACGTGATAGCGAGAAAGATATGTACAGTATATATTAATTATCTATATGTGATATTCTAATAGTAGTTGAGTCACACCTCTATCTTTAAGTAGAGTGCATGGCATCACTAGCATACAATATCTACTATATAGTACAGTACATGCTTATTATTACTTATGTAGCTACTAGAATGAATCAGTATAGTTCAGTACAGACAGTTACTGGGGTTAAATCTACAACATACAGTACAACATGTCCATGAAACTGCTGTCTATAGACAGTAAAATCCAACATGTTAATTCTGAAAGTGTAATGCATTTTACTGTGCGCTATATGTACAGTAGATCATTCCTCTAAAGAAAAGAGACATAAATTCATCCAGCAAGTGTTTGTCTTACATGTGCAGCTTTATCTGCAGATAGAGCTCCAGAACCCTTGTCTTGCAGAGAGATGAGCTGCAGCTTGATTTCTGTATCTGTGATCTGGTCGATATCGAACTTCAGGGACGCCTCTGACATGTTATTGTAGAACTTTCCCCAGATGCTCCCTTCCTCAGACTGGAGCCGGGAGTGAGATCGTACTCATCAAGTCATCCATGGTATAGACAGCAACTTCATTGTTTGAATATCTCACGGAATTAACATTGCCACATGTATTAATTATGCCATGTCAGTATTTTCAGGTAAACTTTGGAATGCTTTCCAAGCACTTACCAGCTTGTCTGAGTTCTCCTTTGTGATGTTTGTGTTATAGGCCCATGATGCCAGCGAGTACTGGTAAATACGGGCAGTGGCTTCTTTATCAAACTTCGCCAGAAACTCTCCTGCCGATTCGTTCACTGACTGGCCATAAGCCCCGGAAACCAGAGCCAGCACCAGAGCCAGCACCAATGCAAGGGTCCTGACAGACATCTTAGTTCTGCTAGTCCATCCACACGCACTGAGAAGGGCTGGGCTCTGTGTTTGCTGTTATACCATATCATTAACCCTGCGCTACCTTGGCCTTTGGACAGTGTCATAATTGAGGGTGTATGCCAGTTTCCTACACAGACTTGGATGTGAACATGTGTACATGACATATGTCACCACTATGTCTTGACATGGTGGAGGAGTCCTATTGATCTGTGGGATCTGGTCAATTTAAGAAATTCTCAAATGGAAACAATTAATTGTGGCTCTGTGCGTGTGTGTGTGTGTGTGTGTGTGCGTGCGTGCATGCGTGCGTGCGTGCGTGCGTGCGTGCGTGCGTGCGTGCGTGCGTGCGTGCGTGCGTGCGTGCGTGTGTATGTGTGTGTATGTGTGTGTGTGCGTGCGAGTGTGTGAGAGACAGGAAGGGAGACTCTCTGCAGTAGCCTTGATCCTTCGGTTTACTGGATGTGAACATGACACCATAAAAGCACATGTTAGAATACTTCCTTTACACATTTTGTACAGCATGGCTACAGAAATGTTACATTGAATCATCTGTAGACAACCGTGATATTATATGAGATCAAGCGCAAATTGTGTTTTGCCTGACATTTGGCATAGGAGAAAATTGTCTAAAACTGATCCAGCACTCCCACAGTCAGTTAGCACTGTCATGACAATACTTCACAACAATAAAAAAGGCAGGGAAAACACTCCATTGCCTCACAAATGTAAGCTTGCACACTATACTCATATGGAATATGATTAGATATCATTATCCTTTTCCCATTTATAGATGTACAGTATATTGACACTGTACAGCTTTAAGGTTTTTGTGTACAAAGAGTTATTTATTTCAAGGAAACAACAGAAGTAGATAATCCTCCAATATCCTTATCTGATAACACTAGTTCTACTCAATAACGAAACTGCAACTCATATACTCTCTTGCATTAAATACTGATAAGAATCCTTATCCACTCAGAACATAGTTTATTAAAGGTACGGTAAGTGACATTTCTTTGTTAAATAAGTATTAAAGTAATCATTGCTATAGAGTCGTTGCTCAGTAACAGGGGCCTCCCTGTGTCTCCAGCGCTTTAGTAAACATGCATTTCCAGGTTGGGATACTAATTTTATCCAATCAAGAGAGCTGAGGGAACTCAAACAGGATACAGATTAAACAAGTGAGATTGGAAGTAATGACACAAATAAATTAGCAGACAAAATTGGAACTGGAACACTATCACACTGAAGCTATTAATTGGCAACCCACCTGTATATTAAAAGGCGGGAGAGACCCCTGTTATTGAACAAACACGCTATAGCAAATAGCAATGATTACTCTCACAACATAAATGGTAAATAGTGCATTTTATATAGCGCCTTTATCCAAGGCGCTTTACATAGATTGTGCATTACATTCAACCATTCACACAAACATTAATTCATACACCGATGGCGGCGGAAACCATGCGAGGCACCATCCAGCACATCAGAAGCAATTAGTGTCTTATAGAGATTTAACCTTAAACAAATATATATTAATAACCACTTTCAACCTGGTATCCATATTTTAGGCATGTCATTATAATGTAGTTAATCATTATACTGTTGTAAATCACCTACAGCCTAGGTACAGTATGTTATCTTAATTAACCTCTAAAAAGCTGTGTATGGTCTGCCCCTGTACTGGTTCAATAGATTACTGACTAACTCCCCACAAGGGGGGGCACTTTAGTCATAACACAAAATAATAAACTTGAATACAGTTCTTGCATGAACTGAGGAATTAAGGAGCTCTGTTAAATGACACATGAGTGCATGGTAATGATAGGCTATTAATAAAGTCATGCGTGTGAATAAATCACTGGAAGATAGTGAGTTCAAAACAAGTAGGCCTATATACTGTACAACGTAAACAGGAAATATGGTTCTACAAGGATAGGAAGGATATCTGTACTAGGCCTTGCATCATGCAAGTTGCATGATAGACTGCAGGTGCAAATTTCAAGCCTGATATTCGTCGCTTGCCAAAGATAACCGATCTACAAGCTCACAATGGAGTAGCCTAGCCCTAGCCTATAAATCAAATAATATATTTAGTAGGCTTCTACTACTTTTATCTATTGCTGTATTGCACTAAATAAATTATTTAGTGTATTTATTATAATAATTATTATACCATTATTTATTATAATTGGTAATGGTAGGCCTACAGTTTTTAGTGTGTACTACTCTCTGTAGTGCTTTCCCTCAGATTTGCTGGAGCAGCAGTTCATGCCTGTATAGTCTCTATACCAAGCCTAGAACCCAAAGCCTGATCACAATGTATAATGAAATGAACGGACAACAACAACTGTCCTGTACTGTCTGGCATAGCATGCTGGAAGCTCACATTCAGCAAAACTGAATGGATGATCCAGGAAACATCAATTCAATGGACTTCAAAGAATAGATATATTGGCCTAGGCCACACAATAAATATAGTCTACATGGTTTTTCTAGACTACAAAGAATATGTAAAGGTAGTCTAGAAAAACTATGTATATTTAATTATTTTATTTTATATATTTAGGCTATATATAGTGATAATTTAGGAATGATGGGGGGGGGGGTTGTTTCCCTGCTGTAGCCTAATGTATTTGTATGCTTTGGATTATTATTTTATTTAAACTCTGTTGTAGGCCTACAACAAATAAACTGTTGAGGGAAATTACTTATTACTTAATACAACTGAAGTTCATCCAATGGCAAATCCAGGGTCGAAATGAAGATGTATTATACAGTATTAGCCTAGTGGCTGCACAGAAAATCCTCATATCCCCATGTTTACACCGCAGAGTTAAATTAATACTGATGATGACGATGATGATTATTATTATATATATTTTCCAAGCATGTGCGCGTGCCGTGGACTGGAGGCATAGAGGGCTATTAAGAATACATTCCCGATCCAAGTCATCTTCGCCACTCCGGGTTTTGTGTGTTTCTTCCTTCTCAACCTGTATGTGTATGCTGTGTTGAGGCACATATGAGAGAGAGCGTGGAGGCCAGGGAGGGAGCCAGCGGTCCATGATCACAGGCTCAACACGCATCCTCACAGCACTGACCTGGAGTCCACTGCATGTGTGTGAGCCTGCTGGGGGGAGTGGGACTGATCTCAGACACGAGCAGGATGGAGGACCTCAAGGAGAAATGTGGAACTTTGGATTGACGCCGGGGGACAACGCGGCCTCAACCACTGGTTTCGTGTGGATATATTTGGGATATTTTTTCTCCCCCTCTTTTTCGAGGGTGGTGGGGATTTATACTTGGGGATTCTGTCTTCGTCGGCGTGCAAAATGCCATTCGCCAAACGGATCGTGGAGCCGCAGCTTCTGTGCAGGCTCCAGATCCAAAATGATGAAGGGGAGCTGTTCGAGGACCTGTGCTCCATCAGTAACGTGGTTCTGTCCCGGACCTTGCGACAGCTGTCCGACTTGGCTCGGCACGCCTGCTCCTTATTTCAGGAACTGGAAAACGACATCATTACCACTAACCAACGGGTCTGGGTTCTCCAGAACAAAATAGGCCATGTGCAGCAGATCGCCAGTGCTCTAGACCCCAAAAAGGAGGCAGTGCGTAAGTATACGCGCTTTCCCACAACAGTAGATGCACTAACGTGATCTTTATTCATTCGTGGATGTGAATGGGCGTTCAAGTTGATAAGGACACCCACCTTAAATGTGTTTCTACCCTGTGTGTCCAGCCGCACTCACGCACGTCGCGGACGCGCTCGTATTTCCAATTGAGATGTGCAGCACGCATACTTACACTTACACACATCTGCCCATTTTTTCTTTTTTCTTTTTACATTTAGAATAGAGACCAGGGTGATTCCTATTCGAATAATAATTCAATCTATTCTAAGTTGTTTCATCATGCCACGGTGCGTCCGAGACGTGTTGACTTGGACGTGCCCGTCCGTCGACGAGGGGAGTCGAGTGTCGGTGTGTTTTAAAGCACGAAGGGGCGTGTAGGCTATAGCCGCTGCATTGGCTCAGCATCGCAAATCTCTTACTGCGGGTAGCGCACACCTGAAGCATCCATGGTGTTTTGGGCTACATGGCTATACATACCGACTCTCTCCAGCATCAATGGTCGCAGGGGAATCCTTATTAATTATACACCGTGTCGAACATTGAGATGAAAGACGAGGATTCGGGCTGGCAGACGACCGAGCTGTCTGTCTGTCTCCCGTTATGCCCGTGCGACAAAACCCGCCCTTTCACAGCAGCACCAACACAGCATCAATAATGAATCTAGATGTCCATATTGCAGGGACAAACATGAATGGAGTATAGCCTATAGTAGGCCTACTATAGTATATAGTATGTCTGTCATCACTGTAATTGCAGTGTAAGCTAATAGTATGCATGGCCAATTAGGTGATGATTTCTTTAAAGAAAATTGGTGCGTCGCTTGCTGGCTTGGATAAAGATGTAGCAACAGACTAGTTAGAATACTGTTGTGCATTTCAGCCCCCTCTATGAGGTTTGGCATAGCATGACATGGATAGTGATATTGAGTGATTTTACTCACTCTGTAGTGGGAATTATATAGGCCAGCTATGTTCTGAATACAGCTGCTAGGCTGTGACATTCCTGTACTAGTTTGCTCCTATTCTGATAGATCATATACAACATAGACTACTCGGCCCTTTTATGCTACAATGGTTTAACTGTGAACTCCATGTCTGAAACTGGTACACAAACACATACACATCTCTCTCTCTCTCTCTCTCTCTCTCTCTCTCTCTCTCTCTCTCTCTCTCTCATGCTCTCTGTGTATCTCACTATCTCTTCTCTGTTTTCCTGTAGCATATGTGTCAGAATGATGCATACATACAAGCCATGCCTGCATTACGTAAAACAGTCAGCTTGCCTCATTGCTCTGTTTACTCAGTTGGCTGTGAATCTTCTGCTGTGTTGTCCAAGTCTATCTTGGAGAATAAATGTGGGAAAGATTTTTTCCCCCCACATCTCAGCACACTGCCAGTCTAAATACCAACAGATGGGAATAGACATTTTAATTTCCACATTGTATTATGCTTGATTCACACAATTCCTTATCAACCCATACCCCCACCATATCCCTCTCTCTCGCTCTCTCTCTCTCACACACACACACACACAGTCACACACACACACACACACACACACACACACACACACACACACACACACACACACACACACACACACACACACACACACACACACACACACACACGCACGCACACAGACAGACAGACACACACACACATTGTGTAGTTATGTATCTGGGTAGTTATGTATACTGAACACAGGTTTATATTAGAGGAAAATCAGGTGTCATAGCAACAACAGCAGTCTGAACATATGGATGGATCAGTCTATCTATCAACAGTATAATTGGATATATGAGTGACTATATATGCCTAACAGCAATTATGAATGCATGTAGGCCTACAGCGGAGCCTATCAACAATGAGTAAAATGGTCTACTAACTTATTTGTTGTCACTGTGCAGCATATTATGAATGAATGGCTCAGCAGTCAGCAATAAACAGTATGAATGAATGAATAAAAGAATGAACTATGAACAATGAATTGAAAGTACACACAGTATATAATACTGTAGTCAATGTCTTTTAACAGTGATATGTATAAGTCAGTAATAGACACAGGCATAGATAGGTCTTGAGTTCTCATGAGGTCAAGCTCGGTTGCGGAGCTTAATGGCTAGTGGCACAAAGGACTGGCCAAAGCTCTTTGAGTCTGTGGCTGAGGAAGGGGACTAATTACAGGCCCCTGAGGGATCCCTGCTAAAAGAATAGTAAAAGTTTTGACCCTTCCTGAAGAGGGCCTCAGTGTTGTCAGTTCGTGCAGTCCAGTTTATTGTGCATGTGTGCTCCCAGGAACTTGTACGTGTATAGGTGTCTATTATTCTACTATTACGAGTGACATTGTCATACGCGGTGCAGCTGAAAATGGAGTAATCTGAGAACTTCTACAGGTGATACGTATAGAAGTCAGAGGTTGAGAGAGTGAACAGAGAATGTAGCATCACAATTCCCAGGGCAAGAGTTCCAATTTTTAATCCCTGTGGATCTTGTGTTAAAGATGTTATTTGATTCATCAAACTTATAGTTCTTATTTACATATGGTTTGCTGAGATAATTCTATGATCAGCTTATATCAAAGTGATCCCAAAACAATGCTGTTTTTTTGTTTTGTTTTGAACTACCCAAAATCGAGATCAGGTCAGGAGTGGCTTATTGTCGGTGTCAGTCGATAACATGTGGGCGTCTGTCCCCCTAACAATGCGCTAGACCCCTGGGACATGGATTGCTGAGGTGGAGCACCACACCTACCATCAGCAGCTCCCAGTACTTCCCACACGACTTGCCACACCCAAGCCGTGCTCCTCATACACTGAGTTGGTGGTGCCCGGGATCGAACCCAAGAACTTGTGATCCAAAGGCGAGAGCTCTACCGACTGAGCTACCCGTACACCGAGGGATCAGCTAGGGATTAAAGTTTTGAACTCTTGGGCCCTTGAGATCAATGGTTTTGCTCACCAGCATATTATCGCTGTTGGGTGGAAAGCTTGTATGTCCAAAACAGTTCCTTTTTTATTATTATTTTTTAAACTAACCCTGATATACAAGCTCACAATACGTCACATGCATCACAACGCATTGTAAATGATAAAATGGTAAATGGTGCATTTATATAGGCTAGTGCTTTTATCCAAAGCGCTTTACATCACCCATTCACACACACACATTCATACACCGATGGCGGAGGAATAAACCATGAAAGGCACCAACCTGCACATCAGGAGCAATTGGGGTTTCAGATTCTTGCTCAAGGACACTTCGACAACTCTGGGGGAGCTAGTGTCGATTTAGTGTGAGAAAAGAATAAAAAACAAGAAAAGAAAAAAATACAAGATGGAGATACAAGATTTCTGCCTGCCTCTAATAAAAAGGCATTAGAGCTATGGACCAGAGCTAGTCCCACCCCTACATTCTAACCACAACCACCTCTGAAGGTGGAGGTACATCATAAATAAATCATCAGGTAGGCTACATCATTAAAAACGTAAATAGCAGATCTACAAGCGAGTTGTGAGCTTTTAGAAAAAAAGTATAAGTATAAGCACCACCTCCTGAACAGTGCCCAAATTTAAATTTTGAGAACCTTATCGTATCTAAACCGAGCTGTATGATGTATCGCATCATGGAAACAAATCCCACAACCCATGATATACATTACATTACACAGCACAACCCGGTTCACTTAGTTCTTGTTGTTGTTGAGAAGAGCCATCTGAGAGCTCCTCAGGTGTACGAGACATCCTGTGATCCAGGAGGAGGGATGGGATAGGAGGCGGCCACACACACACACACACACACACACACACACACATTCCCAGTTTTGGTTCTTGTAGGGTGGTCACATGATTATATATTCCTTGAATATCGTTGCTGTCGCGCAGAAACCTCTGACTGTATCTCCATGTTTTAACTTTTTGTGTTACTGTTTTTTCATAAATGCATGCCCGTCTAGTACAGCGTCACACAAAAGTATCAAAAGTAACAGATCCACAAGCTTAAAACTGTACTACGCTTTGAGCTTGTAGATATGCTACTTTAGCTATTTTATATTTATTTGAATCCTGAAAAGTAATCGTTTTGGACATAAGAGCTTTCCACCCGACAGAGACGATATTCATTGTGCAATCAATGGCACTGTGCATTCTCAAGCACGTGTGCAGGCAGCTCGTGCCAGCTATCCATGTTGGCACGGCGCACAATTGAATTGAGCCAGACACTTTCTCTCAAAAAAGAATCCGATGATTTTAACTGACATTCAGTGCATCTTGAGGGCAATTTGAAGCGGGTGAAACATATACGGCCGCCTCCAGCATCCTGGGATAGGGGGAGGGGGGGAGTGTAAGGAGTGCTCACCTGCTGCTGCTGGTCGGTGGGGACTCAGGCTGCCGTGCCCCCTCATGTGTTCCCTGCTGGTCGGTGGGGACTCAGGCTGCCGCGCCCCCTCATGTGTTCCCTGCTGGTCGGTGGGGACTCAGGCTGCCGTGCCCCCTCATGTGTTCCCTGCTGGTCGGTGGGGACTCAGGCTGCCATGCCCCCTCATGTGTTCCCTGCTGGTCGGTGGGGACTCAGGCTGCCGCGCCCCCTCATGTGTTCCCTGCTGGTCGGTGGGGACTCAGGCTGCCGTGCCCCCTCATGTGTTCCCTGCTGGTCGGTGGGGACTCAGGCTGCCGTGCCCCCTCATGTGTTCCCTGCTGGTCGGTGGGGACTCAGGCTGCCGTGCCCCCTCATGTGTTCCCTGCTGGTCGGTGGGGACTCAGGCTGCCGTGCCCCCTCATGTGTTCCCTGCTGGTCGGTGGGGACTCAGGCTGCCGTGCCCCCTCATGTGTTCCCTGCCTTGAAAGCCTCCTCTCCTGTTCAGCAGGGCTTCTTTAATGTTCATCCAGGCTTGTTGGGAAAGTAGCGTACAACTGTTGCACCTGAGTCTGCATGCGGGACACTGATGGTTCTGTGAGGAGACTGGCATTGAACCCTGTACGCCATAGATTTAATAGATTATACACACAAAAAAAGAAAAGAAAAAGATTATCAATTTGAATTAAAATAATACATTTTTGGGGAAAATGTCTGAAATTGATCTTTTTTTTCAAAATGTTTATTTTATTTATTATTATTTTTGTCACGCTTTGTGATCTTGTACATTGGCTATTGTTGTCATTTCTGTGCGACACTGTTGTACAAAGTATGAAATGGGGCCTAAGTGGTTTAATACCACAAGGTCTGGCCACGTGGTATGGGGCCGAGAATTACTCTTGAGCAGAATAGTCATTCTTGAAAATAGGATTCTAATAGCGCTGTAAGTAGTTACAGTAGTTAGTTAGTTAGTTTGGCTATTGTCTGTCTTAATCTGCTTGGTATCCTATTCAGGCATGATATAGTCTTGGCGATGTCGCCTGTGACGTCACTGCGGTGATATCAGAGCGACCTCCCGTATCTGTGGTAACAATAGTCATACTAATACATTTAATTATATTCTAAAAAATCTATTTATTGATATATAAAAAATGAAACAAATTATAAAAAAGCTACTTCATTGATAGAATAATGGCTAAAAAATAAAGATGGTTCCAGCCCCTTGTTGTCCTGTAGCACTCTCTGAGGTCCTCCACGTCCTCACATCACTGTTGCTCCTGACCAGTCGTGTACAGTTAAGTAAAATAAATAGTAATACAAAATATAAAAATACTAAATAAGTAAAAGGCCTTCCTTCAAAATTTGACTTGAGTAAAAGTACAAAAGTATCGGCATCAAAATATACTTACATATTAATAATATAGGATAGGGCATAGGTAGGCTAGTGTACTCTTCAAAATGTGTAACACGGCTATTAACATTTTCTCCGTAAAGACCATTTATTTTTTTAGAAGAAGGCCGATGTACACATCAAAGGTTGGTGACAGGCGTGTAGAACAATTTGGTTGCTAACCGTGCAAATGTTCAAAATAAAAGGAAATGTTTGGTAATAAAATCAAAGACTCAACACTGTCTGGAACTTGCAAAAAAGAAAATAAAGAAAAAAAACAAAAACATTTTGGTCATTAGACCTTCATTATATTAGGACAGATAAAGACTAACAATGACATAATCAACCACAAACTAATGTACAGATAAAGATCCTTGTGGGAGACAGAGGATTTAAGAGAAATGCACAGTGGTTCACCTGAACAAACTGGTAGGGTTATTAGTTATCCTATCTCACCTGCTGGTCACCTGCTAATTCAGAGTGCCCTGTGACCAACAATGAACACATTAGATTCATCATGACCATGGGACCATCTCCCCGTGTCACCCTCTCTGCAGTACTAGTAACTCTATTATGCAGTCACACCGCAGCGTCTATTTACTTTTGCATCCCTTAAAGGAGTAGTTCACCCAAATAATTACTTATTGTCTATCAATTACACACCCCATGAAGCTTTGAATTCATGGAGATTGTTTTGTTTTCGTCGTATTCCGAATGACCGACGGAGCCTATCCGGTAGGAGCCACCCGGTCATCAAATTATTAACCTCGGAAACCCATACGTTTTTATTTCCAGGGAGAAAAAAAAAAGTCTGGGACCGAGTTCACTTCAATTCGGCATAGAGTAGCGCAAACATCACTCTCTGCTGATTTCTGATCGTCTGCACCTTTGTTAAATTGACGCACACCCGTACACACACACACTCCTCTCTCTCTCTCTCTGTCGCTCGAATTAATTAGTCTCATGTCGCGCAGCTGCGTCTAGATTCATCCGGCGGATCCTGCCAGGAGCTGCCTATGCCATAGAAAACATAGGTGGACCCCAGGCTATCAAATTATTGGCTTAGGAAAGCGACAAAAAAATCTCCATCAATTCAAGGCTTCACTGCGTGTGTAATTGATAGAAAATAATATTTTTTGGGGGGTGAACTATGCCTTTAAATCTACGGCTAGTATTACTATTTTTGTTGACAAATATGCAGGCAGGAAGAGTATAACGCCACACTTTACCAATAAATGACTTTTGACTTTATTTGGAGTTTGGAAAATAATTGTTGTTTGACGCAGTCACCCGTCGCACCACGGAGGAACACACACCGCATGAGTGAAATACTGTTGATATTGCTTTTCAATTTCATTTGGAAAAGTCCAACTTAAACACATAGTCCCACTGGGACTCTCCCATGTCATGTGTGGCTGAGCTAAACCAAAACAGTGGATTCTCCTCTTACAGGCTGGGACAGTACAAAGAAGATGTTGCTGGACACAGTCCATGGGCTCCTCTCCCAGCAAGGACATATCGCTGATGTCGGGCAGAAACCTTGAATCTCCATAATTCAACTTTTTGTGTTGTCTTTCTAACTTGTTCATACAAGAGTGTCGCACAAAAGTAGAGGAAATAGCCGATCTGCAAGCTAACAACTCGTCGCATCGCGGTGCATTGTGGGCGCATTGCAATTTACATGCAATTTATATAACACTTTTCTAGGTACTCAAAGTCGCATTGTAGGTACTAAAAAAAACTTAAATAAATATAATTACTTTATTATTTTA
>NC_136808.1:43292835-43322835 GCF_951216825.1 Electrona antarctica | reverse complement strand
TATGTGACGTATATTCAGGCCTTATGAAAGAGCCCCTATGAGATATTTTAGTTGTCAAGATTATGGCCATGTTGCGTCGGTGTGCAAAGGAGTAAGAAGATGTGGAAGGTGTGGAAAGGAGAAGTGCAACAAGGACTGTGATTCAGAAGAGCCAAAGTGCTTACACTGTAAGGGAAGTCACTTTGCAGGGTCGGCAGAGTGTCCTAAAAGAGGGAAGGAAACAAAGGTGAACAGGATAAGAGTGGAAAGGGGAGTCACATACAGTATGTAGAAGCTGTGAAGAGGATGGACGAGATGGGGGAAAGAGTGGTGAAAAGGCGAAACGATTCAAACGAAATGGAGGAGGCTAAGAAAAGAGATTAACCAAATATATGCATGGACAAAAGACAGTTCCTGGCCTTCATAGCCAATAATTAATTGTGCGGTGGAGTTGCAGGGAGCATCTGTAAGAATTAAAATGGTGCTGGAAGCAGCGAGGAGATTCCTCAACATAGTGGACATTACGGGTGAAGACTTGGATAATACATTGAGGGAAGGATTTGCAACAACTCAGACCACTGTGTCTGAGTAATGCTGGACGGTAGAATCTGGTATCACCTTGACAAAACAAAAAGATCTCATTGTATCCCACAGCACATGGCGGTATAGGAGAGGAATCATTTGCACTTACAGTACGAAAATATTCATTCATGTATTGATAATCATTAGGCCAAAACAAACTGTCCTGGCTATATTGTCACTCAGGGAGATGGATCTGTATTGTTTACGACAGCCATGTCACTTATATTTGATAGTCTGTTTCTAGCGAAAATGTAACTAATTCAGCAGCAGTAACATTAGCGTTTTCTTAGTTGATTCTTCAGTTCTTATATGAGGCGATCTAAAAAAACACAATGGGGATTACAATGCAAACTAGATAAAGTGCCCATCGGGCTCCGGGCACAGGTCTCCACCAGGCCAGGTCAGGTTGTGGCCTCCTGGTGGTGCTATAATAGGCCAATGTGAAAAGGGTGCCATTTCTTCTTACGCCTTGGATCGCAATTGGATGATTTGAGGCATTTTGTTCCAAAAATGTGCTTTTGTTGGTGGCGCTATAACAGGCCAATGTGAAAAGGGATAGTAGGAAAGTCTAGGAAGTCTAGGATAGTAGGAAAGTCTGTGAAAGATTTCACGTAAATTGCACGCTGCGTTCATGATTTGAGGCTCTTTGTTCAAAACGGGCCAATCCTGCAAACTTTGAAATCCAATTTTAGCCAATTCTGATGGAATATGAAATATTGGACAGATCCGTCTTGAACACATGACTGTAGAGATACTGTGTAACGATTTGCGGGATTTTTGGACAGAATCTGGAGGAGTAATATAAAAAAATATGCGGATGAACATAAGTCAGTTGAATTTCCCCCGGATACGATATTTTCCCGACCAATCACAACACTTGTTTCATTCGCGGAGAATGTAAACTGATTTGTAAAGCATCAACTTAATTTCCTTGGGCGATACTTCCGCTAAAATCCCGCAACTTCCGATGATAGTCTTTTCAGCGTAGGTCTTGCCCAGGGTGACCTAGCCCTCATCTAAAGAACTCATGCACAAAACAAATCTCCATAAATAAAAAAGAAAAATAATTAAGAAGTAGTGAAAATAGCTGATCTACAAGCTAGTTGTGCACTTCCCAATCTACACTGTTAAAGTGGGCTAGCAGGCCTCAGGGCCTTTTCCTATTGTATTGCTGCAGACCTTGCAGTGATGATGACAAATGCTGATTTCAGAATCAGGTGGAGATTATAGGCTACACTACAGTATACAGTACTCTGTCTTGTTTTTAGACTGTTGAGAGTGAGCGAGAGATTACATGATTGCATCACAATGTTGCTTGTCCTCCGTTAGACACAGGCCTAGTAGATCAAAATGTGATCAGAGTGTGATGGACCTTAGTATGTGTGTGTGTGTGTGTGTGTGTGTGTGTGTGTGTGTGTGTGTGTGCGTGCGTGCGTGCGTGCGTGCGTGCGTGCGTGTGCGCGCACGCGCGTGTGTGTGTACGTGTGCTGCATGCGCTGTACACCGGAAGGAAGGACAAGGTGTGTGTGTGTGTGTGTGTGTGTGTGTGTGTGTGTGTGTGTGTGTGTGTGTGTGTGTGTGTGTGTGTGTGTCTGAGGGTGGGTGCATTGATGTTGCCTCCTGTGGCATGCTAGTGTGAACTGTGCTGAACTGCTGTCATCTCTCTCTGGGGACCTCCGCATCCTCACATCACCCTCCTAAATCTTTTACAGACATGGACCAAACAAACAATCACTGTACTCTCAGCATTGTTTGTGTCTTGGTGAGGGGCACACTGCTGTGTGTAGCTGTGTGACTACTGCTGTGTGTGTGTGTGTGTGTGTGTGTGTGTGTGTGTGTGTGTGCGTGCGTGTGTGCGTGCGTGCGTGCGTGCGTGCGTGCGTGCGTGCGTGCGTGCGTGCGTGTACGTACCTACTACTCTCACTATTTTTGTTATGAAATAATGTTTAAGTGGTTAATTGATTTGCTGATCCATAACGATAAAAAAAAGAAAATTAGATGCACTTCTCGATTATTTGATTCATGAAAGATGTATTGATAGAACTAGTCCTTACCCGTTCTAATATATGAACACCAAATTAGGTACAGTACGTGTGGGTAATGAGATGTAATAGATGATGTTATTGTTTGGGAGGGAATTGTTAACGGTTGAGCTTGGGAATGGCACAAAGTTAATATTATAAGTGGTCTGCGGAGCATTCCCTGGGGGGCATCTGTGTATTCCTGGGACTCACATGAATACGTCTCTGTGTGGCTGAGACACGCACTCACGCACACACGGCACACGCCCCAGAGTTGGTTTTGACATGGCAGCAGCGCCCTGGACGGCGTGTGCACAGTACAGACAACACTGGCAGGTGTTGGCGGGTGTTTACGCAACCCTATAGGGATTTTGAATGAGGCGCGTGCTACCCGTCGTGAGACAGATAATCGAGGCGTTTTTCGCTTCGTGAAGACCTCCGTAATATTATGGTCAATGCCTGTGTGAAAAGTCAGAGCGATTGGTGCAGGCAATGAGGAGCTACGGCAGTGTTTCAGACATTCAGACATTGAGTGAATTATAGTTTGATAATCACTAAAAAATGAATTGCTAGTTGCTACCCTGCATGTACTTAAATTAATTTGAACCAGCAGTATGATACTCTCGATACATTACATTAGAGTTAGGGATAGTCAGTCAGAGCTAAGCGGAGCCAGTACAAACTAGAAAAAGTACCCTTCTGGGCACAGGTCTCCACCAGGAGGATAGGACTGTGTGAGATGTTTGGCAAAATGTTTAGTAGTTATATAAACATGTTTGCCTTTGATGGCAATTGGATGATTTGAGGCATTTTGTTCCAAAAATGTGTTTTGCAAAAATCAACCTGTTGGTGGCGCTATAACAGGCCAATGTGAAAAGGGTGGGATATATTCCTCAGCCTAGTAAGAAAATGTGTGAAAGATTTCACGTAAATTGCATGCTGCGTTCATGATTTGAGGCTTTTGTTCAAAACGGGCCAATCTTGCAAACTTTGAAAGCCAATTATAGCCAATTAGGATGGAATATGAAATATGGGACAGATCCGACTTGAGCACATGACCATAGAGATACTGTGTAACGATTTGTGTGATTTTTGGACAGAATCTGGAGGAGTAATATCAAAAAATGTGTTTTACAAAAGTCGGCCTCCTGGTGGCGCTATAAAAGGCAGATGCGGAAAATGCAGGTCAAAGGTTTGTCCTTGGCCTCTAGGGAGTGTGCATGCAACATTTCACGCAGATCGGTGCAGTTTAGGTAAAAAATGTGAAAAGCTGCCTCATGGTGGCGCTATAACAGGCCGTTCTGGAAAATGTGGGGCAGAGGTTCATTGTTGGCATCCAGGGAGTGTGTGTGCAAAGTTTGGCATCGACCGGGTTAACGGTGCCGGAGATTAGCTGGTAACAGACGGACGGAAGGAAGGACGCACACACGCACACACACACACACGGACGGAGTGCAAAACATACTCTCTCCCCATGCCTTCGGCCTGGTGGAGACAAAAAGGAAAACATGCACCTCCCCAAACCGAACATGCATGGGCAGGAGCTGAGTCGTGAACATTAAGCAGAGAAAGATAAATATACGCTTGCACGCTGAGGGCTCCAATGCGACAGGTGTTTTATTGCACCTTTATTTAGTGGTTAGAAATGGTGAAGTGGAGGAATATGTTTGGTGCGGTTACCTGTATGTTAGGGTCAGTCAGCTGTGGACCTGCGAGGCCACTTGTTTCTGCAAGCCCCGGAAGGATCAGTGTGGTTCCATTTGACTGTGTTGTTTCTCACACATGCTCCTGCTTATTTGACCCAAATAGAATCTTATTATAATATTATTTTTGATTATGTATGAATAAACACTACTGTACTTGTATCTCTCTTGCTCTCTCTCTCTCTCTCCCTCTCTCTCTCTCTCTCGCTCTCTCCTCCCCCCCCCCCCCCCCTGCTTTCTCACTCTCTGGGAATTCCTTCCAGCATCAAAGGACCCCATGTTGTGGATCTAGACTGCTATCTGTGCCCACGTTACAGCATACACAGTTGAAACAGTGGAGTGAAATCGGGCTACTGTATATTTATTAATTGACTAGAAAATGACACTTTTCTCTGAATGGATGGGACATAAGCAGGGATGGGAAAATAACTAGCGCTGTTATTACTACTGTAATGCACAGTATGCTATTTCATGTACTTGTTCACGAGTGAGGGGAGGACGGAGAAGGAGATCAGCCGGAGAATCGGAGGGGCAGGGGCGGTATTGCAGTCGCTGTACCGCACTGTTGTGACGAAAAGAGAGTTGAGCCAGAAGGCAAAGCTCTCTGTCTACAGAGAAATCTTCATTCCTACTCTCACCTATGGTCATGAAGTGTGGGTCATGACCGAAAGAATTAGGTCGCGAATACAAGTGGCCGAAATTAGTTTTCTTCGACGAGTGGCTGGCATCTCCCTTAGAGATAGCGTAAGAAGTTCAGTCACACGAGAGAAACTCGGAGTAGAACCGCTGCTCCTTCGCCTGGAAAGGAGCCAGCTTAGGTGGTTCGGGCATCTGGTTAGGATGCCTCTCAGGCGTCTCCCTAGGGAGGTCCTCGACGCACGTCCCACTGGGAGGAGACCCCGGCGCAGTTGGAGGAGACACATCGACTCACTGGCCTTGGAGAGTCACTAATGTTGCTCTGGAGAGGGAGGTCTGGAGCACTCTGGTGGAGCTGTTGCCCTGCGACCCGACTATGGATAAGCGGTTGAAGATGGATGGATGGACGGATGGATGGATGGATGGATGGATGGATGTAACTAAATAACTGATACTCAGAGCTGTACTTTTGTAGGTTTAACTGTAGTAGTTGTCAACATAAGTGGTAATATGTACATCATGTAACAGCACACAATACAGTTTCAGTTAGGGCTATTCAGTTAACTAAAATGTTCTTTCTTTTATACAGGCCAGAGACCATCTGCAGATATGTGTTCAATAATACATCCTGTTAATTGAAAGTTCCTTCGTTTAGCTTCTGGTCAGTTCAGTGCAGTTCAATTGGCTCATACCTTATACGAGTTCATTTCCATAATCCTTCTCTTCACAAAGTACAGCTTTGCCCTCTGATCTGGTCAGCTGTTACTCATGATCATGCACCACACCTTTTGTCTGCCAGTCAGAGAGTCAATGGTAGACAGAAACAAAGTGCATATCGTTGCTGTAGGGCAGAAACCTCTTCTCCCCATATTTTAACTTTTTGATTTCTTTTGCGTAAATGAACACCCTACTTGATCATGCTACGGCATTGCACAAAAGTATCAAAAATAGCAGATCTGCAAGCTCGAAACGTGGCACAAAGCAACACCTTTTTGATCTTGTAGATCTCTTATTATTGATATTCTTTTCATTTGAATCCTTCCGACATACTGTATGAGGTTACCAACCAACAGAGAGGATTTACTTTGGAGTGGCATTCGGGGAGTGTGCGTTTTTGAATTTTTCTGCTAAGCAACAAGTTATTATTATGTGTCGACTAATTAGATTTACAGTAGGGCAAAACGTACGTGACTGCAAAGATGAAACGGAAGTGGGGTGGGAGGCGGACACCCCCTGTCATTTTTCCACATTTTCTGTATGAACATTAATGTGTGTGAGTGAACAGTCTGTCTGGAGTACTATGGCAAAAGGCCAGCTTGGTGGTAGAACACCATAGTAATGCTTTGGAGACGCACAGAGCACAAGACACTGGCAGGATTTATATGGGTAGCTTCAAAAATAAATGAACCAAACCAAAAATACAATTTAGACCTTATCTTGGTCGGACCATGACATATTACCTCTTACGTCAGAGACACTAAATCCGTGATTTGGGGGTTTAGCATTGCGCAAGATGCGTTCTCCCGTAAAACTTGCTATCTTTGCAGCCTAAATCCCTAAAACACCTCTGCTACCCGTTACATTATGCATAGGTGTGGTTTGGGTGTTACAATAATGAAATCACCGTGCCACATGCCATTGCCTTTAAGAGAAGACTGCACAATCCATTATCATTACCCATTATCCCCAGTGATATATGGCCTTACACTATGACCCATGGAAGAGCCGACTTGCTGACTTGGAATAAATGTATGATACAGAGGGTTGTTTTGTGTGTCCAGTAGCTCCTTTATACGATTCCTCGTCATTTCATTAAGCCATAACTCTGTCAAATCTGAAGCATTAAAAAAAATGCAATTTATGAGGTTTCAGTTTTCATTTGGTGACGGTGACCATTTCTCTTAAAGGAGCATTCAGTGATTTGGGTGATTTGGAAAACCACCCAGTCCGCCCCGGTAACAAAATGTGCACATGCACGCTCTACAGTGGGGGGAAGTGCAACAGGCCAACAGCATGTGCACCAAGGCCCCCCCACTCGATCATGATTGGAGGAAGTCCCCTCTCATCCTGATTGGATGAAGGCTTTGCCACCCGCCACCAAAACTGAAACTAGGGTTTTTTGACCCCAGGGGCTCACTGGGGACAGGGAGGAACTCCTTATATGGTCAGCACACTCTATAGTAGTGAGGATTATCAGGAAAAAAAGAAAAAATAAGTGATATTTGAATTAAGTCAAATCACTGAATATACCTTTAAAATGGTAAATGGTGCATTTATATAGCGCCTTTATCCAAGGCGCTTTACATAGATTGTGCATTACAGTCACCCATTCATTCATACACCGATGGCGATGGAAAACATCCAAAAAAAACAACCGATGGCACCAACCAGCACATCAGGAGCAATTAGGGGTTCAGTGTCTTGCTCAACACTGCCTGACACTAACTCTGGAGGAGTCCGGGTTCGAACTGGCAACCTTGCAGTTACTATCCGGCCATTATACCCCTGAGCCGCCGCCGCCCGGTGGCTCAATACAATCTATATAGATCGTATATAGATTGTATTGTCTCTCTATGAAACGGTATAAAGCGAAATGCAAACTTTGGATTAATTAAACAGACTTGCACTGAACTGAAGTGAAATAACATTGGAAATGACACCCGTTGCTTCCTTAGCCTTCAATTGCCTTTGAATAAAAACATATTTGACATGCAAGTATCATCTACGTGTTACTGAATATGCGGGTAAGGCATGGCACGTTAGGGCCCTCTGGGCTCCATTTTCGTCACCGCTAATCCCCTTATCCCTAAACTTCTTGAAAAAAATGGCCAGTCTACAAGCTCACAACGTGTCGATGTAGATTGGCTAGTATTCAAAAATGTTTTTCAAAATAGGAAAAAAAGGCAAAGAAGTTTAGGGATAAGGGGTTTAGGGGTGACGAAAATGGAGCCCTCTGTCTTTAACCCATTCTGGGCGGGAACCAAGGGGGCAGGCAGGCTTTCCAACGTTGAAGCTCTGGGTCCTAGTGGTAGGAGGAGGGACTACAGGCGGACCCGTGGATTCATGACCGGGAAACCCCGTGCAGCTGGGCTTTAACGTTGAGCGCTCAGTTGCCCTACGTCACTCAGGACCTCAAAGTTGAGGTCCTGGGAGGGACTTCCGGCAGTCTTCCGGGTGCTTCAAAACGCCACTGAGCAACTTCCACTGACATGAATAGCTGGGGGGGCGGAGCTTCGCGCTAGTTCAGTCTCTATTATATATATACTCTATGGCGGGAACCCCTTTTGGTGTTTTAAGCATTATGTTGTACTTTAGCTGTTGAATAATAGCAGATCTACAAGCTCATAGCGCGGCACCGAGTGCTGCACTATGAGCTTGTAGATCTGCTATTTTTGAGAAATCGTGAAAATGTGGCCCAAATGTTTGAATATATTCTTTCAGAGCGAACGTTTTTAACTCAAATATTTGCTTCTGGGGGGGTCCCTGGAACAACATATTGTCAGATTGGGGTCGGCGGCCAATTACATATATTTTTGGGGGTCCTTGACATGAAAATGTCTGAGAACGACTGACATAGAAACATTGATTTTTCAAGAAAACTGATTTAGAAGGCATTTGTAGAATCGTCCTCAGGTCTAAATGGGTTGTTAATGATAGGAGATGAATGGGACAGGAAGCTAACAGTGTGGTGGCAGGGAGCTGAGGTTCTGGTTATCAGCTACTGTAGGACAACAAGGCACGATGTAATCAAGTATAAAACAAATTACGGCAATCTTTAAGAGAAAATAGATTAATTAAGGATCCCATATTTTGGCCATGGGATTTTCAGGCCGTGAACCCCCAAAATAATCCTATTTTGACAAGGGTTGAGGCATTACATTTAGTTTGATAAATATTGTGAAAATATAAGATATAGAGAGGAGATAGAAGTGTTGCGAGGCATTTTCAAAATGTTTTGCCTCTTTCTTATATTATTTCACATTTTGGCCAATGTTTAACCCGTTTGTTGTTAATGTTAGGTATTAAAAAGGTGTTAAAAGTCCTTAAATTGTCACCTTACTGTCACCTGGAGACCACCCCAAAATCATGTGGGGAGCCCCTTGGGGGTTCCGACCCACAGGTTGAGAACCACTGCTACTGCTATGGAGCACAGGCTGCTCCGATAGAACAATCAAAGGCTAAGTCTAAGAAGATAATTGATGAGTTGACTGAGTGAAGGGAAGAGCTAGAGGCAGATGGAGTGTGGAAAGCTTAAAGAATGATCCGTTACTTGTTTTAAGGACTAGCTGTTCTTAAAGGTCTAAAATAGCAGATCTACAAGCTCATAATGTGTTGCACCCTGACAAGTTGTGAGCTTGTATATCAGCTATTTTCGAAATGAGATCACAAAGGCTTTGTGGTGGATAAGTGGTTAAGGAGCTTCTTAGAAATAGATTGTCTTTGTAAGCATCTTAGTGTGCCATAAAGCAGGACTGCCTTAATAGGACTATAGCTACTAGAGAGACTATTCTGTCAATTACTTTTTTGAATTCCAGGGGTCCCCAGCTAAAGTCGTTAATACAGCATCACAATCATTCCAACCACTTTATCCATTTATATGTTGGCTATTCCAAAACAGCAGATCTACAAGCTCACAGCTGTGTGCTTGCCCATCTGGTATTTTTTGAGGAAAAAGAGAAATACGAAATTGAATTTTCTAACACAAAACCTTCAGATGGGGTCCGTGGTCAAATATGTAGCAATTTGGGGGTCCTTGGCATGACCATGTTTGAGAACTGCTGGTCTAACAAATGATGGTCAACCTCCTCCTTGACCATGTCGGGCAGGAAGCTTGTTACGAAAGAAAAGGCTGTTCAGATGGATACATTTTGTAGTTATTTTGTTTTAAGCTCTATATTGTTAATACTTTCCATTGCTTAAATATTTATAAAACCCACAGATTAACCACCACTATTTTGGGGCCACATTTGGGGCCACATTGTAAATAGAGGAGACGACAGGACAGTAGAGGTGTTGTTAATGCAATAATAACTACAGTAATGTGTGTACTGTATGTTAAATACAGCATGTGTGTGTGTGTGTGTGTGTGTGTGTGTGTGTGTGTGTGTGTGTGTGTGTGTGTGTGTGTGTGTGTGTGTGTGTGTGTGTGTGTGTGTGTGTGTTTGTGTGTGTGTGTGTGTGTGTGCACGCATGCGTGCGTGCGTGTGTGTGTGTGTGTGTGTGTGTGTAAAACTAGTAAAATAATTACAGCATATCGTGACAGTTTCCACTCCCATTCTATGATCTAGTAATTATCACCACACAGTTGAATAATTACAGTAGCAAGAAATTACAATTAACCAATTGTGTGACTTGCTGGGGAATCCTTAGCACAATTGTGTGTGTGTGTGTGTGTGTGTGTGTGTGTGTGTGTGTGTGTGTGTGTGTGTGTGTGTGTGTGTGTGTGTGTGTGTGTGTGTGCGTGTGCGTGTGTGTATGCGCGTGTGCGTGTGTGTGTGTGAGTGTGCGCATGACTGAGCCATACCCTGCAGATTACTCTATTGAGGCCAAGTCCCTACAGATGACATGTGATAGCAGATTAATAGCCCAGCATATTAAAGTAACAATCCCTATTATTATTACCCTAATGGTATCTCTTATGCAACACGTGCCAACTGAACACCACTGTTCTGCCTAATCAGTAATACTCCTCCTCATACAGTATTCAGCATAATCTAAATAAATTAGCATCTCCTGTTTTGTGCAATGTCATGCTCCCGATAAAGATATATTATAAAACTATATATACGGTAATACTTACCATATATATGTTGATTTTGTCGCTGTCGCGTGGGAACCTCATACTGTTATGTCCAAAACTGTTACTTTTGGATTCAGCAGGCCCACGCACACAGACATTGAGCCCTCTCCAGACCATGAATGCAGCATTTACTACGGTTAAAAAAATGCAAATGCCCGGACAAACGTATTTAAGTCGCAGAGAGGCTAAAGCAGGGAAACGTTTTACCTGTCAGACGCGCTGCTTTAGTTGTCTGAGTCTGAGAATCACTGCTCCATGCAGGCCAGGGTACTGCTGGTTTTGTTTATTTTATTAAAGTTAAAACAATTCATTACCACAGTGAATCACAGGATAGCATGGTTTAAAGCGATTGCGGTCAACAAAGTTGGACCTTCCCCGTTCACCCCCTCTCTCCTTCCATTCATGAAATGCCGCCCGTGATCAGCTGACTTTACTATGACTGACGTAGTAGCACGCAACACCACGTGACCCATATAACTGTCACCAACACCCCCTTTTACACACACCGACTTCAAATTCGACACATGCGTTCCACATCCCCGCCGGGAGTGCAGTGCCCGGTCTCGAGTCGGTTGGACCCACGGTTCTCTAGAACCACCAAAATAAGCCTATCTCACAGAATTTCCCCGCCCCCCTTAATACGCCCCCTTTCGGGGTTAGTGGTGATAGCGTGACGTCACTCCATAGACGCTACATGTTAACAGAGGTAATTTAAGAAGTCTACAACTTTTGTTTTCTCGTTTGTTCTATCTGTTCGAGCTGATTTACCATCTTGTTTGCTTCATAATAATATTGGTCTGTGATTTTTACATTAGAAAATGTACTTAGATTCTCCAGAGAAAAAAACGTGTAAATGCTAATGTTAAAGACACCACTATTTACCGGAAGTGAGCGTGGAAAGCGGGCTGTGAGATAGGCCTATAGGCTCTGGTCAGGCTCTGCCAGTGGGCCTAATCAGCCTAAATCCCCTCACCTGTGCAATTTCCAGCCTCTGCCTCAGCCAATTGATTGCCATGGCAACCCCACACCTGACAATTGATTACTTAACCAGTCCACTTTTCACAGTCAGTCAGTTTGCCCTCTTCAGACACAGGCAGACAGGCAGATACAGAGATCTCCATGTGGGACACAGACAGACAGTTACTAAAACGGGTGCTATGACAGTTGACAACAGGTATTATTAGGTTCCCAAGTTGCATCGTTCTCAAGTAGGCCGGTGGCCGACGGGCACGTACAGGTCTAGTGATTATAATATAGGCATTATGTGTACAGATTTGGACAAAATGTGAGAAAAAAATCAAGAATGTTCTCTTCCAGTGATTTCTGTTGTTAAAATGTTTCCAAAAATATTCAATGTTTTTGTAAACGGCACGATCTACAAGCTTACAACATCGCACCTCGGATGAGTTTACAAATATAACCAAATGGATCCTTCATTTGCACTCTCTCTGAGTTACAAATGAAATGGTTAATGACTAGAGATTTGTATTGTGTATGCATATGCATGATGATGATGCACTGTGCTGTACGTATAGTAATGGGTTTGGTAGCCTACTGTACCATCATCTGACCATAGTGTGGGTCCTCTGTCCTGGCTCTGGGTGGCATAGCCCTTTCTTTGACTGAGAAAAATCTGCCTTGTTATCGTCTCTGTCGGGTGGAAACCTCGTGTACAAAACGGTTGCTTTTCAGGATTCAAATACAACACTAGCCAAAGTAGCTTGGTGCCGCACTTTGAGCTTGCGTATCTGCTACTTAATGCTTTTGTGTGAAGCTTGTATAGTATGATCAAGTTGGGGCGTTCATTTACAAAAAAAAACACAAAAAGTTAGAATATGGAGATATCATAAGAGGTTTCTGCCCGACAGCAACGATATTATAAAAACATTAAACTGTCTCGCTCTTTGCTGTCAGAAGTCAAGGTAGGAATCTCACCGTCATTGTCAAGTGGAAACCATGTGTTCCCCAAGACTCAAAGTTATTATTTAGTCAAAGGCAAATACCTCTCACTGGTTACATGTTTATAAAACTCAGACACACTTTCGCCTTTGACACTTTCACCTTTGTATGACACAGTATTATGACAAAGTAGGGCATTCATTAAATAAAACAAAACATAAAAAGTTGAAATGTGGAGATACAAGGTTTCTTCCCAGCGAGATAATAATATGACAAGATATCACACAAAAAACAAACAAACACCCACACACAGCACAGTAGAAGAAGCTATAGGCCCCCATATGCATCCAAGCTACACCGATGTGTGCGTACGCATATATGCGCGCCATACGCTTACACACAAATCCGTGACCAGCACTTGGATGTCCCACAGAAACTGTCCTTCCTCTCATCGTTGGGAAAGGAAGAGAGATAATGCATTATGCATGCTCTCATCAGTGCTTCATTATGGTACTGAGGCTCATATAGAGGCTCAAAGCAGGCCAGTTCTAATGAGCTGAAAGCTTGCTATAGAACCAGACTATATTTATTCCACTTGAACTCTATCAGTAGTTCACAGGTCCTATCTCACACAGACACCACCATGATACCAGTGGTGGAACATAACTACCGTAAGGGCATTTATTCAAGTACTTTTGTACTTGAGAATAGTTATATTAAAATTGATACTGCACTTCGCATTCTCACATTTGGGAGGCGTTCAATCTTGGGCGCTGAGGCGTTCAATCTTGGACCCTGACAGAAGACTCACTTATACACTCACATTTCTTTAAATTAATATTATCAAGAAATGGGTCTGTGCGTCATGACGTAGCACGTCCCCCGCCTCCCCGGGTATAAAGGCACGTTCCTACGCATTGCGCACCTATTCGTGACACTTTTCCTTCTGCCGGTTCTCAAGCAAGAAGGGTAATTTGGCGAGAATGCTCGCTTTTGAGAGACCTCATGAACTCCCTTCGTTATCACAGATGCCGGTGGCCTGGTGGTTTGTGTTGATGTCCCGTGTGGGCGTGGCCTGTGTCGGTGACGTGGGCAGCCTAAGGCAGGGGTTCTCAACCCGTGGGTCGCGACCCCTCGGGGGGTCGCCAAATTATTTTGGGGGGTCCCCAAATTATTTTCAAAAAAAAAAAGAAAAAGATTTTATTTTTATTTTATTTTTTGCAACTGAATGGCTGGAAAATGGAAATGAAGAGTTTACATAGTACACATAGTACATGCATACAACTTCCCTAATGATTATATCTGGTTTCAGTATTTATTTATGGTGTATTGTCTCTTTTATTAAGGTTATTGTAGCAGTCAATTTATATTTGGGGTCGGGGAGGGGGCGGGGCGGGGGTCCAGAGACATTGCCAAAGCATTTCCGGGGGTCCCCGGCCAAAAACGTTGAGAACCCCTGGCCTAAGGGACTACAGGGGAATGGGTTTTCTGTGATAACGAAGGGAGTTCATGAGGTCTCCCAAATGCGAGAATGTGAAGCGTAGTATCAATTTTAATATAACTTATTTAGTTATAATGCAATAACCGTGGTTATTGCATTATAAATAGATACAAGCAAGCATTCTCGCCAAATTACCCTTCTTGCTTGAGAACCGGCAGAAGGAAAAGTGCGTAGGAACGTGCCTTTATACCCGGAGAGCCGTGGCACGTGCTACGTCATGACGCATATACCCAGTTCTTGATAATATTAATTTAAAGAAATGTGAGTGTATAAGTGAGTCTTCTGTCAGCGTCCAAGATTGAACGCCTCCCAATACCTCAACTATTGAGGCTTGGAATGGGACCACCTGACCAGGTCGAACACTTTCCAGGCGACGTCATACACCTTCCTGGTCCCAAAGGCCTTTAATGGCTTGAGCCCATATGGTGGCTGTATATCAATTGTTTACAAAAGCGGGTGGTGATTTGTAAGCCTAGATCCACAGGTTTGAAATCCTAATTTAGCCAGTCTAAACTCTGCTAAAGCCCACAGTAAACAGTTAGATTAAGTATGACGGGGTACTGATCTCATTATGTTGTGTTCTTTTGTTTCAAGAGAAGGATTAAGAGCTGAATGAGCTCGGGGGCTAGTTAACCACGTTCAACCTGGCGTCCCTACGTTTGGCATGCCATTATAGGCGTTAAATATTGAAAGATTTTCAATCATTTAAAAAAGAAATGGAGGCAAGAAATAGCACAGCTACTGTACAAGCTCACAATGCGTCTGGATGCAACGCAGAGTGATGTTTGTACTTTGTAGATCGGCTTTGTAGATCGGCCAAATAGGCTTTAACTAGTTAATGAACAGGTGGAGCAGATTATATTGCTAAGAAGGTCCTGCATGGTCACAAGAAAGCCCATTGTGTAATTGTATAATAGTTGTTGTCGGGCAGAAACCTCTATCTCCATATAGTCTTTTCATTAATGAATGCCCGGCCTAGATCATACTAACATGTTGCTTCACACCACGTTTTTTGAGATTGTATCTGCTACCTTTGATGCTTTTGAATTTAAATCGTTGTTCCCAAAGTGGGGTCCGGGGACCGCCAGGGGTCCTTGAGGGAGTTCGAGGGGGTCCCCAGCTAAATGATAGTTTGTACATTTGTACAGTTAAATTAACATTGATTTTACAATATAAATTGAGGGTCCCAGAGATAGAAATGCCATTAAATGGGGGTCCATAGACTAATGCATGTCAAACTCGCACGCGCGCGTGGAGTCTCCATGTTTCTCAAGCTTTTTATTAAACAGAAAATGCATTTTCAGGTTTTTACCAAGTCGTACCACATGAACACCAGCAGTACTGTGAGCTAGTTTTGGCGAAGATATTTGGTGTTTGTACTGAACAAAGTGGTCCAAGTACAGAGCCAACTCAGGTAACTATACTAACTAGAGGGTTAAAAGTTTAAGTGGTTAAGTAAAACATCTGTCATCTGTCACCGCTGGCTGGAGGGAATGAAGAGAGAGAGAATGTGTGAACCTAGATGAAAGGATGAGTGAGGAAGATAGTGCATGCGTGCGTGCGTGCGTGCGTGCGTGCGTGTGCTCGAGCCGAGAGGACTATAAGAATTAGTTTCTTCAAGAGTCACCCCCACTGTCACATTGATCACACAACAGCGTCTGTCTCTCTTTCTATCTCTCTCTCTCTCTCTTTCTTTCTCTCTCTCTTTCTTCTCTCTCTCTCTCTCTCTCTCTCTCTCTCTCTCTCTCTCTCTCTCTCTCTCTTTCTTTCTCTCTCTCTCTCTCTCTCTCTCTCTCTCTCTCTCTCTCTCTCTCTCTCTCTCTCACCACCCACCAATATCCCATTTCCTCAAACTTGTGTTTCTTCCACGTGGAGTTGACATGAGGCTCTCCCTAACCAAACAGAATGCCCTGGTGTGTGTGTTTGTGTGTGTGTGTGTGCGTGTGTGTGTCTGTGCGTGCGTGCGTGCGTGCGTGCGTGCGTGCGTGGGTGCGTGCGTGCGTGCGTGCGTGCGTGCGTGCGTGCCTGCCTGCCTGCCTGCCTGCCTGCGTGCGTGCGTGCCTGCGTGCGTGCGTGCGTGCCTGCGTGCATGGCTGCGTGCGTGGCTGCATGCGTGCGTGCGTGCAGTACTCATTGCTGTAGACTCAGAGTCTTTGTTCAGTAACAGGAGTCTCCATGTTTCTCCAAGCTTTTAATTAAACAGAAAATGCATTTTCAGGTACCAATTTTATCCAATCAGAATAGAGAACACATAGGATACAGATTAAACAAGTGGAATTGTAAGTGATTACACAAAGAAATTAGCAGAAACAAAATTGGAACTGGAACACTATAAAAATTAAACTGATAAATGGCTACTTTCTCTTGATTGGCTGAAATTTTAACTAATGCAATGATTACTATTTTTGTTTTAACCCAAAAAATGTCACTTACCCTACCTTTAAAGATGGAGTGCCACGATTCTTTTCCACCCTAAAACATGATCATCAGGTATAATTATAATATAAGGAGGAAGAACTTTTTCCAAAAAGTGTACAGTATTTGTTAAAATCACGCTTTTATGTGGACACGCCCACCAGTTCATTTAGTATGCCTGGTTTGCCTGGTGGGTGGTGATGGGTGGTGATCCACCTGAACTGAAGCCGCACCCACAGCTGTAGTTGTATGATAAAGGGGGAGGGGTTAGGGGAGGGGCTGATAGTGTGATGTCACTATATTACTGTTTATTTCATTGGCCCGTTTGACTGACAAGGGTTCAGCCTCCAGGAAGAAACCCTAAATACAATGTTAATACACCATTGCACATAAAAACGACTCCAGGGTGTCTAATGAAGTACTGTCACCTCATAGACACATACAAATTAAATACCAAAAAATTGGCACGTGAGCTTAGGAGACCTCTCGTTTGGGGCCTGTGTATTTTAGCCTATGCTATACGCAGGGGGGTCCCCTGTAGCTGTCTGTCACTGACTGATGTCCTCACTGTGACAAAGTGTGCTGGCATGTTTACTGTCTGGCTCCAACTGAATCACCATGCTGCTTGCTTGGAAGCTGGTGAGTTAGGGACTCACTCTTTCCCAGGAGTTTCGCCCAGGTGGACAGGATTTTGATGGGGTTAGATGAGGTCAGTGTCGTGATCTTCATATATGGAGATGGCCATATATGTTGGCGTGATGTGTCACGAGGCATGATATCACGAGGCGTGACTAACGGACGGGAGATGCAGGTTTTCATAGTAAATGCGACCTACAGTCGCAATAACCTATTGTGAAAAAAGTGACTTCCTTGGCCTACTGGCAGCCCAGGCAGTGTGCACAAGACATTTAGTGATTCTGGACACACAAAAATGGACGGGCCTAGTACAGATCCCTGAGTGGGCAGAGGGTATATGTGGTTAAAGTGCTAGAGTAGGACAGTACATGCAGTCGTGCACTGTGTGATCCTGACCATTACAGACTTGTTTAGCTGTCTCTCAGTCTGTCTGTCTGAATCTATGTCTCACGCTCTCTCTCGCACACAAACACGCATACGCTCACTCTCTCTCTCTCTCACACGCACGCACGCACGCACGCACGCACGCACGCACGCACGCACGCACGCACGCACGCACGCACCGCACGCACGCACGCACGCACGCACACACACACACACTCACTCACTCACTTACTTACTTTTTTACCCCTTTTTCTCACCAATTTTGTTGTTATGCCAATTAATTCCTCCCCACACACATTCCTGTGTATTATCACTGCTGTTGTATCCTACTGACCTACCGGCCAGTGAGGAGCCCCCACCGGGAGGACGTCGTAGAGCCTTCGTCCTACTCCTCCCGCTCCAGCCCGTAGGATAACATGCAGAGACGGTGACACCCTCCCTGCCCGGCTTCCCTTCCCCCGAACACGGGCCGACTGTGTATACCGTATACTGTATACCGCTCGCCAAAGCCGGATGCACCACAGTGGAATCAAACCCACAACCGCCGCGGTCGTGGGCAGATATTTTACCACTGCATCACCCGAGCGGCAAAAACTGAAAACTCTTTAGTAAGAATCATGTATTCTGAAGCACCTAATGCAAACGTAGTTATGATGGGTAAACGCAAAGTTTACAGTTTCACCCTACACTACAGTATGTGCAACTGTACAGTGACCAAAAACAAAACAACAAAGGAATGGGGTTATTAATGTTATTATTTGAACTTGCTTGGTAAAATACAAAATGAACGATGATGATGATGATGATGATTGTTTACACTGTGTGGAGTTCCGTGACAGTAGAACAAAGAGTTTGGCACGGTCTTTGTTCCACCTGCGTGCTCAGGGGAGCGGGGAGGCAGACAGACCGAGAGGACAGGGGAGCGGGGAGGCAGACAGACCGAGAGGAGCTGCTGGACCCTTTCTTTGTGCCGCTGTGTCCTAATCTGTCTCTTTCACACCTTGTGTACTGTAAAACACACAGTGTCCATTTAGCTCCTGTGATGCTGATGCCGGCAGGTGGAAAACCTTGTATGTCCAAAAAACTGTTCCGTTTTGGTTATTATGAACATCAAAAAAATAATAATAATCATTTTAAAACCGTGAAAATTGCCGCTCTATAAGCTCACAACCCGTCGACACGTTGTGACCTTGTAGATCGGCTATTTTTCATTATTTCTGTGTGACGCCCTTGTATGATGAAGCAGGGCATTAATTTACAAAAAATATGAAATATGGAGAATTTGGAGATATGCGGTTTCTGCCTGATAGCAAACAGTAGATCAGAGTTAAATCAACACTCTGGATTTTACTGAGTGCACAAAATTGTGGGTACACTCGCGCGTACACACACACACACACACACACACACACACACACACACACACACACACACACACACACACACACACACACACACACACACACACACACACACACACACACACACACACACACACACACACACACACACACACAGCTCCCTAGGGCTATAGGGTGTGCCCAGCATCAGCCACAATCCTCTCTGCTTTTGCTGCCCTCTGCCTCCTACTCCCCTCATTGGCTCCTGCACAGTCCGGCCGTCCAATCAGATCAGTGGGGAGACAGCCTGCTGTGTGTAGCCTGGACTTGCATGCAATGTGAGGCTATTTGCAACACCTCTCCCCCACGCTCCATCTCTCACTGTCTGCCTCCATTCACATCTCACGCACGCCACTGTTGTTTTCGTCGACTAAAACTAAGACAAAAAATGTTCGTCGACTACTAAAACTAAAACTAAATAAAACCGAATCTATGATGACTAAAACTAAGACTAAATATATTGAAAATTTCGTCAATAAATAAAAACTAGTCTAAAATGTTATAGGGATGGACTAGTGGACAAGAGATCCGGTTTTATGCTAGGTTGCATGCTGAAAATAGCAGATATACAAGCTCACAACGCGTGAGCTTGTAGATCTGCCATTTTCAGCATGCAACCAAAGTGTAAAATCTGCCATTACAACGACATCAAGGCCTGTCAAAACACATTTTAGTCGACTAAATCAACTGTAGATTTAGTCGACTAAAACTGGACTAACACTAGAACATTTCAGGTGACTAAAATGTGACTAAAACTAAATGAAAATGATTCAAAAGACTGACTAAAACTAAACTCAAAATGTACTGTCAAAAGCAACACTGACGCCCACATTTACTAGTTACAATTTAGGCATTTAGCAGACTCTCTTCTCCAGAGCCACTTACAACATGTATAAGCAAGGTAATCACATACTGTACACAAGAGTGTAGTATACTGTAGTGCCTCAAGAGTAGTGAACCAAAAACCTAGCATCTGCCTAAACTACAGTATACTATAGTACTATAGTAGGACACCATAACTATAGGAAACCATAGGATAGGAAAGTGCATTCAGGCTTTAGTAAATAATAGGAAGATAGTTAAGGTTGATTTTATTTGTAAGTCCTTAATCATTATTCAGTGTTGTTGATGCCTTCTTATATAGTGATTTGTCTTCTTTGTGTTTATTGAACTGCAAATATGACGAGTCCATGCAGGCAGTAGAGCGTTTGAAAATGATGAAACGTAGAATTAATGCTTATTACTGTATGCGTAAAAATAGCAGATCTACAAGCCCACAACACGTCGCAGATCTGCAATGTCTTGCGAGCATCACCATCATACGATGACGCATAAACCATGCTTATAAGAAAGAGTGCCCGTTCCGCGCACATGGTTTTATAAAGCACATCTGGCAAAACTCAAATACCCCTGTTGTTTTTCTTAGACTTGTTGTTAGGTTGCGAAGAGGCTGTGATACAGTGGTAGTGAATTATTAAACAGAGTGAATTATGGGGCGAGAGAGAGAGAGAGAGAGAGAGAGAGAGAGAGGGAGAGACAGAGAAAGGTCTGGACAAAAATAGGTCAACCCGGCAGTGGCAACCCAGGGAAGTAGAAATGATTCTGTCTGACTCTGAGGAGGAGCTCTATACGTGTGTGTGTGTGTGTGTGTGTGTGTGTGTGTGTGTGTGTGTGTGTGTGTGTGTGTGTGTGTGTGTGTGTGTGTGTGTGTGTGTGTGTGTGTGTGTGTGTGTGTGTGTGTGTGTGTGTGTGTGTGTGTGTGTGTGTGTGTGTGTGTGTGTGTGTGTGTGTGTGTGTGTGTGTGTGTGTGTGTGTGTGTGTGTGTGTGTTTCAGTCAGAGGAGGCTGCGCTATTGGCCAGCCACTCATGATGCAAAGCTAATTCATGCTTGACTACAAACCAGTGTAAAAGAGGAAGGCTCCACTCTGTGGAAGCCTCATAGGGTTGACACACAAATAGAAGCAAAACACCGCCATGCAGCCTTTATTCTGAAAGCCCCGACGTCCCACACATTAGCTGATGCATAACCAGCATTACATTTCTCATTTTGTATGATGCCCAATAGTATTAATAATCTCTGTCGGGTGGAAACATTCATATTGTGTCCAAAACTTTACCTCTGAAAATTAAATAGAGAAAAAACATTAGCGGATCAAAAAGCTATAGAAACGTGCCACGTTCTACACCTTTGTGTGACACTGTAGTATGATCTAGTAGGGCATTCATTTATGAAAAAACTGGAGAAAATGTGGAGATAACATTTCCGACAGCAACAACATACATTGTACTGTATGTATCACTACAGGCAGGGCAAAAACAGAATGAAACAGGCTTGCTCTAATGCCCTACATATTGACATAATACACACCTGGTCATCGTGGACACTCCCTCTCACCCCCTACGTGACACTGTGGTGGGGCAGAACAGCTCCTTTAGCAACAGACCACTGTTACACCCACGTTGCGAGAAGAAGCAGCGCTATAGGAGATCTGTCCTGCCTGCTGCCGCAATAAGACTGCACAACTCCTCCTCTTGGTTGTCTTGATCAGGCTTGATTAGGATGTATATGTACTGTATAGGGGATGCTGAATTCAGGCCACTGGTCTGTCTTTTAGTGTTGAAGGACTGTTGACTATGCTTAGATGCCTATTTTAGAGGGTTTTATTATCATAATGATTTTTTCCCCCTTGTTTGTTTATGAGAGGTGCTTTAACACCTTACTTTCCCCATGACGGGATGAATGGTTGTATTGTTGTACAGTATTGTGGGGTACAGGGTTACATATTGACATATATTGTGGGGTGCAGGGTTATTGTGGAGTACAGGGTAACATATTGGCATATATTATGGGGTACAGGGTTATATATGGGCATATTGAATTGTGGGGTACAGGGATTTATATGAGCATATTGTATACATTGTGGTTATATATGGGCATACTGTATATATTGTGGGTTACAGGGTTGTGGACAGTGATAGTTTTGGCAGCTCTATTTGTTTAACACTGTAAACTGAAGTTTAAACGTTGTACACTTGAATTATCATTCTGGGTTGTACTGTTTAGGAAGCAGGGGTAAATTCAGGTCAGATTGGCGCCTTGTACTTGAGCGCACGTGCGTGCGGGCGCGCGTGTGTATGTGTGTGTGAGAGAGAGAGAGAGCGTGGGTGTGTGCATGCGTGGATGCGTGCGTGCAAGAGAGAGAGATTCAGACAGACTGAGAGACAGCTAAACAAGTCTGTAACGGTCAGGATCACACAGTGCATGCTCTGTCCTACTCTAGCACTTATGACTTTAACCACATATGCCCTCTGTACCTAGTTCACCCTATCACTCAGGGACCTCACGCACACTTATCTCAGGTCATTATGTAGATATGTTTTCGTTTTTCTTAGATTGATCACATTTCCCCCTTGCCCCCTTCTTCTTTCCTTCCCTTTTTCCTATGGAAATGAGTTGACAATACGACGGGAACTATATATGCACAATTTATAGTGTTGTGATGGTTATGGTGTACCCACAGGCTATGGGATTGGGCTCATTAGCACGGCTGAGGCAGGCCTGGCTCACATCTTATAGCTACAAGTTTATAAAGGAGTCGAGGACGTTTATGAGCGGAGGGCCACTATGGAATATGGATATCATTTTCCATAGCACTCGCACGCACGTTGACACGTGCACTGTTCCAATGCACATTGTGTTAGCTTTGGATGCTAGCATTCAACACAACTACTACTACTACTAACGTTGAGAATGAGGCGAGCGACCTGCAGAGAAAAGACGAGTGAAAGACTAGTGAGCTGCACCGTGAGTGTGTGTGTGTGTGTGTGTGTGTGTGTGTGTGTGTGTGCGTGCGTGCGTGCGTGCGTGCGTGCGTGCGTGCGTGCGTGCGTGCGTGCGTGCGTGTTATAACTGTCATATATAGGCATCTATAGTCATCCCTGGGTATGGACTATACCATATACTGTATATATTCCAGAGGGTCCGGAGCAAAAATGTGGCTGTTCAAAAATAGAAAATCTGCTATTTTTGAATATATACAGTATATATATAGACACACACTGTCTCTGAGCACTGCTGTGTGTTTTTATTTGTGCATAATTACTCCCATCACGTGCTGTACTGCAGGTGTATGGATATTTATTTGTGAATTTTATGTGTGCATGTGTGCACTTCAGTGTGTTTGAAGGGGAAGTCACTTTTACTTGAGTGCGTGTACGTGCGTGTGTGCATGTGGTAGAGAGACAGAGAGAGGAAGAGGGAGAGAGAGAGAGAGAGAGAGAGAGAGAGAGATAGGGGGAGAGAGAGAGGGAGAAGCATGACCTACATTTGGCAGAGCTCAGTGTGAAACTGCCTAACATCACCCCAGAGCGCTGCAGCACTCTGCCACGCGATTGGCTGCTCTCAACTCCAGCCTGACAACAGCCCTGGCATCACCCAGGGGGAGGGGGGAGAGAGAGAGAGAGAGAGAGAGAGAGAGAGAGAGAGAACATGGGCAGACGGCACATATACATTAAGGGGGATGCATTCTGAAAATTAGCCGATCTACAAGCTCACTACATTTTTGGTGTGAGACACCACGCAAACCAGCACTGTATAGATCAGCTGTAAAAGAGAGAGTGATATACTGTATAGGATAGCATGAGACACAGTAAGAGGGATGCCATTCGCCAATTAGACAGCTATAGGTAATAACTTGGAGTGTGTGTGTGCACGTGCACTTGCGTGTGGGTATGTGCGTCTGTGGGAGAAGTATCCACACTTTGTGTGTGTCTGTGTGTGCGTGCATGTGTGTGTGCTTGTGTGTGTGTGCATGTGTGTGTGTGGGTCAGTGGGCGGGTGAGGGTGTGGCTGCTGCATGGGTGGGTGTGGATGTGTGGGTGTGTGGTTGCTGAATTTGGCGTTTCTGGTCATTGGAGCTGTCACAGTTGAGAGTGGATTTGTAGCATGGCACCTCTACAGCACACACACACACACACACACACACACACACACACACACACACACACGCACACACACACACACACACACACACACACACACACACACACACACACACACACACACACACACACACACACACACACACACACACACACACACACACACACACACACACAGAGATACTTCTGTCTCTGTAGCCATTTCTGTCTGTCTGTCTGTCTGTCTGTCTGTCTGTCTGTCTGTCTGTCTGTCTGTCTGTCTGTCTGTCTGTCTGTCTCTCTGAGATCCCGAGGCACAAGGCATTGTGGGAATCACACTGGCTCCGCTCTCACTCTTCTTAGCTTTAATCTTTATGTTGTTACCATAGAAACAACTGCGTTGGCTCACTGGATAAGTGTAGAGCACCCTTCTTATCCCCCCCCCCCCCCCCCCCAATTAAATAGATCCTCACACACACTAACATTTGTCATTAAATAATCCAATCAGTGAGTATACTGATCTTTACCAGTGGTTCTCAAAGTGGGGTCCTCAGCCCCGGGATTCCTTCAAAATAGGAGCTCTGGGGTGCCGGGAAGACGTGGCCCCCCCTTCCATCGCTTTCATATTTTGAACGAGAGGCAGTTGAGAAGTCAGAAATGAAGAGCTTAGTATATCCATCAGATCAAAACCACGGAGAGCGCCCTGGATTAGAAGAGACGAGGCATTCTTTCTGCAGCGGTAAACAGACCGGACCGGGCCGCGCATGAACGGAAAGCGAAGCGTATGGTGGCCTTGGAGTCTGACTCAAAAATAAATAAAATTCAGAATATTCTTCTCTCGTTTGATATCATTGAAGATGCGCTAGGACGTGTACACTGTACACACGTCATTGCAACCCGCTTATGACGTGTGGACACGTCGGATGGACGGAACCTGTTAAGGGGATTCCCACTGGTTTGTAACTCTGAGTCCTTGACATGAAAAGGTTTGAGAACCAACACATAAATGGGAACTACCTGTATATCGTTGCTGTTGCAAGAATGAATGTCCTCCTTGATCAATCATACCACAGCGTCACATGGAAGCATGATAAGTAGCAGATCTCCGCAGGGAGGCTCTGCGTCCTCCTGGTGGGGGCTCCTCACTGGCAGATTAGCCAGTAGGATACAGCAGCAGTGACAACACACAGAAATGTGTGTGGGAGGAATCAATAATGATGACTAAATTGGGGAGAAAATAGGGTAAAAAGAAAACAATTGAAAACAAGGGATACTGTCTCTGTTGGTTGGAAACCTCATATGTCATCTATCTATAAATGCACCAAGTCGGTGACTTTTCAAGATGGCGGCAAGCTAGACGGACGTGTGTCTCTCAACTCCGCAGCTTGTTACAAACTATTTAACAAAAAAAACAGACTAATTGAAAAGTGAGCAGTTTTATTTAAGCAACCTGATGATGAATAACAAAAGAATGTCCAAACGAGGTGGCAAAAACCAAGCCAAGTTGAGCTTTGGTTCTGCTGGGTCCAAGGAAAGCGGGGAAGCTAATGCTAGCAACATGGCTGGGGCTGAGAGCTCGGAAGCTGAGATGGAAGACACGGGCCGTCGCTCGGAGAGTGCAAGTTGCTCTATTCTCGAGGCTATCAAGGAGATGAAATCCGAATTCTCACAAAAGTTAGATTCAGTCATGTCGGCGATTGAAGGTATGAAGAAAGAGGTCGGAGATTGCAAAGAACGAGTCAAGGGTGCGGAGACTCGCATCTCTGGCACCGAGGACATTGTTGCTAGCTTACAGGCTAAGGTCCAGGACCTGGAAAAGAAGTACAAGCAAATGGAGCTAAAGGTTCTGAGCGGAGAAACAAGGTCCAGAAGATCCAATGTGAGATTGGTAAATTTGCCAGAGAAGACAGAGGGTTCTGATGCTTGTGACTTTCTCGAGCAGTGGCTGGTAAAAACATTGGACTTAACGTCGAAGCTAACCATTGAAGTGGCCCACAGGATTGGGCCGAGAAGAGAAGACAACGCTCCTCCGAGGACTCTCATCATGAAATTCCTGGACAATAGAGACAAGGTGAAGGTGATGAGGGCTGCTCGAACCAAGGGCCAAATCAAGCACGGGGATACATCTATAAAACTTTATCCCGATTTAACCGATGAGGTGCGCAAGCAGCAAAAAGTTTTTGACTCGGTCCGACAAAAACTTCGAGAGATCCCTGGGCTACGTCAAGGAATAATGTTTCCAGCTAGGTTATTGGTGACATATAAAAACAAAACTCAGTCCTTTGACAAACCAGCGGACGTGGATGACTTTATTCGACGAATAAAAGATGTGTCTGGAGCAGTCAGCAGTGGAGCCGCGGAGAAGTGAGGATGTGAGGTAGGCTGGCTAGCTAGCTCGCCCGAGGCAGCTAAACCAACACGGGGCACAGAACTTTTTATATATCCCTTTAATGTATTTTTTTCTATACAGTAAACCGTGATATAATTTTGATATGTTCAGATCATAGTTGTGCTCGGCACGCGATATTATTTTATACTGAGTTGTACTCTGAATGACGTTAAATGTTTTGGTTTTGGTGTCTCGATTTGTTTTGAATGATATGCTAGCTTGTTGTTATCTCGGAGCTACTGTTAGCTGAAGGCTAATATGTTGGGGGCCGTGGGGGTTCTTTTTTTCTCCCCGTCTTTGTTTATGGTTCAGGCTGATGTTTTTTTTTGGTTGGGGAAGCTTTATATTATTATTATCCTATAACTAGATCGTGTGGTTTGTACTTATTATAGTAATTGGGGATAAATGATGACACTATAGTACCGTGTCTCGGCACGGGACTCAATTTCCCATGATGCATCTGGGTCCCGGTTTTGTATTTCAGTTCCGGATCATTGTACAGACCTAAGGGTCATCTTAATTTTGAGGGAGCACCACTGCTGGTACCCTCCGGTACTACACCCGGATTTATAGTATAGCATTTTGTGTAGTGTCCCCTGCCACAGGGCTTTCATGGCACAACTTTGAAGGGATAGATTGCAGAATAGTGTACTCTTTTGGTACACATTTATATTTCGTCTTACATTAAATACACAATCTAAATTTAAAAGAAGGCAATGGGTGGGGGGGGGGGGGGGGATTTAATAAAACCAGGAAAACTATGGTTTTGGATAGTTCACTACTACTAAGGGTTGTGTGTGCACATGTATGTATATGCATGCATGTGCGTGTATGTGCATGTGTATATACAGTATTATTATACAAAAAATAATTTATTATTAAAAAATAAAGTATAATTATATTATATATTAAAAAAAAAAAAGAGAGAGAGAGATGGGGGAAGGGAAAAGATTGAACATCGGTTGTAAAAAAGAAATATTTTATTTTTTTTATTTTTTTTTTATTTTCTGCTCAAGGTCTAATACTAAGGTTTAAATTCTGTTTTCACTTATATTGGGGGAGGGAGAGTTTATCACGAGGCGAATGGTGATGCTGGGTCATTCCTCACATTGTGTGGAGTGGTCTTTAACCTTTTTGAAGTGGGAAGCAGGGGGGGGGGGGGCAAGCCTACTCGATGGGCTCAGGGGTTTTGGGGTTTTTGTTTTTCAGGCTCACTGTCGCAGCCTTTGTTTTCATGTTATGTGTTTATTTGTTTGTTGAAGGCACTGCTCTAAATTCAGGTTCAGAAAAGTCATTTGAGATATGTGATTATGGCTAGAGAATTGGAGGTTAAATTCACTTCATGGAATTGTAGGGGTTTACAAAAAATCAAAAAGGTTAAGCAGGTGATGGGAAGGTTAAAAGATATCCACTCGAGTATTGTCTTTCTCCAGGAAACGCATTTGATACTGAATGAGGATATTAGGATTAGGAAAAGATGGCGAGGGGAGGTGTTTTCAGCACCTTTCACTTCCCAGGCTAGGGGGGTCATGACTCTTATACACAAATCTATCCCATTTAATGTTACTAAGGTAATTGCCGATAAAATGGGGCGATATTTGATAATTCAAGGTAATCTTTTTGCAGAGTGTCTTATTTTGGTAAATATCTACGCACCGAACAATGATGACCCAAAGTTTTTCAGTAACTTATTTATATTATTGACATCTCTTGGGGGTCATTATCTGATAGCGGGGGACTGGAATGTGACCCCTAATCCTACTGAAGATAGATCTACTCATTCAGACAAAACTCACTCTAAAAGTAGGGAAGTTATTCACCAGTTTTCCAAAGACTTAAATCTTAGAGACATATGGAGAGATAGAAACCCTGGTGTATCTGCATACTCATGCTACTCTAGTACATACAAAACGTACAGTAGAATTGATTTATTTCTGGTTTCTGCAAGTCTTGTAAATAGAGTTAAGGACTGTGTGTATGATAGTATCCTAATTTCAGATCATGCTCCTAATAGTTTGATTTATGTAGACCCAGGTCGGATGCGGGACCCCCCTAAGTGGAGGTTTGAGCAGAGATGGCTCCAGGACCCTGAGCTGATAACTTTTTTGGAAGAACAAATAGACACCTATTTTGCTACAAATACAGATGAAACATCGGCAACTATAAGGTGGGAAGCATTTAAGGCTTTTATTAGGGGACAGATTATAAATTTTACGAGCTCCAAAACAAAGAAAAACAAACAAAAAGTTATATTACTGGAATCAAAAATTAAAGCTATGGAAGGTTCTTACTTTAAGAAGCCTTGTCCTAAATTACATCAGGAAATATTATTATTACGTGCACAATATAATGAAATATCCGCTTCCAAAGCAGCAGCTAATTTGTTAAAGCTCAAACAAACTATCTTTGACCAGGGTGAGAAGTCTGGCAGGGTTCTAGCCTGGCGCATTAAACAAATGCAAACTGAAAGAGCAATCAACATGTTAAAAAATGATGTTGGGGAGACGATAGAAGACCCTATCCAAATTTGCGAGGCATTTAGAGATTATTATGGTAAACTATATAGCTCCGAGACAAATCAAGAAGATGTAGTTGAGAGTTCCTTTTTGGATGGAATTAATATTCCTAAAATTCGAGAGGAAGACAGTAAAAAGCTGGGGGCAGATGTGAGTATTGGTGAGATTTTGGAGGCAATGAGTAATATGAAGTCTGGAAAAGCTGCAGGGCCTGATGGTCTGCCGATAGACATTTATAAAAGATTTGCGGGCAGATTGGTGAAACCCCTCTTGGACATGTATACTGAATCTTTTGAAGAGGGAGTATTGCCTCCCACTTTGAGAGGAGCCCTCATTATACTTTTGCCAAAACCTGGTAAATCAAATGATAGATGCGAAAATATGCGTCCAATCAGCCTCTTAAATTCTGATCTTAAGATACTTTGCAAAATACTTGCAAAGAGACTAGAACTTATTCTACCTGAAATTATAGATGAGGACCAGAATGGGTTCATGGTGGCCCGCCAGGGTTTTCACAATGTAAGGAGAGTATTGGATTTATTGCATGTCCAGGAGGGGGCGCCAGATACAGCCTTTTTATCTCTCGATGGGGAAAAAGCTTTCGACCGCGTAGAGTGGCCGTTTCTATTCGAACTTCTTGGTCGATTTGGCTTGGGGGAGAACTTTTGTAAATGGGTAAGACTGTTGTATAACGATCCATATGCAGAAATACTAACCAACAATAATATATCTAGACCGATTAGGATCCATAGAGGCTGTAGACAGGGATGCCCTTTATCACCACTCTTATTTTTGATCGCAATTGAACCATTTGCAATTGCTGTAAGGGAACATACACTAATTACAGGTATTAATATAGAAAATCTAGAGCACCGCATATCTTTATATGCTGATGATGTAATATTATTCCTGAAAAATTTGGAGATATCTGTCCCGGCTATTCTGGATCTAATAACATCGTATGGTCGCATATCTGGCTACAAAGTAAACAACTCTAAGTCATCCATTATGCTTCTGAACTCGGAAGAAAGATCAAACCCTCCCGGTCATGTTCGTCACTTCAGACCAGTAAATGCCTTTACTTATTTGGGAATTCAAATCGTGCCAAGGTTGGAAGAGGTTGTGAATGCCAATTATAACCCAATTTTAGCCACAATCGAAAATTCAATTAATAGATGGTCAAGTCTTTCAATATCTTTGATCGGCAGAATTAATATAC
>NC_136808.1:43270335-43287835 GCF_951216825.1 Electrona antarctica | reverse complement strand
CTTTCGCTGCAGCTGCACGTGCATGAGTGCATAGGGGGATTTTTTGTTTTTTTCCCTTGAGTATAATATATATAGGGACAGTATATGGCAACATAGGATTTTTTTCTCCTTGAAAATAATGAAAAGACAGAAAATACTGGAGTGTGTTTGGATAGGGGAAAAATATAATAATACTTGTTTTTTTTGTACCGAAACCAAACCAAAACCGTGGCCCCCATACCGAGGTACGAACCGAACCGTGGGCTAAGTGAACCGTTGCACCCCTAGCATGCACGCACAGTGGTGGAAAAAGTATTCCGATATTTAACTTAAAGCTGCACTATGTAGCTTTCCTGGATCCATTTGAACCGGGGTCTCCTGCACAGTGCTGACATGTTTACCACTGAGACAATTGAGCCAGCCTGCCTGCTTGCTCAGGAGAGAAATTTTGACCTTCAGCCAGTACCACTTTTTGTACCAGACATGTCAAAGTAGACACACAGGATCTAAATGTCTCAATAGACCAAATACAACCACCCCAGTTGTATATTGCATTAACATCAGTTATAAGTTATATTTTGTTATATAAGTTATATTTTGGTAAATGTAGCAAATCCACTACGAGAAATACTCTGTTACAAGTTAACGTCCTGTTTTCAAAGTAAATGTAGTCATAATGCACATTTTTTTTTAAATCTTTTTTTCAAAATGAAAATAGATTATTTTTTTAAAGCTACAATACACCACAGACTTCGAGCTTTCAAGCCTTAAAGTATAAAATAGGGATTATCTGTCCTAATTAAAAATAGTACTTTACTAAACTAACTAAAGTAACTAAAGTACAATATTTTAGTTTTATAATGGATTGAATTGATACTTCAGGGTTCACATTAACTATACAGGCTATATAACTATATATATATAACTATTTAACTATATAGGCACACTACAGCTTAGAATTAGAACAGTGCCACTGCTTCCCAAAGCTTTTAGCACAAGACCCAAAAGACAAATTTGATGTCGCATTGCGAGGCATTGTGAGATTTTAGACTTTTTTTAATGGGATTTCTTAAATTGATTTTGTTTTTCTTTTAGAAAATATGTTTCATATAAAACAAATATAGTGAAAGTGAAATAATAAAATGAAAAATAAATTAACGGATATTTACTTGTGACCCATAAAAATGTGTTCTCGACCCAAACATGGGTCCCGACCCAGTGTTTGGGAAACACTGGTGTAGAATCCAGTAGAATAGAATGCAATTCCACTCAATTCAAACAAAAAATATACGTACGTCATACGTTCTGTTTATGTTTCTGCTTTCTACTATACCTACTCTATTATTTATTTCTAAACACATTATTGCCTGGTTAGACACTTACATTACATTATTTATGATGATTAGAAAGATACAGTGGAGAGGAAAACAAGATGTTCATATCATGTTTTCATCTCATTTTCTCACCACAACAGACAGCTTGATTTTTTAACCATCATCAGCATTTACTTTTTTACGAGGCGCCAGCCCCTCCTATACATATGTTTAATGTTTGTCTTTAGTTCAATGTTTGTTTTGTAAACGCCATTGACAATGAAGGGAAAATTATGTCATATTGTCTCTTTATTGTTAATTTTTAATGTTTAATGTTTGTGTAGGCACCGTTTGTTTTACATCACTATTACATCACCTAATCAACATGAGTTAGACTTTAATATATTAGCGCCCCTCACTTCACACGGGTGTGACTTTTAAGTTTTAATACTTCTCTGCACTTCTATTGTATTATAATTATTCCAGACTTTTTAAAACCTTGACAGATCTACGAGCTCACAACACATCCCATTGCGATGTGACCTTATAGATCATCTATACGTTTTTATCTTCATCTATTCACTTTTTTTACACGTTGACTATTCAAAATGAATTTGAATGGCTATATTTATGGCTGCAAAAACAAATAGAAAAAACAAAAACCATTTGTTTTTTTGAATAGACAATAAAATGCTATGGACTAGTGGTTAAACTAATATGTGATGAACTAGCTGGGGGACCCCCCCCTTCAAGGACCTCTGGACCCCACTGTGAGAACTGTTGCTCTGCCTCTACCATGCACAACATCCTGATGAATACTGTGTTGTACAAAGCACTGTCCATTCCGTGGGCTTTTGGTTTGTCAGCAGTCTACCATTATAATGTGCCTATTTTATACACCATCGCACAACGGTGTCCTGCCGAAATCAGCTATTGTTGCCATTCTGGAAACTTTTAGAAACATTTTTGAACAATGTATTACTGCACTTCACAAGGATGTTCTTTTTGTGAATTACTATATTCTGTGGTACAAGCATTTTCAGTACTTTTACTCCAAAGTCTCCACTACATCTCAGAGGGAAATGTTGTACTTTTTACTCCACTATTTGAAAACTATAGTTACTTTGTAGTTTGATTATTATTACAAATCATCAAGTTGAAAAAGAAGCTGATAAACAGCCAAAAACATGCCTATCTAAAACCAACTTGGCTGGGTGGGTGCCTATAAGAATATAAGAAATGACAATATAAGAATAATAATAGAGTCCACACACCAAACTAATGCTCCGATGAAGTAAACTACATTTGGGAGCATGAATTTGGCTTGCAGAATCTTTTATTCTCTATTCTATTGTTACAAAACAAACATTACCCACTTCAGCCCTATATACATTTCAGCCATTTGAAAATAGCCGATCTACAAGGTCACAATGCAATGCGACACATTGTGAGCTTGTAGATCGGCCATGTGAAAGCTTGTGAAATGGAACATTCTGCATAATGACTACTTTCTACTTCCGTTACTTTAAGTACATTTTGATAACAATACTTTTGTATTTTTAGTACATTTTGAATTCCGGACTTTTTCTTGTAACGAGTATTTCTATATTGCAGTATTGATACTTTTTTTTAGACTGGTATGATATAACATACAGGCAGACAGTGGATGAAAGCAACTTATCCATATTGTGCAACATGCTAGCTCAGGGTTCCCCAATACAATTTCCTCAAGGGCCATATTTTGACTAGGGTACCAGGCTGGGGGCCGAGTCCGCACGCACGAGGTCGAGGTCTTGCCCTGAAAATGAATTTTCAGGGCAAGACCCCATTTGAAAAGGATGCCCAGTTTGACATAGGCTACTGACCCCCATTTTTCTTTTATTTTTTTTATATTCTTCCATGGGCCACAAGGGGGCGCTCCGCAGGCCACAAATGGCCCACAGGCCGCCTATTGGGGAACCCTAGCTGCATCAAACAGACAAGGCCTCACTGTCTGCCAATGAGTGCAATGTAGGCACTGAATTGCATGCAGTGTAGGGGTTGCCCCACTAGGAGACAGCATTGTAAAGCTTTCAGTGTTGTGTTGTGTTGTGTTGTGTTGTGTTGTGTTGTGTTGTGTTGTGTTGTGTTGTGTTGTGTTGTGTTGTGTTGTGTTGTGTTGTGTTGTGTTGTGTAAACTGTGTGTGTGTGTGTGTGTGTGTGTGTGTGTGTGTGTGTGTGTGTGTGTGTGTGTGTGTGTGCGTGCGTGCGTGCGTGCGTGCGTGCGTGCGTGCGTGCGTGCGTGCGTGCGTGCGTGCGTGCGTGCGTGTGTGTGTGTGTGTGGGAAGCTAGGGAGATAAGCCCATCATGGACATTTGACCTGCGCTTCCATTGGTGTTATCTTCCTGGCCTTGTGGTGACATGTGCTCTGCTATAAATAATATCATGGCTATTACACATGAGCTTTAACCACTGACACACGCGTGTCCAGTGGTGCGAGTACTTTTTGAGCGGTGCTTTCGCTACATTACGGAGCTACAGTACAGTATGTGTGTCCCGTGTGTCCCTATCCGTGTCCCTGCATGTACGTGTCCGAGCATGGAAAGCTGCAACACGGTAACTCTGTCTCTGGACCGTTTCGGACGCGGGAAGGCTCGCCGGAACAGGGCCGGCCCCCTGGGCATGTTCCTGGGGGTCTGGTTGTTCCGCAAACTTCCTGGAGACCCCCACACGGTAACTTTAAGTACAGTACACTACAATACAGTACAGAACACAGTACAATACAGTAACTATAACAATAAATGTATAGTTTTTTGTATCTTTAGTAAACCGCTCCATTCCCATTGAAATGCATTGGCGGAATCTGCCCTCATAGGTAGAATAAAAGTGCGGTGTGACCGTGCCCTTAAGTCCTGCTTTTAAAAAGAAAAGAAAAGAAAAGAAAAGAAAGACAATCTGCTATTTCACCATATTTTTTGGGGGAAATATCTATATAATGAAAGTTAGAGTGCTATGTCTAGATAAAGTGCTATTTAAGTTACATAAGTTGAGCCTATGCGTACGCCTGTAGGTGGTCGAGGCTAGGGCAAGTACTACGGCAAGTGCTATGGGCTAAGATGGAGTCTGAAGAGGTGGGTTTTCAGACGGCGGAAGATTGGGGGTGAATCTGCCGTTCTGATTGTAATGGGAAGTGCATTCCATAGTTTTGGAGCCAGAATGGAGAAGAGTTTGGGACGTGTGGAGCGTTGTCCCGGCGTTTTTAGCGAAGGTACTGGAAGGATCTGAGCGCACCGGAGGGTTTGTAGGGTCCGATCAGACTTGCAAGATATGGGGGTGCCATACCTTTGGTTGTAGTGATTGTAGTGGTACTGTACTGGCAGTCAGTCAGTCCTGAGTCTCAGTTGTCTTCTGGTAGTCCTGTCCTCCTCCAGCCTGTGAGTTCCCTCTAGGCAGCGCTGCCACCACGGGTCACAGTCAGCAGCAGCAGTTTCAACGTCCTCATGCCTGATCTTACATACTTCCTCAGTGAAGGTCTTCAGCTGGTCCTTATACCTCTTCTTGGGCCCACCTGCCAGGCACCGACCATGGTGTGTAACTGGCCATACAGCACTCCAGTCGGATCAAATGTCTGAGCCAGCGCAGTTGGTGCTGGGTGATCATGGCCTCAACACTCCTGCAGTTGGTATTTCAGTATTCAGTATTTCAGTCTGAGACACATGATCACGGCAGGTGAGGCCCAGGATGCGCTGAAGGCATCCGATGTGGAAGCGCTCCAGGGCCTTGATGTGAAGGCTGTACAGTGTACAGTATGTGGTCCATGCTTCACAGCTGTAGAGGAGGGTGGTGATGCAGACAGCCTGGTAGACAGCAACTGTGGTGTGCAGATGGAGGTTTTTGACACACACACACACACACACACACACACACACACACACACACACACACACACACACACACACACACACACACACACACACACACACACACACACACACACACACACACACAGTCACCTGGTGTGGAGCGGTAAACAGGACAGAGGGGGTAGTAGTCGGCTACCCGGTACCCACTAAATATTAAGGGTCCATTTAACTCAGACAGTGGAACCAAATAGACCCGGGTCCAATCTCTCCTGATTGGATGACATTTGCAATCGCAACCCACGTGAAAATGTATTTTCTGTTCATCAAAGAGCTGGAGAGACAGGGAGACCCCAGTTACTGAACAAATATTCTCTCACAGAGTCACCCGTGCCATCATATGGGTGACAGCTGGGGACGGATTTGCCCATACTGCAACGTGTGACGACGTGATGATTTTCAATTCTGTCCCCATTGGTACGCAACGTCACCAGTGCTGAGTCAGCTATAAGGCTGACTTCACAACGTTCAGCATGGCCACTCACTTGCCCGCGGCTCGCTCGGCGGTGCCTCTTGTTGTGAGCTTGTAGATTTGCTAATTGTGCACACAAGCTTTAAAGATGTTCTTAGAATTGTTCCATATTTGGAGAAGTTTTGCAAATGTTCAGCTATAATGACGCGATGCGAGGCATTTTGAGCTTGTCGACCTGCTATTTTTTTGCTATTTTGATTGAGTTTTTTTTGTGAAAGTGAAAGTGGAAATGAAAGGTATTAAGATGAGCTTGTGACTAAATTATAACTACAGTGGCTCCATTCGAACATTTTCCCTTTTGGACCCGACAGCAACGATAAGATCCATCTGGCAGACTCTAGACTAGAGAATAGATATAGGAATGAACAGATACACAATTATACACAAACCAAACAACCACTTGATTCACATTATTACTGTTATCTATATATACAAGTGAGAAGTTGTACCCAACCCAGGAAAAGGGACCCAAAGTCACACACTGCATACATCACTGACACGTCACTGACACACTGCAACACACTACACTCACACGGCAGTCACGTCACACACTTACCCTCCGCGTCGTTCGGCCGCTATCTCCTCATATCGCGCCGAACGCCGCCCCTCAACACCAACCGCGGAACATCACTCATTGCACTGACACCAACGTTGCCTCCCTTCCACACCCACGCCGGCATTGTATCTCTTCACAACAAACAATATCTCCCCAAGCACCCACACCCCCGCACGCACACACTCACATGTTGCCAGGTCTATGAAAACAAGCCCAGAAAAAATGCCATTCAACACGCTACTTACAACTCGCTTACAATTCGCGGACCTGGCAACACTGCATCCCGTGATTCCCCTCTTTTCATTGGCTGCACCGCCAACATTGATGCCACTATGTAAACAACACCGCAAACCCTGACTTCCTACAGCCTACAGCCTATACTTACACACACTACCACTCGCTTACAATACGTGGACCTGGCAACACTACATCACCCCTTCCCAATGGCTCACAACCCCACCACGTGACCCAGTGGCGGCCGGTCCATAGGGGGCGCTGCTGCGCCGCACCACCATGCACAACCCCTGAATAAAACGTGAATAAGAATGACGGAGAAACGACATCTGCAGCCTGTAATTTATTTAAAATTAGCAATCCAGAAACGTCAATATTATATAATATAAGGAACCACTAACCAAAGGCAGTGATTACAAGTTGTATTATGCTGCCACGTTGTATTCTGCTGCCATGAAATGTCACATGTTGTTTACGTTGTGTGACGTTTCTGATTGGTTACTGAGTGTCACATGTTGCTGCGCGTTCATCTGGAGCATAGATATATACAAACACTAGATGGCTCAAGGCGGAGTTTCTGACGTCGTTCACCCGGCAGCCATCTTACTTCGGGGCTACAGTACAGTATGTTCAATGGCAGCTCAAACATAAACAGTCATAACTCGCTCAAATCTTGACGGATTTACAAACGGGTTGGTTTATTACAAACGTTGTCAACGTGGCTATGATTCAGACTTCAATACAAACGATAGAAAGCCACTGGGTCGAAAAATGTGTGCGATCAATGTTATTCACACCACAAACCACTTGGGGGCAGCATAAACATCACAACACAGTTTGACATATAGTTTAACACAGTCAACACAGACGCTAGAAAAACATGAATGATGAGCCACATGGAGCCAGGTAAAGATAATAATTCATTTTCATAATGGAACAACAAGACAATGACAAAAAAAAAACTGTAGCCTCAATCTACATGGAAAATGCAGTGAAATTAGCCATGTTTGGCAATGCCATGTTTATTTTGTATTTTTAAAAGCCTTCCATTGAATGTGATGATACCTATAGTGCATGTTTTCTTGATATTTTCATAGCGCCCTCTCTAGGACAAAAGTCACCAGCCGCCACTGACGTGACCCACGTGTTTTTCCTGATACCTTTCACACTTCCGGAAACACTACCGGAAGTTACACAGTACACACACACACACACGCGTGCACACACACACAGTGTACAGCCTGCCGGAAACCAAACGTAGAAGAAGAACAACAACAACACAGGTTCTACACAGATTCTAACTTGGACGGAGAGCACCGCGATTACATACACAGTTACAATAATGCAAACACGACCGTGTCGACACCTGACGTCGTACAATCAGGACGAACCGAGGCGCATATATGGATAAGAACAACAACACTACACGTGCGCGCGCGCGCAAGCGCTGCAGCACAAAACAGCTACATACAACGCGTGTCACTGTGGACTTCTGTATCTGGGGACTTCTGTATCGCAACGCGGGGCAACGCAACTCTGGGATGAGCGGGCCGAAGGCCCGCGAAATTCTAGTCCTATACATTCTATTCAAAGTTCCTGCTGGACCACCCACTGTTACATCATGTCATATCCACGTGTACTGCACATATTATACATATTCACTACATTCCAACCACAGCGGGAGGCTAAAGTATGACAGTGTCACTCGCCATGACTGAGAGAGCACCAGATTACTGCAGATTACTAGCCTGGGATCTCTCTCTCTCTCTCTCTCTCTCTCTCTCTCTCTCTCTCTCTCTCTCTGTCATAATAGAGTGGACATATACTATAGTTTCTCTGACTGTAGCTGTTGAATATAATTATAAATAAGTAAATATCAATCTCACACCAATCAAGTTCACCTGCGACGTGTAGCAAACTAACACCACTTCTGTCCTGCTCAAGTATGTATTATTGATCATATTATTGGGGATAGAATGTTCACCTCCATGTGTGCTGCGCGCACACACACACACACACACACACACACACACACACACACACACACACACACACACACACACACACACACACACACACACACACACACACACACACACACACACACACACACACACACACACACACACACACCCCTTCCTCAGATGCAGCAGTGGCGAGGGTTTAAGCACGTGATACATATACCCAGCATGTGGTGTGGTGGGATTAATACATTAATACTGCTCTCCCATATTCCTGCATCATAAAGAGATTATCGGTCAGGGACGGGCCATGTACAGGCGAGACCACCCAACCATCTGAGATCACATGATGGCTGTGCTGTGGTGTGGTGTGGTGTGTTGTGTTGTCAGTGGTGTGTGTGTGTGTGTGTGTGTGTGTGTGTGTGTGTGTGTGTGTGTGTGTGTGTGTGTGTGTGTGTGTGTGTGTGTGCGTGTGCGTGTGCATGTGTGTGTGTGTGTATTATTGGATCAATTAGATTGATTAATTGTCACACCCCTAAAGTCCTTGCATTGACAGACGATTAGCATGTATTCTCTTCAGTGGAGTAAAGTCATGGGCGGAGTGGAGATCAGAGACAGCAGGTGGGGTTAGTCAGTGGGAGGGGTGGGGGTGGTGTAGCTGGACGGTCCGTGCTACAGATGTTGCCAGTCTGGCTGCAGAGTGCAGACCGTGTAGTAATGCTTAGATTAGAACAATCCCTGTCAGTCCATGGAGTGGAAAACCTACAGTAGCATGGAGTGGATAACCTGGCATTGATGGGAAACCAAGCACTGATGGGCAACCTAGCATTGTCCTGCAGGATACAGTGAAGAGGAACGAAGGACACGACAGAGAGAGAGAGACTTCTGCTGACCATGGCATTGGTCTGTTTGGGTCTGGGGGGCTGTGTTCCTGTGCATTCTAAAGGTACTGCATGTGTTCTCACACCACTGTAGCGCTGCAACTCTGCATTATTTTCTCTTCACAATTAACGCATCACAAGTTAACACGGCGTGTTGTGAGCTTGTACATCGGCAATTTTGGGTGAAAGTTACCCCCAGAATAGGGAGTTCAACTAAAGCCATATGCTCTTCTTGGGCTAGGAACAACACGACTTATTGAGTAGTATTTGTGTATGTATTATTTGTGTGCGTGAGTGAGTGCGTGCATACTGTACTTCCATAACGGCAAACTGCATTTCCAAAGAAGGAATGCTTGGTGAACAACAGTGTGTTCTTCTCTTCTACTGTACATTACAGTATATCTGGACCGCAAGTGTTTGCTGCCTGCTATGACAAGTTGTCCATCCACCGCTACTACAGGGAGTGCGCTCTGCTGTGCTGACCCAGATTCTAACACTAATACGCGCTCTGCTGCTAATGACTTGAATAGGCCTACATCTGGACCACAGAGCATAGAATTATACTGGCAAAGACACATAGGGCTGGCCCATGTAACTTCAACCACTATGAGTTCAGACTTTTGCTTTTTAATTATTTTAATATTTTTTTGTTTTTAAAAGTTTAAAATATCAGATCTACACAACATCATACTAATTGGTTTAGTTGATTCTAAAGTATCTATTATATTTATTTCATGTTGCACATAACAAATCCAAATGATCAATAGGTTAATAGCAAGGCATTGACAGGAGGAAGGTCCTCTTATCTCCTTTCCTCTCCTCTCCTTTCATTTCATTTTCTCTTCTCTCTTTTCTTTTCTTTTCTTTTCTTTTCTTTTCTTTTCTTTTCTTTTCTTTTCCGTTCCGTTGTGTTGAATCTTTCCTTTCCTTTCCTTTCCTTTCCTTTCCTTTCCTTTCCTTTCCTTTCCTTTCCTCTTCTTCTCTCTGTCCTGTCCTGTTGTGCTGGTGCTGTTGGCATGCAGGTCCTGATGATGACACTGCACCTGCAGACCAGAGAAAGGGAGGAATAGAAAGAGAGAGAGAAAGAGGAGCGATGGGCGAGAGAGAGAGAGCTGAATGAGCTTGTGTGTGTTCAGTTGCATGTGGGCCAGCTGCAGGACTTGGCGACGTTAGGATGGGTGTGTAGATGTGTCTCCTAGTCATGCTGGAGGTGTATGTGTCTAATGGGTGTAGATGAGTCTGCTAGAGGTGGATGTGTCTATTAGAGGTTTGGGCCGCTATGCGACCCTCGCATCTAGCAACCTATAGGCTTGCACATCCACGATACACAGCCCTCACATCTCACTCTCTCCCCACTACCCCCTCTCTCTCCCTCCCCCTCCCCCTCTCTCTCCCTCCCCCTCTCTCTCACCCCCCCCCCCCTCTCTCTCTCTCTCCCTACCTCTCTCTCCTCCCTCTTTCTGCCACTTAATATTGGCTCATGTGGCACAAACGTTATGCAAAGCTCAGACTCCCTCTCATAGGCGTCTCCCTTCTCTCTCTCTTTCTCTCTCTCTCTCTCTCTCTCTGGAGAGAGGTAGGATAGCGAGAGGTAGGTAAACTACAAACTACGTTCCGTGCTCACCGCAGTTCTCAGAAAGCCCTGCTGTGATTGGCCAGTAGTCTAACAGCCACAGAGATTGAGAAAAAAGAGGAACTAACCAGGTGCTCAATGGAGATAGCAAAATGTGATAATGATAAAAAGGTGCTCACACGGATCAAAAACGGGATCAAGACATAGATAAAAAGAGAAGGATCCGGGCACACAAAGTTAAAAATTGAGGAACGCCTTTATTAAATAAAAAAGGCAAAAGACATGTTGGCACATGTTTCGACCTAACAGGTCTTCATCAGGGCCCTGATGAACCCAGTGTACTCTCTGCTGCCCCATCTGGCGGAGTCAGGTTACTGATGAAGACCTGTTAGGTCGAAACATGTTGGCAGTTGCCTTTTTAATTCAATAAAGGCGGTTTTTTTTACTTTGTGTGCCCGGATCCTTCTCTTTTTATCTTCTCTTTTTATCTCTCTTTTTATCTAAGCCACAGAGATTGGGTGAAAGTGCAGAGGTCAAGGCAGTGACGTATCACGGCCACAAAGCCACCCGTAAAGCACAGGCGAAGATGGCACTTCTGCATACTCCGCCTACATCACGGTGTATGACTTAGCCACCTGAACCCGCACAAATACATTTGCATTGGGGGCGTGGAATTCTCTCAAATGTAATAATAGATGGATGATTTAGATGTGTCTGCTAGAGGTGGATGTGTGACTATGACTAATGGTATAACTACAAGTGTACATTTCATGACTATGGCATGCAGAGGAGGCAGAGGTGGAGCAGAGAAGCAAGAGACGGGCACAAACAGGATAGTCGGGGCACTTAGAAAAGGTGAACATTATGCAAAATGGTGGTATGCAGGATTCTAGATCTTACTACATTTTCAGATCCGTGGAACACAGCAAATCAACTCTGAGCCCCTATTGCTCCAGATGTGCAGGTTGGTGCCTTGCATGGTTTCGTTCGCCATCAGTGTATGAATGGGTGCATGTACAGTAATGCAAAATAGTATTTGCATTTTTAGAGAGAGAGAGAGGGGTTTAGGGTTGGTACTAGAGCACTGTTTCATAATACATTATGTATACATTACATACCCTGCCTGCATCATTCTTAATTAGCCTAATGTTCCTTTATCTGTACGCTGAATGCATGTGTGTCATGTTATCACTGAAACCATTTAAAGACACTATTTTTTTCAAAAGATGACCTGAGTGGTGTAAGGTCTTATATAGACTGATCAGCTGTGGTCTGACGTAATGTCTGACGTAATGAAATCACACCCGTGTGAACTGGGTGACCGTAGCAACCGTGCTCATTTTTTGAGCACAGACAGACAGACAGACAGACAGACTAACAAAGCCAGTTGTAGGAGTGGTTTACACCACTCAAAAAGTGAATAAGGCAATACAGTGAGGACATGAATAACAACAGGGATTTTAAAAGCTCAAGTGTAGAAGTAGGTCTTAGAGCTGTGCTTTAAAAATGTCTACAAAGGCTGCCTGTCGAAGGTATAGTGGGAGTATGTTCCACACCACACCTGTTTTTTAGTTGCCATTGAGCAGGCCAGCAGGGGAGGACCTGAGGGGACCTGTTTGGGACATACAAGGCAGGCAGTCATGTACAGTAGGTAGGAAGGTGCGAGACCATTGAGAGCTTTTCAAACAAGTAAAATCATTTTAAAATCAATCCTAAAAACAACCAGTAGCCAATGTAGTGAAGCTAAAACTGGAGTAATATGTTCTCTCATCTTAGTTTTTTAGTTAAAACTTTGGCTGCCGCATTTTGGACAAGTTGTAATCTGTCAGTTGTTTGATGATCATGATCATATGATGATCATACTATTGTTGAAAAGGAACAACCATCACCTACTTTAGATGACTCAACTCTACAGCAGGCCTATGCAAAGACATATAGCTTTGTGAAACCCATGCAACTGCAGAAGTTGACCAAAATGCTGCTATAATGTTAGCCTGATGATTTAATAACAGGCAAAATGCTGGACTTGATGAGCAATGAAAGGTTGCCTGGCTACTGATGTACAATGCTGCTTTCAAGGACAAGTGCATGTGGAATTGTAAATGAAGGGATGGAAACAGGATTGATAGTGGAAGCTAAAGGGGCCTTGAAGAGATCAAACACAACATTCCTCTCCCTTTGTCTCTCTGTACCGCAGAGACTCCCAACCTGTGGGCCGGGCCCCACCAGGGGGCCGTGAGGATATTGCAAATGGGCCCCCAAAAAATTGGCAAACCACAAGATTGTAATGATACTGTATCGTTGCTGCCGGGCAGAAACCTCTTATCTCCATATTTTAACTTTAGGTATACAGTATATATATATATATATATATATATATTTATTTATATTTATTTTATTTTTTGCTTTTTCTGCCTTTATTGATAGGTTGAAAGTAATCTGAAAGGAAATTGGGAGAGATATGGGGGGGAAGACACACGGCAAAGGCCATCGGGATCGGGAGTCGAACCCACGGCACACAGTCAGGCTGGCTCAGCAGCCTAGGTGCCCGGACGGTTGAGCTAGATATATATATTTTTATATATATTTTGGTAAATTAACACCCTACTTGAGCATACTACAGTCAGCCTTACACAAAAGTATCAAAAGTAGCAGTCCAGCCCGGGCAGCTGGCGTAGCAGTCTGGCACCTGTGCTGGTAATCCAGCTTTACAGTGTGTCGTGCGTTCGAGTCCCAATCCCGACGGCCTTTGCTGTGTGTCACCCCCCCATCTCTCTCCCCATCTCCTGTCTGATTACTGTTTTAAAAAAGTACAGCAACTGCGAAACTTCTTTTGAACTTGTGATTTGCTACTTTTGATATTTTTGAATTTGAATCCTGAAAGGTAACAGTTTTGGACATTATAAAGTTTTTCACAAACAGTGAAAATAGAAGATCTACAAGCTCACATTGCATTATGAACTTGTAGATCTGCTATTTTCCCAATTTTTGAAATAAGTTTTTCGCGTCCTATAGTCAAAAGTTGAATGTTTCTCTTTGAATTGTAGCGGACTGAAAGTATCCCATTCACACATTCACCCACACACGGCAGAGTAAACCTCATCAGGGGGAGCAGTTTGGGGGTTCAGTGCCTTGCTCAACGACCTTCCGTTTCCGTCCCCTGTAGCAAAGAAGCTGTGAGGAAAAGGAATGAGTGGTTTCTGCACAGCTGCAGTGGATAAGAGTTTAGCTGCCATCTGCTGGTCTGGCATGGCATGGCATGGCATAGTCCTGTCTTGTTTATTTCAATCAGTGATGTAGAATAAACAAGAAGTGGAGTTAGTCCTTTAATCTAATGTTAATTGTTTTTTAAAGACTCACTTTAATGATTGTTGTTGGATTTTCTTTTCCCTCCCTCTCTCTTATCTTCTTTATTTGACTGGTGTCATTTATGAGTGTGTGTGTGTGTGTGTGTGTGTGTGTGTGTGTGTGCGTGCGTGCGTGCGTGCGTGCGTGCGTGCGTGCGTGCGTGCGTGCGTGCGTGCGTGCGTGCGTGCATGTGTGTGGTGTCATGTATGTGCCAGTGGGTGGTGAAAGGCAAAACCTGGTGTGAATCTCAGCTGGCAGTATGCTGTTGCTGGAATGTGTATTCCTAGTGGAGAGATAAACTTCATCAGATGACATACTTGGTGTGTCCAATCTATGGCAGGATCAGGATTCAGAAAAGCAGCTAATACCTGTGATGTTACAATCAGTTCTGTTTATGTTTTTAATGCATCCAGCAGCCTCTCGTTTCTTCACTAATGTCATAGGTCGAAATGTCTATTCTCCATGATTATTCTTGTGGATATTGGTTTCTACGTTTCTACTTGTTTTTTGGGTTTTTTTTGCATCAACTTGGACCACCGTCCAAATTGATGCAATTCCAAATTCCAAATTTGTTGCACCCACGATGACAATAAAGTAATGGAATTTAATTTTGTTTGTTTGTTTTTGACACCTGTAAATAACCGTATAGGGATAGGCAACATGTGTGCTTGCGTGAATACAATCACTACAAAAACACGAATGCCATTTGTATGCAGACTGTGATTTGAATGTTTCCCTAGGGTTAATAAATAAATAAAAACATTCGTAACCCTGACTCTCTCTCTCTTTCTCTCTCTCTCTCTCTCTCTCTCTCTCTCTCTCTCTCTCTCTCTCTCTCTCTCTGTATCTCTCCTCAGCGGTGTCTAATTTGGACATAGAGAGTAAGCTGTCGGCTCACTACCAGGCTCCATGGCATCAGCAGCACAACGTATTCCATCCGTGTACGCGTGCACCATGTGTGGAGGAGCTACACAGACATGCCCAGCTCAGCCTCCGGGCCCTGCACCAAGGTGAAGGCGCTCGCACACACGCATGCACGCACATATACACGTATGCACACGCGCACGCAAGCCACCTTTTTTATAATAATATCGTTGCTGACTATTGGGCAGAAACCTCTTATCTCCATATGCCCAGGCATGGGTATAATGCAACTGTACACTGGATTATTTTATTTTATTTTTTTACTTTTTGAAAATGTTTTCAATAATGCCATACCCAAAATACCGGTCTGTCTGTGGGTTTTATAAATATTGAACCAATGAAAAGTATAAACCAGAGCTTGTGACTTTAAATAATAACTATGGAACACAGGTTATTTTTTTCACATTTCATGAGTTTATTGATCAACAATTTTCAAATGTTTATAGGCGTAAGGTGGTTAAACTGATTTGATTACTATATTAACTCATTTCGCTGGGGTTTGAAAACATGTTTAATCTCTTCTGGGGGCCCCTGGCATAAAACCTTTTCAGATGGTCCTTGACTTGGAATATAGTTTGAGAAGCAGTGATGTCCACTCATGTCCATGCGTTGTACTTTTCCACAGACGAACACCAGCAGCAGCGTTCCAGCAGCAAGGAGCGGAGCAGAGTGACCATCGCTATATCAGTAGCCCCTCCCATGCCCACCTTCCCCTCACCACACACCATACGACGGCAGCAGAGGAGTCGACTGGCACGGGCGGTAAGGACAACATGTCAACACTGTGGGGCAGAAACCTCTCATCTCCATATTCTAACTCTTTGTGTTTCTCCGTAATTAACTCATTTGCCGCCAGCATCACCACCTGGTGGCTGGTCTGGTCTGGTGGCGTGTTGTGTACTCCAGAACCGCCAACCATTCATTTCTATGGAGAACCATCTTATTTTGAAAGCCGTTTCACTCAGCAACCGAGAAACAGGAAGTGAATAATGGCTATTTAACGCCCTACGTGACCATACCACAGCGTCACACAAAAGCATCAAAAGTATCAGATATACAAGCTCGAAACGTGACGCGATTATCATATCAATTTGGGGGTCCTTGACATGAAAACCTTTTGAGAACCCACTGTTCCACACCAAGTGCTTCTGAAGCATGTTCATTTCAAGGACTGCCAGAGCTCACTAACCCAGAACCTTATTAACCTTGTATTTGGACATACAAGTTTTCCAGACGACGGCGACCATATGATGTATTATACATTTAAACTGCTATTGCTCCACAAGGTGATTGTTTGAGAATGAGTTCCATTTGTCACTCCTCCTCCTGTGTTGTGAGAGAACGACAAAACCCTGGCCTCCCTCTCTCTTATTTCTATTGGTTTGCATCACTCCTCTCTCTCTCTCTCTCTCTCTCTCTCTCTCTCTCTCTCTCTCTCTCTCTCTCTCTCCCTCTGCATTATTCATTTTGTCGCTGTTAGGTGGAAACCTCATATGTCCAAAACCGTTCTGTTTTTATTACTATTAAAAATGTAGATACAATAGTGAAAATAGGTGATCTACAAACTATTTTTACTATACTTTTTCTTTCATTTAAAGAATAATTGAAATATAGAGATACAAGGTTACTACCTGACAGACGCACGCACGCACACACGCACGCACGCACGCACGCACGCACGCACGCACGCACGCACGCACGCACGCACGCACGCACGCACGCACGCACGCACGCACGCACGCGCGCGCGCGTGCGCGCACTCGCGCACTCGCGCACTCGCGCACGCACACACGCACACACGTCCCCCATTTAAAAAATGAAACACATCAATATTATACCATATTAAGTACCATAGCAGAATGATGTACCTGTACCTTGACCAGTGCTTAAGGTATGTAACTGAATGATCTTTTCTTGTCAACAGCATAAATTATGAAAACAGAGCATAAAATAAATAATTGATTCAATATATGTTTATTAGAGCGACCTGGCTACACACCACAACATGGCAGAAGTGAATTGTGGCAAAAGGCTTAAACAAGACCACCTCTTGGGGAAAAACATCTGAAATTGTAACAGAATAGCAGAATTCATTACAGTAACAGTACTGGTTCCATATACCTTTGATAACAAGTTGTGAGCGAACATTTCATGCGCAGTTCAGTTCGGCAAGTCAAAGACCGTGACGCATGCCGAGTAGGCATGTAGGCTAACGTTAGACCATAATACCGCGGTATAAACAGCCACTGTGTTTTTCCAGCTCACGTTCATTTATTATTTATTTTAATATGCAGTGCCGTCGGCGCATATGCAGCGCAATTCCACTTGCACGAGACACGAACTGCCAGAATATTTCACTT
>NC_136808.1:42995335-43265335 GCF_951216825.1 Electrona antarctica | reverse complement strand
GGCGCGGTGCCGCCTTTTGAAAGAAATCTCGGAACAGGACGAAAAAGTCACAGATCCAACTCGGGCTCGGTTTTCCTATTTGAAAATGTTTTCGGAACGGTTCGGAATCAGTAAAATGTCACAGATTAATTTCGGATTTCAGGACCTTTTTTTTTGACCCACGAAGAGCTCTACATCATAGTAATTAGGAAGCACCATAGAAGACAGGGAAGCACCAAAGGAAGCAAAATAAATACAAATGTTATGCCTTTGCAGATTCAGACGAGTCGCCGGTGGCGAGAGAGCGCACGTTGATTGTGCACGCCAAAACACATCAGTTATCTCTGTGTGAGGAGGAACTGTCACTCACTGGACGCCTTCATCACACACGCGACTCTGGCTGCCAAACGGATGACTTCCTCATCGCATGTAAGTATTTTCACAGCACACACAGGCCCCCTTTCCACCGGTTGGTTCTTAGTCCATGAGCCAGAGCTCCAAAATTGGTGGAAAACACTAGACCTATATTACATTGTTTATAGGATCAATACATGTAAATGAATACATGATAACCCTTCCACAGTAGTAGCTTTTTCATATTTTCTATTATTTTGCATATTTTCCTACATAATGCCTCATTTGCATATTTAAAAATGTGTAATTTGTAATAGAATAAATCATTGTCTTCGTGTAAGTAATCAATTGGGGAAGTCTCATGGTGATAACAATCTAATATAGGTATGGTTTTGCCCACTCAATTCATAATTAACATCCAATTTTGGAGCTCTGGCTCATGGACTAAGAACCAAAAAGAACTGAACCGGTTCCCAACAGATGGTGGAAACACTTTGAGGGGCACTAAAGATCACATGATGCCTCCCCCTTGTTTTTCTTTTTTTCCTTTTACATTTCCCCTAGAATGACCATTTACTAATCTATTATTTTATAAAGTTTTGATAATAAATATTTTTTTGCATAATCAGTTAAATGGATTTGATTGTTAAAAACAACCAGGGTTGACCCAAGTGCATGCAGAGCATACAGTATACAAGAGAAACACATAATAAAAATCACACCCGTGTGAAGTGAGTGGTGCAACTCTGTGTGGGGGTCCCCAGGGGGTTCCCGGAACTTCCAGACCCACATGAATGAGCCAGGGTGCCGACCCCGGTTCCGGCGAGACGCCCCGCGTCCGAAACGGTTGAGAAATGACACCCAAAATCATCATATATACAGTTAATATATGTGTGTGTATTAGGCTGCACAACAGTGACACTTGGTGATGAAAACCAACCAAACACTATTTTCGTGCTCGGACACAGCCAGCCAGGGACACAGGGACACAGCCAGAGACACACAAAGCTCCGTATAGGAGTGGTTGCACCACTCAAAAACACACTATAGGCAGAGAACAGCGAATGTCATGTTGGTGGTAGCAGCCCTAGTTATGAGAATGAGTATCCCTGTCTCTGTCTGTCCATTCGGCCCCCCAGCGACAGCGGCTCCGTCCAGACGGCGAATCAGAGCACAGCGTTGCCACCAGGGAATACCTGCCTCGCTCTCCCATTCAACGGGCAACATCTCCTCCCTGGGCGACCAGTCGGACTCGGCGTACGGCAGCGTGGCGGCCAACGGCGGGCGTCTGCGCTCGCGCAGCCTGCCCAGGGAGGGCGGGCGGCTGATGGACAGCGACGACGATGACGACGACGACGACGACGACAACTACGACGACGACGACGAGGAGGAGGACGAGGAGCTGTCGCCGTACGAGGCGGAGGACTTCATCCCCGGCGGGCCCAGCCCCAGGATGATGATGATGATGATGAAGGATGAGGAGGAGAGCACCGACGACCAGGCGGCGCCCGAGCCGCTGCAGCTGGGCAGCCTGAAGAGGCTGCAGCGGTCCGGGGAGAGAGGCGGAGGAGGAGGGGGCGGTAAGGATGGTGGGGACACTTAAGACACTTATTCATAGTCCAGTTTTAGGTGATAAGGTGACCACCGAAACTTTGGTTAGTAAACAAAACAAGAGATATGTGTTTGGGTGAGCGGTGAGTCGCTTACCAGCGCGGCGTGGCGTCATGCTGTAGTTTTCGGTGGTTACCTTATCACCTAAAACTGGAGTATGAATGGGCCTTTAGAGTTGTTTTTTGCTTGTTTTTTAGATGACATTAAAGTGAAAATGTAAGGACTTTTAAGACCGTTTTTAATACCTAAAACGAAAAGAAAAAAAAGAAAGAAATCAAATCAAAAGTATTCAACAAACTACATTATAGGAGTCAAATAACAAATAATCACAACGGCTCGCAACGCCATATTTTCACAATATTTATCTGTGGAACTGAGTCAAGCTGAATGTAATGACTATTTTGGCGGGGCCCCAGTTCAAATATGATTACTTTGAGGGGTCGCGACCTGAAAAGGTCGAGAACCAATGGTTTATCACAATAAAGGACGAGGCGATTAGTGAAAATTGTAATTATTTTGCCCACAATAATTGTGATTTTCATATGGTCCCGCCCCTAGGTGGGAGCCCGGAGCACAGCTGGATGGAGAGAGGCCGCTCTCGCCTGCCGCGCAAGGCTGACATGGGCAGCTGTGAGATCTCCTCGAGCTCCGATACCTTCAGCAGCCCCATCCACTCTGTGTCCACCCAGGGTTAGTTGTGCATTTTTTCATTATTTTTAATTCTCCACCAGGCCGAAGGCAGTCCCTCAAATCATGAACGCAGCGTGCGATTTACGTGACATTTCACACATTCCCACGAGGCCAGGGAAGAAATCCCACCTTTCCTACATTGGCCTGATATAGTGCCACCAGCAGGTCTATTTTTGGAACAAAATGCCTCACATCATGAATGCAGCGTCCAATTGTCGTGAGAAGCGTAACACTAAATGCCATACTTTTCACATATTATTACCAGGAGGCCACAATAACCTACCTGCCTGGCGGAGACCTGTGCTCCGAAGAGCCCTTTGTTCTAGTTTTGTTTTGAGTTTTTCCGTTTAGTGTTGACTCGTTTTTAAAGTGTGTCTGCTAGTTTCATTTAGTTTTAGTTTAGTATTAGACAATATTTTTGACAACAGGCCTCAAAACTGGCACAGCTGTTGCATGTGCCACCTCACCCTACAGAAACAGGAGATACGCTCCTGACCTGTGGGCTACCCATGGCTACCTACCTACCTACCTACCTACCTACCTACCTACCTACCTACCTACCCACCAGTACCTACCCACCAGTACCTACCCACCAGTACCTACCCACCAGTACCTACCTACCTACCTACCTACCTACCTACCTACCTACCTACCTACCTACCTACCTACCTACCTACCTACCCACCAGTACCTACCTACCTACCTACCTACCTACCTACCTACCTACCTACCTACCTACCTACCCACCAGTACCTACCTACCTACCTACCTACCCACCAGTACCTACCCACCAGTACCTACCTACCTACCTACCTACCTACCTACCTACCTACCTACCCACCAGTACCTACCCACCAGTACCTACCTACCTACCTACCTACCTACCTACCCACCAGTACCTACCTACCTACCTACCTACCTACCTACCTACCTACCTACCTACCTACCTACCTACCTACCTACCCACCAGTACCTACCTACCTACCTACCTACCTACCTACCTGTACCCATAGATATATATAAGAAGGCTAGATGGCTCACCCGCGCTCTGGCCAATGGAGAGCGACATTGCTACGTGGCGGCCATCTTACCTCAGGGCCACATAACATTGTGTCTATGGGGCATGTACTTTTAAATAACCACAACTTGCTCAATTTTCAACCGATTTTCAAACGGTTTGGTTTGTTATAAACGTCAGAGACATCCGCATACGTATAAAAACTAAATTAAGCAGATAAGCGTCCTGAATCATAGCCACGTTGACAACGTTTGTTATAAACCAACCCGTTTGTAAATCCGTCAAGATTTGAGCGAGTTATGACTGTTTTTGTTTGAGCTGCCATTGAACATACTGTACTGTAGCCCCGAAGTAAGATGGCCACCGGGTGAACGACGTCAGAAACTCCGCCTTGAGCCATCTAGACTTTATATATATCTATGCATGTACCTACCTACCAGTACCTACCTACCTACCTACCTACCTACCTACCTACCCACCAGTACCTACCTACCTACCTACCTACCTACCTACCTACCTACCTACCTACCTACCCACCAGTACCTACCTACCTACCTACCTACCTACCTACCTACCTACCTACCAGTACCTACCTACCTACCTACCTACCTACCTACCTACCTACCTACCTACCTACCTACCTACCAGTACCTACCTACCTACCTTCCTACCTACCTACCTACCTACCTACCTACCTACCTACCTACCTACCTATAATAAGCATGTGTCTACCATGCACCACAGGGGTCCTGGGAAGCCACGTGGACCACAAGGAGGATCACCAGTCGTCCAGTGGGAACTGGAGCGGCTCCAGCTCCACCTGCCCCTCCCAGACCTCCGAGACCATCCCCCCTCCCTCCTCCCCTCCGCTGACAGGCTCCTCCCACTGTGACTCAGAGCTGTCACTCAACACTGTGCCCATTGCCATTGATGAGGGCTTCACGATGGACTCTGACCTCAGGTACATTACGTTCCTGGCACACATTATTACAGAATTACATTATCCTATTATAAAACCTCCGTCTGTCCGTCCGTCCGTCCATCCATCTGTCTGTCCGTCCATCTGATTCGCATTTTTCTCCATCAATGGGTCGAGCAATTCATCTGAACCTGCACACAGGCATGACCATTAGAATATAGGTGCATACAGTGAGGAAGCACGCTTTTCACTTTGCCCAAATTTAAGCTGATTATTAACACATGCAACACCACACAGAGAACGGTAACAAAGTTAGACATGAATTTGATTCAGCTCCCATGTCCACAGACATGGTTGTATGAGCTGAGGGTCGCTTTGGACATGTCCATAGCACTCACACACACATTGACGGTCGTAAATGAGTCACACACACCACACATTGATTCAATTCAATTCAAAGGGCTTTATTGGCATGAGAAAACATACGTTTACATTGCCAAAGCAAAAAGCACAATATAACAATACAACAGTACAATCAAAACAAAATGAATGTACATTTGAAAGTCATAATCTTCAATAAATCAATTTCTATGTATCAAGAATAAGATCACTCAATGCAGACTCAGTGCAGGAACACACACAATGATTAGTCTTTAGGGTGGTTGTGTTCCAGAAGGATATCAATCCTTCTCCTATCACAGCAGCTCACAAATCTTGCTGCTGTGTTTGCACATTTGCACAACACATGATGACATGAGCAGCTTCCGCTTCAAAAGTGTAACTATTCATACCGAGTGCATAACCCAAAGTTATTTTTTTTATTAAAAGTGTTAAATGATTAATTATAGCCTATTTTGGCCATAGTGCATTATTTATTTTTATTATAGGTACTGGTCATATCTGTGTATTGTCAGTATTTGTTGTTTACCAAGCCTAAAAGCCAATGTTCTATTGCTAAAAACACAATAAAATTGCTAATTGCAATTATTTGTACGTGAATGAATCATCAACTAAAAATGTCACAATGGTGACATTTCCCTGCCCCCAGGCCCCAGAGCCAGGGTCACAGGTCAAGCTCCTTCACGTCGTCAGCCACGGACCAGCTGGACGACGCGGGGGTCAGCACGGCCAGCGAAGGGGAGTGGACTTACCCCGCGGACCAGGACCACACGGACCCGGACCAGGAGCCGGAGCAGACCCACAGCCAGAGCCAGAGCTGTGGGTCCACCCAGGGGTACAGCCCCAAACGCACTGTAGAGGCCCAGGGCTGCTTCACCACTGACACGACCAACAACACTGACAAAGAGCCTGGCTCACTGTACACATCCAACCCGGAGGGCTTTTACTCTTCTTCGTCTGTGCATTTCGAGGAATGCACCCCGACCTACGGAGGATACTCATACTATGCAGCCCCGGGGTCTGACTGTGCCCAATCCAACACTGTGGCAGCACCGGTAGCCCATGAAGTTTACACGCAGGCCCAGGCCGATTTCAGAGCAGGCACTATGAGCCTGGGTAGGACCTGCCGTCCGGTGAGGAAACCAAAAGCCAAACCTCCGCCGCCCATGCGGAAATCGTCGCTGAAGGAGCCGCGCGGCCGTGTGGATGTGGGAACGGACGCGCGGGAGGATCAGGATCAACCAAAGACCGCTAGTGAACAAGACCTCGCCATGTCTTCCAGAGATAAGAAGCTGGAGTTGGAGCTGGAGCTCGGGGCACCTCCAGAGCCACTAGAGACCTCCTGTCTGGTAGCAGAGCCTCTTGGAGCTTGGGGGATGGGGTTAGGCAACACGGTGGACATGGTTGAACCCATATCCTTTAGCTCTGCCGACACACACTCGTTCAAAGACGAAGGCGCGGTGCAATCCGACTATGCAGATCTGTGGCTACACAACAATGAAGTAAGGTCCACCAACGGCGAGTACACGTCCATGTCCAACTCCAGCACGGCCACAGGCACCACCGTCATGGAGTGCATCAAGTCCCCAGACAGCTCCTCCTCTTCCTCAGACACGCAGGCCCAGGCGGTCCCCCAGGCTCCGGGCGCCAGGGTGTCCAGCCCGCTCCTGCCGCCTGGAGACGGAGACTTCAAGCTCGGCTCGCCCGAGAAGCTGGCCGGCCTGGCCTCTCCCTCCAGCGGCTACTCCAGCCAATCGGAGACGCCGACCTCAACCTTCCCCTCTTCCTCGGCGGCGTTCTTCCCGGGTCCCCTGCTGTCTCCCACGAGTGGCAAGAGGAAGCCCAAAGTGCCAGAGAGGAAGTCCTCCCTGTCCTCACTGCAGCACTTCCCCAGAGATGGTGCTTCCGTCGCCAGTTCCTACAAGAGAGACCCTGACTTCCCCCCTCCCCCGTCGCAGCTGGATCTGAGTGTCCTCCACGGAGCTCACGCCAGACACACACTGTCCCACCGGACGCACCACCACCACATGCACACGCTCTACCACAGCAAGCACAGAGCTGCCGCTGCCGCCTCCGTCGGTGCTAAGAGCACCGTCGCGGAGGCCTTGACCTCCAACCCGCTGGCCTCCCACCCCATCCCTCTGATCCCCAGCTCCAATCTCCTGGCCATCACGCCCTCTGCTCTGCGCTCGGTGCAGCTACGCTCGGTGCAGCTACGCTCGGTCAGACGCTGCGCCGACAGTTCTGGCACCACAGACCAAGACACGGCGGCCGCGGGAGCCGAAACCGCTACCAGACCCAAATATCATGCTCCGCCTCCCATCAGCACTAGGCCCCCCCCTCCACGCAGGCCGCCGCCCCAGAGGCCTCCCCCACCTCCGCAGGAGCCCACCTCCTCCCCCGAACACTCGCACCCACCGCACCCCCAGCGTCACCCTGACGGGCCGCCGCCCTACGAGAGCCTGCGGCTCAGACAGGACCGATACGGACCCGGAACCTTCTGGGCCATGACGGCCTTCAGAACGCGGGTCGAGCCGCCGTTGATTCTCCCCGACGACAGCTCCCCCATACATCGGCCCGTGCCCCGCGCTCCCAACCCGTCGCCAGTGGATCTGCACACGCACATCCACTCACACACAGAGTTTAGGGGGCTCGCACACTCCTCGCACCCCGAGTTCAGGGTGCTGGGGGAGCGGACGTTCTCTCAGGACGAGGACGAGGATGAAGAGGAGGAGGAAGAGGAGGAGGAAGAGCCAGTGAGTTGATTATTTTACTTAGTGATTATTCTATCAATTCCTTTGTCCATTCATTGAATATTCAAGAAGTACTTTTTTATCCTTTGTTTTATTTTTGATTTTTGATTTTTTCAACAAATCAGCATTTCTGTTATAATTGACTAAATGGAATTTGATAAACCCTTTAAAGACGGGAAGCCCTTTTGGTGTTTTTACCCTTCAAGAAGTTGCTTTGTACAGTATATACCAGATATATACCTGATATATACCAGATATATACCTGATATATACCAGATATATACCTGATATATACCTGATATATACCAGATATATACCAGATATATACCTGATATATACCTGATATATACCTGATATATACCAGATATATACCAGATATATACCTGATATATACCAGATATATACCTGATATATACCTGATATATACCAGATATATACCTGATATATACCTGATATATACCAGATATATACCTGATATATACCAGATATATACCTGATATATACCAGATATATACCAGATATATACCTGATATATACCAGATATATACCAGGTATATATCTGATATATACCTGATATATACCAGATATATACCTGATATATACCTGATATATACCAGATATATACCAGATATATACCAGATATATACCAGATATATACCTGATATATACCAGATATATACCAGATATATACCTGATATATACCAGATATATACCAGATATATACCTGATATATACCAGATATATACCTGATATATACCAGATATATACCAGATATATACCTGATATATACCAGATATATACCTGATATATACCAGATATATACCAGATATATACCTGATATATACCTGATATATACCTGATATATACCTGATATTTTCCCTTTTCTCTCTCTTTTTTTTACATTTTCAAAGAATTTACCACTAAATAAAAAAACGGTTATCGATTATTTTTTTATAATGGATTCAATTGATTAATTGCATTAACAGTTGGCACTTCTACCGCTGAGAGAGCCACCGAGGGCTGTGTGTGCCAGGCATCTCCCATGCCTGAGGGCAGACCACCCTCCCCCGGCGTACGAATTTGCTGGGGCATCCCACTCAGACATTGGGGTGACTCACTCAACCCACTCAGACTCAGGGCCCTGGGCGAGTTCAGTCAAAGTGCCTGCTACCACAGCGGAGACATCGCACCCTTATCCAATCAGCGATGCACGAGAAGGAAGACACGACGAACAGGAAGAGGAGGAGGAAGTGACATCATCAGGTGCCACCAGAAGTGCCCATCATCATCAGCAAGTACACGAGGGCAGAGATGACTCCACCACTCCTGACACCGAAGACTACTTCAGTAAAGGTAAACCTTTAAGCAGAGATTTAAGCAGACCATTCCCGTGGTAGACCAGGGGTTCTCAACGTCTTTGGCTGAGGACCCACAGTAATGTGTTGGCCAATGGCCATGTCCATGACTTAACCGATTGTTCCACGCAACTTTCCTTATAAGGACTTGCAAATTAAATGTGGCGCTGCTTGCTGTGTAGGCCTACCGGCCAGGCCGGCCTGACCTGTCAATAAAATAATGCTGACAATTAACTAGCTTTAAGCCTGTTGTATTAGCAACTGACTGCACTACCCTTGCTTTACCCCCTTTTTCATGATCTAGCTATATCATTATTACTCATATGGATTTTTTTGTGACTTGTGCTGCCCAAACACCTCTCTCTCTCTCTCTCTCTCTCTCTGTCTCAAAATGCGAGAGAGCATGGTCGAGTGGCTATCAGTTTCTATTCTATTGAGTTTGTTATTTAATTTGCTTACTGCGTAATTGGGACACTATAGTGGTTTCATATATAGGCCTACATTTATTGGCGACATGAGACCACCTCGATCCTTAATTCATGAATCCAAACGTAGGCTATTTGGACTGCTTGCATGCATGGACATCTGACAGTAGGCCGCCGCCTAGGCTATCTAACAGAGTAACAGAGTATCTCTATATTGCAGTATTGATACTTTGATTTAAGTACAAAATATCAGTACTTTTTCCATCACTGGTTACACCCAGTATAACATGTGATAGGTATGATGATGCTTCCCAGTATAACATGTGATAGGGATGATGATGCTTCCCAGTACCAGTATAACATGTGATAGGGATGATTGTGCTTCCCAGTATAACATGTGATAGGGATGATGGTGCTTCCCAGTACCAGTATAACATGTGATAGGGATGATTGTGCTCCTCAGTATAACATGTGATAGGGATGATGGTGCTTCCCAGTATAACATGTGATAGGGATGATGGTGCTTCCCAGTATAACATGTGATAGGGAGGATGATGCCTCCCAGTATAACATGTGATAGGGATGATGGTGCTTCCCAGTATAACATGTGATAGGGATGATGATGCTTCCTAGTATAACATGTGATAGGGATGATGGTGCTTCCCAGTATAACATGTGATAGGGATGATGGTGCTTCCCAGTATAACATGTGATAGGGATGATGGTGCTTCCCAGTATAACATGTGATAGGGATGATGATGCCTCCCAGTATAACATGTGATAGGGATGATGATGCTTCCTAGTATAACATGTGATAGGGATGATGGTGCTTCCCAGTATAACATGTGATAGGGATGATGATGCTTCCTAGTATAACATGTGATAGGGATGATGGTGCTTCTCAGTATAACATGTGATAGGGATGATGGTGCCTCCCAGTATAACATGTGATAGGGATGATTGTGCTTCCCAGTATAACATGTGATAGGGATGATGATGCCTCCCAGTATAACATGTGATAGGGATGATGGTGCTTCCCAGTATAACATGTGATAGGGATGATGGTGCTTCCCAGTATAACATGTGATAGGGATGATTGTGCTTCCCAGTATAACATGTGATAGGGATGATGGTGCTTCCCAGTATAACATGTGATAGGGATGATGGTGCTTCCCAGTATAACATGTGATAGGGATTATGGTGCTTCCCAGTATAACATGTGATAGGGATGATGATGCCTCCCAGTATAACATGTGATAGGGATGATGGTGCTTCCCAGTATAACATGTGATAGGGATGGTGCATGTTGCAGATTCCACGCCCAGTGACAATTCGCTCTCCCCTCTGATGGACGACACCAAAGTGGACGATGACATCATTTTCACGTCACCCAATAAGACCCGCACGACCGAGGATCTGTTTGCTATGATACACAGGTAGCGTACTTTGTTTGTCTCTGCCAGGCTATTTCTGTGTGTCTGTGAGCAGCTAATCTCTGGCACCATTGAGCCGATCGGTGGGAAATTTTCCACTGATACCACACATATCATGGGTGGTAATATGGTATCAGTACTCCTACAGATTCTGTCCAAACATCACGCTAATCAGTACATCTCTATAGTTATTACCGTATTTGATCAAGACGGATCTGTCCAATTTTTCATATTCCATCCTGATTGGCTAAGATTGGCTTTCAAGGTTTGCCGGAGCGGCCCGTTTTGAACAAAATGTCTCAAATCATGGATGCAGTGTTGGATTGTTTCACACACATTCCCATAGGCCATGGAATAAATGCCAACATATATTTTTCAAATCTGACTCATAGCTATAGCAAGCGGATTCACGTTTTGGCCTATAACTCTTGAAATGTAGGTCATACAGTACAGTCACATTCTAACTGACAAAAGTTGTCCACCATCTTCCGCCAATCTACAAGCTCAACGAGTCATATGATGTGACGTGTTAAGAGCTTGTATAGATCGGCTATTTCCACTATTTATTGTATGAAATACTATATACTGTGGTTAACTAAATGTAATCATTGTATCTAGGAGAGAACATGCAGTAAAACAGGGGTGGGCAATTATTTTTCCCAAGGGGCCAACTGAGAAACAGAAAATATTTTGGAGGGCCGGGCCAAAAGGCTGAACTTAATTATGCATAATATCAATTTTATTTCTATATAAAAAGCAGTAAATTACATTGTTTTGCAAAGCAATGGTAAACAAAATGTGAAACAGTTGACTCAAATTATAGGCAGAGTGACTATTTTACATCATGATGATGTACAATAAGAGCGCCCCCTCACTTCCCATGGGTGTGATTTTTTTACTTTCTACTTGCAGGCTTGAGACGTTTCCTTTCCTAGTTGAAAACTATGTTTTAGTTTAAGTTACTGTTTAAGTTACTGACTTTTGTCACAAGTCCTGTAAATACTAGCATTTTATTTTAACAATGAGAACAGAGGTAGCTCTCTTAATAATTGTTATACGGAGGACCCTGGAGGTGCCACTTTCACAACCCACATGGCACGCTGCTTACTATCAGCGTGAGATGAGTGAGACAACCATTAAACAACGACGTTCTGAAAACACAATAACAAGCCAACCAGTGATGATATTGTTGAGACTTGGCAGCCTGGCAGGCATTGATGTGTGCACGTTCTGCCAGATTTACTTTACTTACTGAAAACAGACAATCCACAAGCTCACGGTGCATCGCCCAAGCGTTCTGAACTTCAGAAGCATGCCACATTCGGGGCGCAACACCGCCTTACGATGCAGCATCTTAACACATCTTTTAAGTTAACTTTATTGGCGAGGCGGGTTAGAGATTTAACTTGTCCTCCTGCGAGGAAGTTTGGTAATCATGCGCCTACCGTGTTGTGGAGCTGCATGCTCAACCGTATTTGGCCCGTGGGCTGTACAATGCCCAGGTCTGCAGTAAAAGGTGTGTTTTTGGATGACTGCGGTGCACTGATGGTTTCTCAATTCCATTCAGATCCAAGAGGAAGGTCCTGGGCCGTAAGGATTCTGGAGACTTGAACGCGAAGTCTCGTCTGTGTCCTGCGGCGCCGGTGGCCCCCTGCGCTGTCCCCGTTAACGTCATCCCACCGGCCCCTCCTCTGACCATGGCGGCAACCCTGGCCACTCCTGCCGGGTCCCAACGGACCCCGGTCCCCATCTACCGCAGCGCCAAGAAATCCAGCACCTCCAACGAAGAGTTCAAGCTTCTGCTCTTGAAGAAAGGGAGTCGCTCGGACTCCAGCTACCGTATGTCGGCCACCGAGATCCTCAAGAGCCCAATCACCCCCAAGTCCCCTGGGGACCCCCTCCAGGATGGACCCTTCAAGCAGGCCGAGGAGATGCCTTGCTCTCCGGGGGGGCTGCAAGAGCCCCCCGTATCCGGCCTGGAGCCCATCCAGTTCCCCTGCCTCTTCCCCAGGTCCAATGCCGAGAGCTTCACTCCAAAAGCCTTCCCCATGTCCGCCGCGTCGAGGCAGGGACGTTCCCGGATACCCCCGGTGGCCAACAGCAGCCGCTACAGCACACGTAGCCGCCTCTACACGGCTCCCATGCAAGCCATCTCGGAAGCCGAGACGGAGAACTCGGACGGGAGCCCCCACGATGACAGATCTTCCTAGAAACCCACTTGATCAGGACGCTATGCCACCTGGTTCTCAACCTCTGGTCCGGGGACTATCGGCGGTCCAAATGGACCACGTCTGTAACTCTCAGCATTAAATAAACACTGAGGATTTTACAGGGCTTGCAGTGTACTTTAGTTCAGTGATTCTCAACCTTGTTGAGAATCTAAGTACTAGTATTCTAAGTACCCCTAGCTTCATATGGCCACATAACCCCATTTTATTTTCTTTTATAAAATCTCTGGGTCCCCACTATTCACTGTAAAATCCTCAGGCTTAACTCACAGAGTGTACACACTGTCAATAGTTACAGGGGTCTATTTGGACCCCTGGTAGTCCCCGGACCGGACATTGGAACCAGTGTCCTAGAACCCAGCTGATTGGACCACTATGCTAAGCCCTGCCTGAAAACCCTGATGGCGTCCAACTCTACCACTACCATTACTGTCTGCTTCCTGCGGGACGCAAAGGGAAATATGGTTGCTGTCGGGCAGAAACCCCTTATCTCCATATTCTAGGTTTTTGTGTTTTTTCCATAAATGTAACGCCCTACTTGATCATACAGCGTCACACAAAGGCACCAAAAGTAGCAGATCCACAAGCTTGAAACGTGGCGTGTTTTGAGCTGAATCCAGTTTTGGACATATGAGGTTTCCAACTTTCCACCCGACAGAGACGATATGTTACAGCTCATCAAATGGTGATACAGCAAAATATTTAAACACACACGTGAACACACACCACCTCACCCCCGACCTCCCCCAAACTCCAATCTCTGGATCTGCTATTCTATAAGGTGTCAAACAAGGTGTTTTAAAAAGATCGAATCGCCGAGGGTTATTATAGCTTACACATACGGTAATGTGTAAAAGAATAACTCTGTTAAGAGAGCAAGACTTATTTTGAACATGTCTTTTTTTATATACAGTATCTCCCAAATGTTTGGTAAATTATGAAAAAAGAGGGAGTATGAACAACCTGCGTGTGCATGTAGGGGAAAATGGGAAAACCCACTGTTATTTCTACTTCTTGTGTTCTGTGTGTGTGTGTGTGTGTGTGTGTGTGTGTGTGTGTGTGTGTGTGTGTGTGTGTGTGTGTGTGTGTGTGTGTGTGTGTGTGTGTGTGTGTGTGTGTGTGTGTGTGCGCGTGCACGTGCGTACGCGTGCGCGCGTGTGTCCCTGAGGAACTAACGGAAACAAATTAAAATTGTCTCACCTTTTTGGTGTCCAAAGCAGAGGGTCAGAGTTGAATATCCAATGTCCATGTTCAATATCCCCCCCACACCACAAGGATTATTGTTTGGTTCTGGATGCTGTTACCATGCAGGCAGTGGTGGAAGTACTCTTCTTTTTTCTTTATCTTTCTTTCTTCTTCTTTTTCTTTTACTTAAGTAACAGCAGCAATACCCACAAGGTATTGTGACATTGCTGCTTCTACTCCACTAGTGGAGCAGAAGTACAAAGTACTGAAAAGTGGATATACTCAAGTAAAATTGTACTTAAGTACACTACTTGAGTAAATGATACTCAAGTAGTGTACTGAAGTACATATTATGTACTTGGTTACTTTCCACTACTGCATGTGGGGCAATCTCTACCACAACTCCACCTTTATCCCCATCTGCATTTGGTTTAGAGCAGTGGCTCTCAAAGTGGGAACTGCAAAAACAGTTAAAATAATTATCATCAAAATCTCTAAGGCTATTTAAAGATAGTCGTGATGTGACACGTTGGGAACTTGCAGATTTGTTATTTTGGAAAATGTGTGACAAATCTTGAAACTTTGGGAATAATCTTGCACATTTCTTGCACACATCTTATGGCGGTCCGGTCCCTGGCTCTAAATTGTTTCAACTGGGGGGTTTGCGCCTAAAATCCATGCAATACAAATATATCAAATTTGGGAGTCGCTGACTTGAACAAGTTTGAGAACAACTGGTTTAGAGAGTCAATTTTGCTGATCAGATCATATATTTCTTCTCATAAATTATATCCAAAATTGGTAAAACATTGCATGTATTTTTGTAAAAAAACGCGCCATTAAGCAGACATGATGATAAATCCCTAACATGTTGCATGATCCATTGTGGAAACATCCCCAGTACCCTGGTTTTTGACATTTTTGTGGTCCCTTTGAAATGTAAAAAGAAAACACAAACGCACAAAAGAAATACCCTTTCGCGGATCTTGGTGAGATTTATACCACACATACAGCAGAGTCTAAAGAGCAGGAGAATCGCAGCAAAATCAGGACTGTTAATTTAACTGTAAATGGAGTAAATGCACACTCATTTTACTGTCAGGTTGTTTTTACAAGGGGAACCATTTGTCAGAAAATACACTACAACAGCTTGAGTTTAATTTATTTTAGTTAAAATGCCATCACGTTTAACCAAGTAAAACATTTTACCCTTATGGGTGTTAAGTTAACACCGAGGATTTTGATGTGCACTAATTATGGACAATCGCTCAGTGGCCTTTCTCTGCTAGAGATGGTAGTCAGTGTGGAGCAGTTAGCAGTCCACGAACACACACACACACACACACACACACACACACACACACACACACACACACACACACACACACACACACACACACACACACACACACACACACACACACACACACACGCACGTTTAGCAGAGTGGCTCAGAGCCAGTGGTCTGGAGACCAAAAGCCTAATATCACCTCTATTCAGGGGGCAATTAGTCCAAACCACACCAAAGGGTCGGGTCGGGACAAAACGGTGTTTAAGGTACACCACACCAATGCAACTCTGCAGCATAAGATGTTTGAATTTAGTGTCCATTCCTGCGCGAGACCCGGGTTTGAATCGTGGGCTCGAAACCCGGGCGTTACACACGCACGTGCACACGTACATACATACGTAGCCTACATACATGGACCTAATAACCATGTTTGAAAACAGTGTGTGTCATAGATAAAGTGGATATAGGGGATGGGGTGCCAGGCACCTTTTAGTGTACACAGCAAGAACACTTAAGTTTAGAGGGTAGTCAATCAGTTCTGCTGAGTGTGTGTGTGTGTGTGCGTGTGCGTGTGTGTGTCACTGTGTGTGTGCGTGTGTGTGTGTGCGTGCGTGCGTGTGTGCGTGCGTGTGTGTGTGTGTCACAGTGTGTGTGCGTGTGCGTGTGCGTGCGTGTGTGCCCGATTTTCCAAAAAAGAAAAAGAAAACACCTTTTGCACTTCATTGTGACATTCAAGAATATTCCTTGGAAAAAAAGGAACAATATATCTTATAATGAAATTGCGTATGTATATTTGTACTGAATATAAAGTCATATCTATATAAAGTGACGAGCAAGAAATTTTATAGGGAATTGACCCGAGTGTAGCAAAGAAGAACATATATGTCTTAATGGCCGTTCACATCAAGCTGTATAACTTTAAAGATATCGTTTACACCACACCACAATTTCAACAAAGACAACGACATTCAATATCACTCACCATTGTCTTTGTTAAAATTGGATATAACAATAACTGTATAAAAGTATTGGCCATGGTTATAATTACAGTATAGTGCTTGGTGTGAGCGTCTGTTTAGTGACATCTCGTCCTCATTTGTACTGACCCAGTAGCTAGCTAGACCGATGAGAGCTCCTCCCTGTTGTCAGTTCACCATTTGCTTTACCCTCCTTTAATTTCATATATTGTCACGTAAAAACAGTGCTGGGCAGTAACTAGTTACAAAAGGAACGCAATTTGTTTTTGTTTTTTGTTTTTTTTGCTGAACATAAACATGTTTGAGAACCACGTGCATAGAGAGACTCTCCGACCACACAGCAGTCCAACGAAAAATGTCCTGGAGAAGAGATTGTCCATCTTTCCAACTCTAATGTCGTGTGTACAAAGTCCACATTTAATGTCATTAGCGGGTGACAAACTGAAAACCTACCACACACACTTAGTCATTCAGACTCTGTACTTCAATGGAAACCATTCAATGTATTCTGTGAATACTTCAGCAAGTATATTACTGTTTATTTGTAAATTTGATAGATAGATAGATAGATAGATAGATAGATAGATAGATAGATAGATAGATAGATAGATAGATAGATAGATAAAACAAAAACACCACTGTTTGACACTCAGCGATTCTGAATTGCAGAACTGACACTGTGTAGTACAGGGAGGGTAAAAAAAGAAGAAGCTGTGAACTGATTACTTAGGAATTAGGATTTGAACATTCACCATTGACCCATATCGCTGAAGGGCACTTGTTCCTGTTCATTGTTTTATTTGTCGTACTTTCTATCGCATGCAATAAGTGAACGGAAAAACAAACAAAAAAAATAGAAAAGAAAAAGGACCCCACCATGTCATTTATTTTGTACCTGAGGGATGTCTCCAAAACCACAAAAAAAAGAAAAAGGAAAAAAAAAACAATATTTGTATTCTCAGTTTCCAAAAATGTCAAGTTCAATAGTGTGTTCTGTAGAAAACTGTCTGGCAAAAGCCTAACTTATGCTCCTTCACACAACGGTGTGGCGTGCTGAAAATAGCAGACATTGAGTTTGCAAATCTGCTATTTGCGGCGCGCGACACGGTCATGCGACGAAGTATGAATCGGGCTTAACTCTGTTTCTGTAAAGTGGTATGATCACAAACAGGGGTTTTATCTTGTACTGTATATCTACTCACATGGACAATCAAACGGAGGCGTCTTAGGAGCCTGTGTAAAGAAACTTCTAGAATCTGTTAATGTGGATCTAAGCGGCTTGAATCATTGATTCTGAGTTGCAAAGTCTTTGCTGGAGCCTGTGGAAAGTGTTTGGGAGTGAGAGAAATATTTTCCAGGAAAAAACTACTGATTGACTATAAAAGAAATACATATCTGGACAAAAATCTCTTCCTATCTCAGTGGGATTTTACCTGTATGGATGAAATAAAAGAAATTACCAATAAGACAAAGAAATATCCATTTAGGACCCAAACTGGTGGGGAAAAAACCCCAGTGTCTTTACTTTTCAGTCACTGCAGAATTATTGAATTCCCATTAAAAAACATACTCAACCTATTGAAAAATAATGACAGACATTTTACTCTGTATGGTGGATATACATTATATTGGATGGATTTACATTATAAATGACGGATTATGACTATGAAATTCAATTTCAGGTCAAAAAAAGAAAGTATTTTGAAGCACTGATATATTAAGAATTTGTTTAGTGTCATATTTCCTTACTGCACCTGGCGTGGCTGCTATGGGAATATTTTAAGACTGTTTCCTTTATTTTTAGTCACAGTAAACACCTCAGCTGTAGTTTATCCATTTGTAACTTCTGAGAGGCTACAAATGTAACCATTTGTTACATCTCAGCGACTCAAGAGTTCAATTAACCCCAAACCAAGGATCAAGGGAAATCATTAAACTGCACAGAGGGATCTCTCCACTAGGTGGAAGTGTTTTGCTTCTTGCAATCCTCATGCCTTCTTTAACATCAGATTTCCTTTGTTAAAAAGCCTGCTGTCTCTACACAACTTCGATATGAGTGTGAGGAAACCGTATTTACTTTTTCCCAAAGGTGTACAGTATGGAATAACACTAAACAGACATTAAAACATATGAAAGAACAGAAAAATTATAATATATCTAACAAATTGAAGACACGATGTAACTGTCTATGTATAAGACACTCCACAGTTAAAACTAGCTAGGACTTAACAGATTTGAATCACTTTTGTATTTTTGAATAAAACCTGTAAATACGTTTTTAAAGGGGAAAAGGTTGCAAATTCTTTCTTTTGTAAAAAAATAAAATATACAAATAAAAATAAAAAAAATAAAAAGGACAAACGTTGTTTTTCAAAGTTTACATGATTAATTCCAAGCCTTTGTATATTTTTGAGCTGTGCGCCACCTTCAGTCTTGTATTTATTTTTTGGGGGTATAACATTGTGAAGATTCCATTAATATATATCGTATTCATTTTAACAGCTCATCAAGGCTTCTTAGTAACTGTGCATAGAAAAAGCCAATAAATGTGATTGCGTTGAAATGGACTGTCTGCTTGCCTGACTGCTGTTTTTCTCAAGTTATAGTGCACTGAGGGATCTCTACACTAGGTGGCAGTGTTTTGCTTTTGCAGTCCTCATGCCTTCTCGTAGCTATGGACCAGAGCTAGGTAAGTGGTATATATTTTGTTAAAATCAAGTGTTAAATAGCTGTATATTCTGATAGCAATCATTGCTATAGAGTGGGGTCTGCTTTTCTCTCCAGGTCTACTCCTTTTCTTTTTTTTTACCAATCAGGAGAGATGAGTCATTCAAATTGAAAGTGATGTGACAAAGAAATGAGCAAAATGTGAAAGAGGAACTCAGAATTGAAGCTGATGGGTTCACTTTCCTGATTGGATGAAATTGGCAACCCACCTGAATCAACAGATATCCCGTTACTGAACAAATACTCTATAGGAATTATTATTTAGAATATAGAGCTTTAACTTTTTTATACTTTACAACTTTACTACACTCTCTGAGCAGACTTTCCACATGGTGCATACACTGCAACTACAGATTCAAATAAACAGTGAAGTGTGTTGTGCCAGATTTTGTGAGAGAAATAAGCAACCAGGTCTAGGAAAACCAGCACAAAAGTGACTAAGCAGTAAGCACTTCTGCACTTTAAACAGTATACACATCGGCTATAGATGCGACGAGCTGTGTTAGCCCAATCGGCTATTGGGCTAACACAGAAGCCCAAAGTGGCTTATATAATAGGCGGATATGGCAACACTAGAGGTCATCGTCAGTTTGAACCGGCTTGGCTCTGGCAGAACAATGATTCCTATTGAGCTGTCACTCTCCCTCAGTAAGACATCAATGATCCTTGGAGAAAGGCTGGACTGAATGGTGTCTCCAGTCAATGATAGTACAAATGTGCAGATATGGAGTCAGACAGGCTCTACAAGAGAGGGCAAGGCACAAAAATGCAAAGGGCATGAAGGGGGGGGGGGGGGGGGGGGGGGCTTGCTGCTAGCTGGTCAAGAGGTGTGTGTGTGCGTGTGCATGTGCGTGTGTGCGTGCGTGCGAGAGAGAGAGAGAGAACTGGAAGCTACCATGGTGGCTTTATATTGGAGTCTGGGGACCCCCAGGAGGTCCTTGGGGGGTTCCAAGGAGTCCCTAGTAAAGGTAGTTATAGCATCACAAATTCACAATTATTTAAAGTTCAAGTGATTTCAAGTGGTTTAACTGTTAAACCACTTTAACCCCAGCATCCATACAAGTACAGAGTGGTTAGCCCCTTCAAAGCTATTTTATACTTAAGCTACCTGTTTTCGAAAACAAGTTGTCGATCTGCAATTTTTTCTAAACAAATCTGAAAAATGTGAAAACTCTTAAAACACTATAAAATTTGATGATCATGCTGAAAGACACAAATCTGACGGGGGTCCCCGGCACACAATCTTTTAAAATGGGGGCCTTTGACATCAAAATGCTGGAGAACGACTGATGTAAACACGTTTAATTGTGTGAAGGTATATCAAACATATTTAACAAACCTCTTTCCTGAAGTCAAGAGTAAAAAGACTCATTATTTACACAGATGCAATGGAACGATACATGATGAGGCAGGACATTTTAAAAAAAGTACACCGATAATTTAACAGCGTACCCTTTTTTTGTATAAATGTGGAAAGGCTACCGACCTCTAAAAAACAGCCTACTAAAACCTGAGTATCACATTAAAGCAAGACAGTTCAAGTATTAACTTGCTGACAACTAGGTGAGCAGTGGTGTGAAAATGCAGGTACAAAATAAACAATTTGGTTTGAAAATGTTCTGAAATGTTCAGAGAATTTGTATTTCTGCCACTGGGAAAAAAAATAAAAAGGATAAATACTTCCAAGATTATAATGTGTATAACTTTTCAGAAAACATCTTCATCCAGTAGGTAGTTATAAGACAGTGAACAAAAGACAATTTCAGGCAGAAAAACATTGATTACACACGTTGATACAGGCTGATACACTTTGTTACAGTACAAAATGATAGCAACATTTTGGCTTGTTTATATACAAAACCGTTCCTCCATTAGCTAATCTTTCATAAGTACCAGAACTATCTGTACAATATTGTAAGTTGACAAATGATGACCCTTGCTGTCATTTTAACATCAGAACTTACAGTATTCCAGTCATTGTGCGTGCATATTGTGTGTGTGTGTGTGTGTGTGTGTGTGTGTGTGTGTGTGCGTGTGCGTGCGTGCGTGCGTGCGTGCGTGCGTGTATACATGCATTTGTGTTTGTGTGACTGTCAAAGCAAAAATACAATCATATAGCCAAGTCAGTATCCATGGAGACCGAGACAGCAAATAAAGAAGCTGTCTCTTCAATGAGGGCTTTCATATATTTCTGTAACATGAGCTGAGCTTACACAGTCAAATAATGCTCAGTGCTAATTTATCCATTTGTAACTCAGAGTGCACAAGTTTAAACACTTTAAACACTCTCAGATGCTCACTTAACACTGATGATATGACTGTGTAAGATCAGATCTCTTTATGTATTCATCATAACTGAGACGCACCAATCATAGTGTACCTTTCAGCACAGCTCACCTCATACAGTCACCTCCCTTGTGTAGAATCAAGCTCCACAACAAGGTCTCTGAATGAAACCATAAGGAAGGTTGTGTTATTGCATTGTGGAAAAATCATACAACAAGTCATCCACTGCCAAGACCTGAATTGGGCCCCACAATTTTGGTCACAGAATGTCCATCATAAAAGCCCAGAAGGGCAATGTGAACATTAACGCTAAAAGGGCGCAACACACGAGAAAGACCCAAGAACCAGAATCAGCTGATGAAATGAAACGACCAGTACTATCAATGTCTATCGCCTGATTTAGGGGCCGTGTCCATAGAACGTTTTGTTTGCTTGTTTGTTTTAGCTGCCACCGCCTTTCTGTCATGAACTTCTATGGTAAAGACCCACTGGAGTGGAGAACCATCATAGCGTTGCTGTTGGGCAGAAACCTCCTAGAAATATTCTTCAGGCATGAAGGAGGTCTATGAACGAAAGTTATATATATCATATATATAAAAATGTTTAATTATGTTTTTGCACAGTTTTGAGTGTGCATTTAAACCGCTTCTTTATCCCGTTGAGGGGGATAGGGCGTTCAACTTACATGAAGCTTGAGGATCATGTAACGCAGTTCATAAACACATGGATCTTGCTTGTGAGGCCCTCAGTGGTCTTCCATGTTTCAGAGCAGGACAGTCGTCACGTTGGCGTTGATGATCCATAGCTTGGTGTGTTGTTAAAGAGAGCTGCTTTGATAGCCAGATTGGCTGCAAGATCCTAAAGCTGTGCTTAGCCGATTCAAAGCTCTATATCCCTGTCTGCTTGAGTGTGCGGAGCCGGAGGCTCACTTTAATTGTTCATTTCATCAGCAGATTATTATTTCTCGATTTTGTCAAATAAAGACAAAGTAAGTGCAATCCTTATAAGTCCAATTACTGTTACTTTTCAGTATTCAAATTCATTACAAAAATAGCAGATCTGCTATTTTGGATATGTTTGTGTGACGCTGTAGTATGATCAAGTAGGGCGCTAATTTAAAAAAATAACACAAAATGTTTTAATATGGAGATAGGAGGTTTCTACCCGACACCACCGATATCCAAAGCTCTCCGCTCATAAAACACTTTCTGTGGACACAGGCTTTATATTTGGTTGCACATAGAAATGTCACAGTGAGACAATGCTCAAGCTTGTGTAGCAGTAGTGTCTCCAAGCATCTGCTTGATGAGCTAAAAGCCTAATATGTCCCCCAGCCTAAAGAGAATTCACTTTAGTCTCATCATGGATACGATGTTGGTTTTTCACGCGGGAGACCCGGGTTTGAATCGTTACACTTATATCGGCTTGTTTCGTTGTGAGACCAGTCTATGTGTGAGACACACCGGTGTGCAATTTAAGTATAAATCAGGCATATTGTGTGTGGGTGTGTGAGCGGTGAGTGTTGTGTGTACTTGTCGGTGCTATTGTTTGGTCTGTTTGAGTTTCTCTATGTGGTGACAGAGCTTGAGGGCGGGTCCCAGCTTCAAGCCCATGTACTTCATGATGACGTCACTCCTCAGCAGCATCAGAGCACGGCCGTCAATCTCCTGCACAGACAAAAGAAGCACAAACCTCTGTCAGCATTTCAATGTGCCGCATGGAAGAAGTTCTCCAAGCTCACAATGCATCAAAACATGTGAACTGTTTCCATAACATTAGCACTTTTAACAGACTACAGGGGGGGAAAACCTGCCTAAACTTAGTTTTCTTCGGCTCTGAGTGCAGCAGTTCTGTGTGACACGCAGGACAGAGGGAGGGGAGTTAGCTGGTTTAGTCGACGGTTTGTCGAACCAATGGAGTTAGCTGGTTTTGTCAGAACCGCTCTAATACCTTTCTTTGGTTCAATAGCCACTCCAACTACCAACTATGTGTGTCTGTCTGTCCGCATGTATGTATGTATGTATGTCCAAATCAGTGCGGCAATAGCGTTTGACCACAAAGTGTCACTGTTGAGCAGCCTAACACACACACACACACACACACACACACACACACACACACACACACACACACACACACACACACACAGCACCGCTCAGTTTAGACAGGTCTTATTTTTTAACCAACACACAGGGTGTTCAATAGCATTGATTTATGGAGAAAATACGGTAAATAAAGACATAAAAGCTGACATTTTAGTTAGCTGGTTACTATGCAACAATATATACTATAGTTACAGTACTTTTGTAATTCCAGGATGGTGAGATAATTTGTTTTGCCCTTTTAAGGACTGAGATCATGGACTATGTTTTACAGAATGAGAATAGCTGTGCAATATATTTCTTCTGTGGAGTCACTTTTTAAACTGAAAATTTTAAACCAAGTAGTCAAAATGTAATTCGTAAACAACAGGATCATATGATGATCATCAGTATTTAAAGTCCCACACATAATTTGTTCCTCGTTGTTTGATGTGCATAACATTTTCAGCGCATTGTGATCTTGTAGATCTGACGTTTCCCCCAGAATAGGGATGCTGCTGCGCTTCAAGCGGTGACTGCAAGATACTAGCCTCGATCGGTACACAGGCTTTAATATTTGTTCGCATTCGGCTAGCAAGATACCAAACAGGAAGAGTAGGTGTGTTGCAAGCCACTCACATGTTTCCTGAACAGCTCCACGTGGGGCCCCAGGGTTAGAGGATCAGCCTCTTGAACGAACCCAATGACGTCTTCAATGGACCAGGAAGAGACCATGTGGCTCGAAGCCTCTTTGTCCTGCAGCGCGTGGTCTGGGCCTGTTGTTGAGCTAGCTGCTGTTGTGTGTGCATGAAGAAGAGGTTTATTTTATGGCTGTCGGGCAGAAACCTCTTACCTCCATATTTAAAACCTTTTGTGTTCTTTCATGAATTAACGCCCTACTACTTCATCATACTACAGCGTCACACAAAAGCATCAAAAGTAGCAGATCCACAAGCTTAAAACGCAGTGCGAAGCGACCCCTTTCGAGCTTGTAGATCTAAAAGGTAACAGTTTTGGACATATGAGGTTTCCACCCGACAGAGACGATTAACGCCATCTAGTTGTGCGTTTGAGTGCATGTGGATATCGTCGTTGTCAAGTCAGAAACATTATTATCAGCGATATGCATGCATAGATCATGTTACAATTGACCGTATACCTTCTACTCGTCTGTGTGTCCGCATCAAAGCCAGATCAGCTGGGTTGGAGTGGAGTCGTCGCAGTGGGGTAAGTGGAGGCGCTTGTGCTGGGTAATAGGTACCTATTACAGGGCCAGGCTGCGGCAGGCGATAGTCTGACGTGTTGCGGAGGGAGCGTGCACCGGAGGCAGGGTCACTGGTAGAGTCATCATGGGACAGGCCGTTCTCAATATGGGAGAGTGGTTCTGTAAGAGTAAAGCCATGTGTTCACTGTATATTACCGGCAAATAAATTAGCATACCTTGCTGGAATGGCAATGGGAGAGACTGTTTTCAGTTTTCACATGTGCTCCTTGCCACCGAAAGAGCTGGTATTGCCCGATAAGCAACCGTTTTCATTTGTTTTAATGGTATAGAAGGCTACTTTATACTTGTGTGAGTGGTGGTTGTAAGCGTGCGAGCAAACTTTAATCTATCAAAGGAGGATAAGCAAATGCGGGAGTTAGTTTCAAGCCTAAATTCGCCAAGATGACATATTTTGAAATGTCAACATCGCAATTTTTTTCTTCTTCTTATTTTAAATGGCCACTTATTAAATAGGTTCAGACAGCTGTTTGTGCGCTGCAGTGTCATGTGCCCCTTCATTCAATGTGTCTGCCTTTCTCTTTTCTCTCTCCCTCACCCACCTTCTCCCTACAGAGCTTTAACTTACATCTTAGGACAAGCCATCTTCATGCAACATAGACATACAAAGGTTAACAAACACAAACAAAACCCTGAAATACAATGACATGATGGACCAGTGGTTCTCAAACCGTTTCATTTCAAGGACCCCCCCCCCCCCCCCCCAGTTTGGTATGCACTACCAGTACCTGTCTTGGTCCTGTCGAAGAGGTGTGTGTTGGCGTAGGGACTGAAGGGCTGGGAGCTGAACAGACTGTCACTCTGTAGATGCTGGCACATGGTCTCCAGGAAGCGCAGGACGGACGAGGCACTGGCCACCGAGGGCAGCTTCACGTAGCGGATGCCATGCTCCGACCGCACTGTGGACACACAACAACATACACACACTTCAGAGGATGCCATGCTCTCACCGCACTGTGGACCCACAACAACATACACACAATTTCCTCAGGATTCACTTATTTGCACAAGCATGACACAGAATCTGAGATCACTATTAACCCCAACATGAACCCTTCAAGGGCATCTTAACGTATGCCCTTGAAGGGTTCATGTTCTGTCCACGCTATAACTCTGGATCCTATGCTCTGCTTCAGGGGTACAGACTATAATTACAATTTAGGCATTTAGCAGACGCTCGTAAAGGGACACTTCACCCTTTTTGCAAAAAAATATATGTTAATGACGTTTAGAAGCTTTAGAACACTTTCCTGGGGGTCTTTATGTGTGCAATATGTGGTTTTAGATATTTTAGATTGTAGCAGTGAGCCCAGTGTCTGATGTCATGGACACTGGGCTCACTTACTTCCTGGACTACATCAAGGTATATGAAATGGAGGTAAAGTCACCAACGTCATTTTCGCTATCACGCAATTCCAGACGGCAGATTCGTCGCACCATGGGAGCCAAACTGCACCCGGAAGTTCGGCAGAATGCACTGGAGTCAATGAGAGCTCAGTGACCAGCTCATGAACATGAGCTACACAAACAATATTTCTGAATGACTGAGATATTTTGTAAAGTAATCGCTTCTGGCAAATAATATATCATTATTGTCTGCTGTGTTGCTTTTCGATATGTACACTGTGTAATTTTATAGAGGTACCTAAATAGCAAAAAGTATGTTTCTGAACGTGCCAAGTATCGCGAGACTGTCCACCGTTTCTTGTCTGGCAGCCAAATCTCGCGATACCCCCGGAACAGAAACGATACCTGCTGCTGTTTAAATCCTCAAATAAAATGATGTACTGTGCACATGGAAAAGCAAGTGATTAGAAAACAAACTGTGATATGTCTTCTTTTATATGCCAGAACCGATTATATGACACAGGTCTCAATGGTATCATAAATAATGTTTGTTATGAGCTGGTCAAGCTTGCTCCATTTACTGCTTTGTATTCATGTAACTTCCGGTGCGAGATTTGGCTCCCATGAAAGTGTCTTGTCACGTGACCGTGTAACTTCCTTCTCTAATCTTCCTTGGACTACATGTTGTCTCAGTAAGACAGCCCTCCTCTATCCACAAGGAGGAGCAGTGCACCAAAGTATTATGGGAATTGTAGTCCAGGAAGGAAGTGATCCCAGTCTCGATTACATCAGAGACACTGGGCTCACTGCTAAAATCTAAAATATCTAAAACCACATATTACACACATAAAGACCCCCAGGAAAGTGTTCTAAAGCTTCTAAACGTCATTAACATGTATTTTTTTGCAAAAAGGGTGAAGTGTCCCTTTAACCCAGAGCGACGTATACAGTAAGCAAGAACAACACATGTTAATACATCAAATACATAACATCATACAACCCACAGAATCATACATTCAAGGAGGAGGCTGGGGAGTTAGAGGGGGTTCGATCACTGACAGCCTGCAGAAAAGTGCTGTGACCAATGCGTGAATTCTGTTTATGTCCGAGCATAGGACAGAAAGGAGACCTTAGCTCTGGTGAGATCAGTGCCCCTTGATGAATCATAATTTTGTATGAATTACAAGTCATGATTACAACAGTGTAATGCCCATTGTGTCCAATTTTGTTCACATTTTTAAAATAGTTTTTTTTAAACAGCCAATGTATACAGGTTTAAAGTGGTTGAACTGTTTTTATGCGATATTGCCACATTTCGCTGGCCCCCACTTTGAGAACCGCTGACATGCATTACCAAACAATTAGCGGCAGATGGTCTTTTAGGGTTAGCAGCACCCTCCCTGCACTCGCCCAAACCCCTACTGTTGTCTCCTCTGTGCACCCCACCCCCACCCCCACCCAAGCCTTCGTAAATCCACCTCATCCCACTTAAATCTATCCCACATCATCTACCCCCGCCGCCCCCCAGACCCCCACCCAGTCCCAGCCTTCCCCTCATGGCAGACACCCCAGGGAGACCCAATCCCAGCATCCTAAACCAGGTTAGATGCACATGTCACTTCTCATTACCGACACACTGCTCCAATAAGCTGCTGCCACAGGCACTGGGCAGTCTTTTATTCTTATGCCCTGAGCGCGCGCGCGCGCGCGCGCACCCACGCACACACACACACACACACACACACACACACACGTGCGCACGCGCGCGCACGCACGCACGCACGCACGCACGCACGGCCAAGTGGCCTGCCCCGTTGGTGTGTACCTAAACCAATTTCACCTGGTTGATTGCTTATCCAGGCTACCCATTTGGCATTAAGAATACATTAGAATACATACAGCACTGTCTTCAGACAGAGGAATGGATGGATGGATGGATGGATGGGTGCAGTGTTTGTGTGTATAGACAGTCATGATTTCTACCTGATGTTACCTAGCTTGTGATCATTAAGCTTTATCTAGGCATGTAACGTTTCACTCAACTCACGATTTTTCAAATGACGAAAAAAACTTTTTTATTTCTCTTACACATATCCAGTATTTTCAAAACATTTCATTACATTACTCGTACACGTTTTATCGATACATCACATAAATTGGTATACACTATCTCTATAGTCATGTGATCAACACGGACCTGTCCACTTCCCCATATTCCATCCCCATTGGCTAATATTGTCTTCCAAAGTTTGCAGGATTGGTCCGTTTTGAACAAAATGCCAAAAATCATGGACACAGCGTGCAATTTCCGTGAAAATAATGCACACACATTCCCACTAGGCTGAGGAAGAAATGCCACTTAAAATAATTAAAATCAGCCTCATGGTGGCGCTATAACAGGCCAATTCATGTTCTTACCTACCAGTGAGACACCCGAAGGGCGAGAAGCAACCTTACAGATTTTATCCATACACCATGCAATTCGGTATACACTACCTCTATATATAGTCATGTGTTCAACACAGATATGTTTGATTTTTCATATATTACTACTAAAAATGTTGTCCAAACATCACAAATGCTATTATCCTGGCGGAGACCTGTGCCCCGAGGGGCACTTTTTCTAGTTTTCTTCTCTTTTCATCTTTTCAATACAGTAGGAAATGACTGGAATGTCTTTTATCTTACAAAGATAATGAAAGAAGATTAAATGTAATTGCGTTTGAATCTATTTACAATATATGCCTACCTTTAACATTCCATAATACAGTGGTTCTCCCACCCCCCCCCCCCCCCCCCCCCCCTCTTACATCTGACAAAAGTTGAGCCACCCCTAGGCCTACATGCAGTTCTCACCGCGTTGTGAGCTTGTAGATCAGCTATTTTTTTTTAAAGGGCCAGTTTTCACAATATAATGATGACATTCCCAGTTGAAAATGGATGAAAGCAAACTATGATTTTGTGCAACATGCTTACAATTTTGGAATACCTCCAAACATGGCCTCATGACCCCCCACCCCCCTCCTCTGCAGGGCTGTGCGCTCAGCTGCGCTCACTCACCTCTGATCACCTCTCCTCCAGAGTGAGCCTGGCTCTGTAGGAAGGACAACAGCACAGAGGGCTGGTAGGTGCAGTCCACACAGGCCTGGACGGCCTGCTGGAGCACTGCGTTGACCGGGGCGGGGCCAAAGTGGTCGGGAAGCTGCTGCACCAGCTTATTTTCCAGGTGGGGGCCGTAGTCACCGTGCTTGTTCACGTACACACAGACTGTGGGAGGAGGAGCACGACGTCAGAGTGAACGAACACAAAACACTAGCCGAACAGCGGCACATCACAACAATGGCACAGCAAAAATACTGTAGTAACCTACAATAGTGTTCATTAAAAGGGATATTTCAGTTGAAAACACTTCTGGGACCTATACTCTGGCTTTTGTGTGCACCTCAGACAGTTGTTATGTTGTTTGATTCAATATTTAAAATAGATTATTGTCTCCACCAGACCAAAGGCATGGGGAGAGAGTATGTTTTGCACTCTGTGTGTGTGTGTGTGTGTGTGTGTGTGTGTGTGTGTGTGTGTGTGTGTGTGTGTGTGTGTGTGTGTGTGTGTGTGTGTGTGTGTTCAAGACGGATCTGTCTGATATTTCATATTCCATCCTAATTGGCTAACATTGGCTTTCAAAGTTTGCAGGATTGGCCCGTTTTGAACAAAAAGCCTCAAATCATTAATGCAGCATGCAATTTACGTGAAATCTTTCACTGACTTTCCTACTAGGCTGAGGAATATATTCCACCCTTTTCACATTGGTTTGTTATAGCGCCACCAACAGGTGGATTTTTGCAAACAAAATGCCTCAAAATCATCAAATTGCCATCCAAGGCGTAAGAAGAAATGGCACCGTTTTCACATTGGCCTATTATAGTGCCACCAGGAGGCCACAACCTGACCTGCCCTGGTGGAGCCCTGTGCCCTGAGGGGCACTTTATCTAGTTTTATCAGACATGGCCCCATCCTAGTATATGATATAATATAATACTATGGCTGTTATCTGTTGTGGTATGAAATGTAGCTGTACAGACTACATTAGAAGCAGTGTGGTGTTTACACAAATCAGTCCCAACCCACTGTTTGAGAAACAGTGGTTTAATGTAGCTGTACAGACTACATTAGAAGTGTTGTGGTGTTTAATATACCTGTAAAGACTATATTAGAAGTGTTGTGGTGTTTAATATACCTGTACAGACTACATTAGAAGCATTGCTGTGGCTGTTATCTGTTGTGGTATGGCTGGAGCTCAGTCTGGTCTCTGGGGGCGATGCTGCCACCAACGACGTCCCCAAGGACTGCACCAACCGGGGCTTCCTCTGGCATACAAAACAAACACACCTCATCTCATTAACCGTCCTGCAGTCAACAGAGGTTTTTAGTAGAAGAAGACACGGTTAAATCCAGAGTGTTTGTTCATTTTTGTCAGAGTTTAACTTAAATGATTACTTCTGTTAATTCTCCAATACATTTCTGTCCGACAGCGGCGATATAATGTTGTATATTTGTATTCATATCCTGTAACTGTATCTGAACTTCTGCCTTTTGCGACTGAATTTCCCCTCATGGGATCAACACAAGTCTTACGCTGTAGTAAAAAGCGCATTTGTTTGGCTGGAGTAAAAATCTACAACAAGCTGCTCTTTGTTACAACTGGGTGACAGAATTGATGCAAAAAAAGAGAGACCAATTAAGGCACTTTAGTAAAGTGCTAATGCATTGCAAGACAAAAAACTAAAAACATATATTTAAGATTTTCCTATATTGTTTTGTAGTTGTTTTTGTTGCACTGTTCATTCGTCCAGTTGTTTGAGTGTTGAATTTTGAGTGGACTACAATGGATACAAGCATCCGGCTTTTTGCGTCATCCATTTGGTGTATTTATAACTCTTAAAACACTTTTTTGACAAAATTGTCAATAAAGTATTCAATCAATCAATAAATAAATCTTATCACCTTGCTACCAGGTTTGGGCCCTCTCTTCTTGTGTGGTCTTGGGGCCAGTTGGAGGCCTGCAGGACTGGTTCGGGCAGGACTCTGCGGCGCTCCGTTCACCGCAGCCGCAGCCGCAGCCGCAGCCGCCTCGGCAGCCGCCTTTAGCAAGGCAATGGTCTGGGACTTGGGGCGCCGGCCTCGCACACCCTGGAATCGAGAGTCAATGAGCTTTTATTTGTCACTACTCATACAGGCACAAGAAGTGAAATGCAACGTTGTGACTGAGGTCCACAAAGTACTGTTCCTACACCAATGTCAATAGTAATTGACGTGGTTGTAGGTCTGCTATTTTCGATGTGTGACATACAGCGAAAAGACAAAAACACATGTACCGTAGGTATAGCAGAAAACACTTAGGGTATACTACCTAGAAAGATAACGTGGCGTCACCGTGACCCCATTGAAAGTAATAGCAGATGGAGCCACCTGACCAAATGAACTCCATTGAATGGCTCCTCACGCCATAGCAATTGTAACAGTACCTAGTATTATACTAAAAGCAGCAAGTTAGTCACACCAACATGACAAATACCTTTCGGACGGGGAGCGGGGGCAGCGGGTTAGGCAGCCGGTAGGAGGTCTGCATGGTTGAGGAAGAGGAGGCTGAGGAAGAGCGGCGTGTGGGGAGTGAGGCTGTGGCAGAAGAAACAGGGGCCAGGAGCGCTCCGGGCAGGGTGACTGAAACACACAGGATGACAGAGGGAGTCAGAGGATTTCCCAGTGTTGTGGAAAGTAACAAGTACACTTACTCAAGTAAAGTAGCGAAACGTTTAGGTACATTTACTTTACTTGAGTACTATTTCTGTTTTCCAATAAACTTTCTGTTTACTCCACTACATCTCAGAGGCAAATATTGGATTTTTTTTTTTACTCCAACACGTTATTTGACGGATTAGTTACAAGTTTTGCAGATTTAGATTTACAAAGATATTATGACAAAACATATATTTAAAGCCCTAATTTTATACTGTGGCTATTTCTGCTATTTTTTGAAAAATTCTGCCTATAATGACAAAGCCCAAAATAGGGAGGCCAGGTTGAAAGTAAGATCTCACTGCATTTCTGTTTTCAGGACAAAGACAAGGAAAAGTGAGCAGCCCTGCACAGAAGATAGCTTTCCTGTTTGCAAGTGTCCTCTTAGAGATTGGCAGGTCCTTTTTTTTCCTTTAGCCCCTCCCCATACCATTGTGGGGTCAAAAGTCACTAGCCCCTGCAGAACTACCAGGTAAACCCCTCCACATGTTTCACTTCCCCTTCTGCTCACAATAAAATACACTAAACAATACATATGGGATTGTAGCCTACTATTGATAATATAATCTAAAAAAAACTCCCTAAAGGCGAATGCCTAGCAGGTATACATAGTGATAAAACAAAACAGGTGTTAAAAGAAAGAAAGGAAGATCTGGATTTTGTTCGAATATGACACAAAAGACAGCTTCTGTTTAATTATTCTGATCGTGACTCTGTGATTTGATCACATAATCACACTCTGAGAGAGAGCGAGAGCGAGAGAGAGAGCGAGAGCGAGAGAGAGGTAGAGAGCGCGAATGAGTGACAGAGGGAGAGAGAGAAAGAGGGAAAGAGATAACATCTCCCATTTCAATACAGCCTATTCCTTTGCTGAGATCTGGGGCCTGTGAGAGTGCATGTGGAAGCTCTCTCATGGGGCCTGGGCTTTCATTAGAACCTCCTTGACTGAGGCGATAGGGAAGGACTATGGCGGGCTTACACTGCTCTCCTAAGGGCCAGACATGTGAGCACCCTTAAAACGGCTTCATTGAGTGAAAGAGAGACTAGGAATAGGGGAGTATATTGTTTCAAACGGTGAAGGATCGCTCCCTCAGCGAGGACAAGTTCACACTTTCACTGGAAAAACAGCAATAGAATACCATACCACCTTCCAACTGTGAGACATTACGCTAGTTTGAGATGGAACACATAAGTACTAGTGTAAATTAATATGAACTTTCCATGGTAGATCATGACTGGTTGCAAAGTAATCCATCAAGCAATGCATTCCTTATAGTGGAATAATATTATATAATATGCTGTATGTAGGCCGGGTGGCAGAGGCTCATAAGGTACAGCCTGGATTTGGAGGTTTTCCCTGTTCGATCCCCAGCTCTTCCTGGTTGGGGGATGTACATGTCCTTAACCCCCTAACTGCTCGTGAGCAGGTTGGTGCCTTGTATGGTTTGTATGTATTATCATGCCAATAAAGCCCTTTGAATTGAATTGTATGGTTTCCTCCGTCGGCGATATATTCATATATAGGGGCTGTCAAAATGAACTCATTTAATCACAATTAACTCACGGTTAATTGCAATTTATATGTGTTTTAGCCATTTGGACTACCCGTAGTTTAGGACAGTGGTTCTCAACATGTGGGTCCCCAAATTATTTTGGGAGGTCCCCAGATGATTAGCTTAATATGTGCAACACTAGTGTTTTCTCACTCAACTGTAAGCAGACCAAAATACAGTATAAGTGTATATACAGGGTACTGAATCTGCACATTTCTTAATACCTCTAAAATTATTTTTTCATTGTGTCTAGTATACATTGTAGCATTTATGAGCACGAACTGGTTCATATATTTCTTTAGTACACTGCAGCCAGCCACACTACAACTCACCCAGAAAAAGATTTAAGGTAAACATCATGAAGCATAGGCTGCTGTATGTCTATGTAATAAATGGTATGGAGAACTCAAACAAATCCTAAATGAGGCATGTCCAGCTCATATACTGTGTTACCAAAACAAGAGAGGCATATGGTGTTGATCATGACAATGTAATTCCAGCTCGACCAACTGACCTGCGTAAGCCAGGGCCTCGGGGACGATAATGTGTGCGCACGTGAGTGTGCGTGCGTGCGTGCGCGACGTTGCATACACGAGGAAGAAGGCGCTACTGGGAAGTGTGTCCCCGGGGCTTGGGGGGAAGGGCCTGTCTGAGTTGCCTCGGTCTCTTCTAATTGCACTCTCTCACCCCACCAACCCACCCGCACATGTCTAATGCCTTTATAAATTCATGGACCCCCGTTTTGGGAGATGCATTAGGCCAAGGACTCATTTAACTATGAGTGCGCAAATAGACCTGTATGGGTCAATTTGATTCCGTTTGCACACTGTCAGAGTTACAGTCCAGAAAATGTCAATTTGGTTCCTAACTATGGATCATTTTTAGCTGGGGACCTCCTGGAGCCCCATCAAGGTCCCCTGGGGGTCTACAGTACACTACAGTCTACACTACAAAACACCCCGATATTCATACATGTGTTGGGGTTGAAACAAATGACTCAACGCAACCAGTAGTTCCAGGTGTCTGTACCGTGTAGCTGCCCAGAGCGAGATTTACTTGTAGAGCTGCTGGGCGATATGATTGACTTCAAATCATTATCACAAATATTACAGGCTTGTAGATCGGCTATATTGTCACTATGTTTTGCACGGCACCATTTTACAACAAAGTATAATACACAAGTGGTACTATGAAAAAGGATTAGCACTAGTCCACTTGATGATATAAGAAAACCCTGCATCTCTATTATTCGATTAACCTACATGAGCAGGATTAAGTTGATTAGAGGTTCTAAAAGTTTTTTTATATATATATTTGGTTAATTAGAGCATTATCAACATACTACTGACTGAAAGCACATTGATTTCTTCAAGACGTGGTCAACTAAAGGCTATTGCATTTTTTTCCGGTTCCACTTTTAAAAACTTCCGTATTTAAAGTGTGTTAACTTCATACATATGTATTTTCATGATAAAGGAAAGATCTGATATATCCATTGTCAATGTGCCCTTTCTGACTAAACCCTGCAGCTTAAAATTGACAGAGAACATGATTACAAACATGTGGTGGTCAATGCCCACTTGCTATAAATATTTGTATAACTACTCAACTTTAATACAGCCATTTTATCAAAGATAATTATACACAAGGATGAATTTCCAGTGCTTTTAAATGTGACTTAAAAATGACTGGATCAACTGCTTTTCTACAGTGTCCAAAACAAAGAGACCAGCTTTAATCATTTACACTTAGCTAGTAGCTCGGAAGTTGCTACTTTTACCAGCAGGCATGCAAAGTCAAAGGCTGACTACACATTTCTGTTCTAGTGATATCAGTGTTCTAGCACTAGCTAGTAGCAATGTATCTATGCGTTTATTTTATGCTAAAACATTTTGAAAGGATAAGATTTGGATTTGAATGAATGACCCCTCAATCAATCACTGCATTTCAGTCCACATTACTCCTGAACTGAGTGGAACTTTAAACTTAACTTGAATTAGTGTGTATCACAATTCACAGACACTCTTTTCTCTGATCTTGTCATGTAACTTTTACATAGATGAACACAATTTAACACCAGAGTTTAACAACAAAGTGAGTGCATTTAAAATGCCTTTTGTGTCCCACAATAGCTACAAATGAAATAAAAATGCATATTTATGCTATACAAGATTAAAGAGAGCACACCAGCAAAGATTTGTAAAACAAAAAAGGCAAAGACATGAGACTCACCAAGACAACCTAACTGAAAAAGCAACAACTTGCGTTAGCAGTGCTTTTGGCTGCAGCAGCAGCAGTAGTAGAAATAGTGGATGAGTAGTAGTAGTAGTAGCAGCAGTATTAATAGTAGAGTAGTAATCGTAGTAATAGTAGTAGTAGTAGTGGTAGTAGTAGTAGTAGTAGTAGTAGTAGTAGTAGTAGTAGTAGTAGCCTAGTAGTAATGGTGAGCCAAAAACAATAACAGTCACTCACTCACTGCAGTTGTTTCCTGGTTCTCCTTTTCAAGCAACTCTCGTCTTGTTTTTGCCTCAATGTTCCCCCCCACCCCTCTTCTAATGTGTGTTTTTATAACTCCCTCTGCCACACACTCACTTGTAATTTGCTACTTGTTGCCTATATTCTGTATCTCTATCTCCTTTATTAGCTTTCTACACAGCTTTTTCCCTCTCTCCCAGCCAGCAGTAGTAGTCCACTCCACAACAAAGCCCACGCTGGCTGCTGCTAGCTGAAGGCGGCCTGTGTGTGGAGCTTCCCTCCCTGTGTGAATGAGCCACATTAGCATAGGGCTGGGGAGGAGGAGGGGGAGGGGGAGGGGGAGGGGACAGACAGACAGACAGACAGACAGACAGACAGACAGACAGACAGACAGACAGACAGACAGACAGACAGACAGACAGACAGACAGACAGAGGGACAGAGGGACAGAGAGAGAGAGGTTTTTCTTTTATTTCACACTCGCTTTGGCAAGGTAAACGTATGTTTCCCGCCATGCCAATAAAGCCCCAATAGAATTGAAATCAGAGACAGAGAAAGAAGGGGGGCGGGGGGGCTGGGGGCACTGGGGCCTTTTATTCATGTTATCAGTAGGCCCTATCGACAGCCCACATCAGTCACCTGCTTCTCAGTGACGCCGGGACAAGGGAGGTGAAAGGGGGGCCGGGGTGAACGGCAGGGCTTGGGGAGGGGGTGCTAAGGGGGGTTGGGGAGGTAAATGGTTAAAATGGACCAGAGACACTACTCATGGGGTGAGGGGAAGACACTCCTGCTAGCATGCAAGCTAGTTTAGGCACATGCACTAGAGAGCACACAGGAGAGCAGAGCACACACACACACACAAACATAAACATACGTGTGTGTGTGTGTGTGTGTGTGTGTGTGTGTGTGTGTGTTCACACAGAAACAAAGCGTGCACACACACGCACACTGCCCAAGAGGTCGTGCTGTGTGTAACCCTAGCCGATTCAGACACTCCCACAGGGGGAGGTGAAAGATGGCAGGGCCCCGTGTCAGGAAACACTGGCACAGTCGGATAGCAGGCCAGCAGCTTTCCTCTGCCTGAGAAACAATATGCAATAGAGACGTCAGACACGCCTAGCGGAAGCATGTCAAAAGCACCTCACTGTAATCTGAATTGTAGGCCTACAAAGACATCTCACTCTGGAAGGAGTTAGGATATAGACCAGATGAGAATGTTTTTAAACCAAATGTGTGGAGCGATTTTTCCAGGTATAAAGTCTTGGATATCTCCCCAAAATAAAAGAAAGTGTCCAGAACATTATGCGGTTTGTCAACCTGTGTTTGAATATTATACGGGCAGCAATGGCTCGGATGTAGAGCGGCTGTCTTGGAATCCGAAGGTTCCAGGTTTGATTCCCGGGTCATCCTGGCAAAGTGTCGAAGTGTCCTTGAGCAAGACACTGAACCCCTAACTGCTTGAATGGTTTCCTCTGCCATCGGCGTGTAAATGTGTGAATGTGAAGTACATTGTAATAATGTAAAGCACTTTGCGTAAAGCGATATATAAATGCAGGCCATTTACCAATATTTAGAACAAAATAATATATTTTGAATATGTCTACATGTCTGTTCCTCCAGAAATAAGGTTAAGGAATAGTACTGCTGCTGCTCAAATGCGACGCTGTCAGCAAAACCTGGAAATACATTTTCCGTTGTGGTAATTTCATGATGATTTATTCTAGGATATATAACATTTAATTGTTATATTTAGCTTATATAAGACATTGATAAAGTTGCTCTGCAAGTTTCTATATCTAGGCCTACACAAAAAAAGCTAATTACTTGATGAGGAAAATCATTTCGCATGATGACAGAGGGATATGAAGAAATAAATACAATTCCTTAATATGGCTATAATATATGGCTTATAAAAAATCATGTATCATGTATTTATTATTAATATGTCATGTTAAATTAGCACGGTAAACATGCATGTCTCATTCTGTCAAAAGTAAATATTGGCTGTACTTTTACTTGTACTGACTGAAAATAGTACTGAAGAAACATTAAAACAAAGTTCTGATGTCTGTGTTGAAATGGCGCTCTAGGCTATGCAATTTTAATTTCCATATATAATTACAATTCTTGATTGCCTATAATATTCTTAGTTGGGACAAATCTTCATGAAAAGCAATTAGAAATGTGAAGTATCTCACAACAACAATAGAGGAAGTCTTCCTCCCTGTGACTGTCTCTCCATTGTGATGTGCAGCTAATTATCAGCTCATTATCACTTCATCCTCCAAACCCCCGTCACCCACACATCTACTCACATACCTCTACTCTACTACTACTCTACACAAACAGTGCTTCCCAGCCTTTTCTGGATCAGGGCCCACTTGAAAATGTGTTTGTGGCTCACTCTGCATCTGACCAGATGAGTGAACCATAACATAACAACTAACAAGACCATAACAAGAAAACAAACCAACACCAGGCTATAATGTATAATAAACATGAGTCATTAACCGATTATGATGAGGTAGGCTACCAGCCTACCATAATTCAAAAGTTGGACACATTAACAATTAGGCCTGTACAAAGCAGAGCATTCATAGCCTGGCTAATAAGCCAGACTAATATCACACAACACTGTCAGGCAATTTTTCTTTTGCCAACGGCTGATTCGGTCTGGTTTATTAACCAGGCTAGAGCATTCACACAGCAGAGTGAATCATGATAGGACCCCAGGTGTACTAAAATGTCTTGATTGTTGCAACGCAGCCTCTCCAACTCATTAAGCATCTAGTGAAACAAGGAATGAAGTGGAGGGAGGGAGGGATGAGGATGGGTCCATCATGAAAATTAAAAAAATCATGGGCATAAAGCGATTTTATTTTATTTTATATATATTATGTTTATATTAGGACCACAATGGAAGTCCCTCACATGTCTGACTGTACTTTGTGATGTTTAAGTATTCAATCAATCAACTGAGATTGTGTTTGGCTTGGATGAAGGAACCAATATATCATAATAAATTTAAAATACCATGAATATATACATTTTTTGCATGTCTTGCCAATTATTTGGGGGTCCACTAGGAATATCCTCACGGCCAACCAGCAGGCCCTAGCCCACAGGCTGGGGATCCATTCTGTGATGTTGTGTAACCACACGCACAAAAAGGGTATGTGTGTTGCATATGCAAGGGCCTGGCACAAATCAGGACTAGAAACAGATGTGTGATAATGATGTGGTACCCCTAAGCAGGCATACTGGATTTGGCGCTTTTTTGCACGCACGCACACACACGCGCACACGCACACACACACACACACACACACACACACACACACACACACACACACACACACACACACACACACACACACACACACACACACACACACACACACACACACACAGTCTCTCTCTCCCATCAATCAAGCTTGTTTCCATGCTTTGTTTAGTTTTGTTTAGAGCCATGTGCTTCCTGGTCAGTGGATACAGACACAGCAGTGTATAACGGTAGTACAAAGCTAGAGTAGATATATACATAGGATGACACATATTAATTATGGCTGCCACTAGCAGTGGCATCACATCCGGTATCTCGAAATGGACAGCCACACTGAGAAGTGACTCAGTGAGTATGCCTAATGAATGACCATTGGCATGATGTCTACGTATACAACATTTAGATCTGTTATTTTCGCTACTTTGGTGTGACACTGTCATACGAAGAAATATTTATTATTTACAGCAAACATAAAAAGTTGAAATACGGAGATATATGGGGTTTCTCTCCAACAGCGACGATATAAAGATAGAGAACAGTTGTAATACCTTAAGATGAACAGATTGGGATCTAGCTAAATATTTTGAGTTTCAAATTGATTGTAATCATTTCCAACAATCTGTTTATGAACTAGATCCAATTCTCTGAATTGAATTTGGATGAAAAACTTTTGATTAATAGTTAATTATTATGCATACATTATTATTCTGACCAAGAAACAGACATATGAAAAAAATAAAAAATAAAGGTCTAGCAGATTTAAAACGGATATTGAATATTTACTCATTATAAACTTGTCATACATTTGTTATAAAATACACACAGGATGTTACGTATACAGACATCGTTTGTAGAATAGACAAAGGACTCTGTGAGAGGTTGCATTAGGTTGTATTGAATTAATTCTGACAGCAGAGGAGAGCATGTCTTTAGAGAATTGTGTTTGATTTCGAGGATTTTCTGTACGAATGTAAACTCCAAGAAGACCATTTATATAACAGTGAAACACAAATTGATTGAATTGATTCTGAATATATAGCCAAGAATCACAAATGTATGTTACACATGTTGATTGTTCCACGTGTTATTTCCTTAGATCGGATGTATGGTGGGGAGCCCCATATCAAGGGGTTTCCTGCTTACCAGTGTTGCCATGTCTGCTTATTGACTTTAGGCTTGTTTTTCTCGAAGGTCACTTTTAAATATTGGTAGTTGAGGGTTACAGTTTCTAAAATGTAATTGCTTATTTGGGCCCCCAGAGATTTATATGCATTTGTATGTGGAACCCAATCTGAACATACTGTATTTTGTGCCAGGGATACAAGATTTGTGTTCAATTCAAAATATTTTTCTTTTCCACAATAATTCTTGATCTACATGATGCATTGTGAGCTTGTAAATCTGCTATTTTGAAATAGATGAAAAGTGGTAAAACGTAGCCCCGGCACATCTTTTGGGCTTGTTTTCATAGACCAGGGCTGCTCGTTTCTTGTTGTTCTTTGGAGAAAAATATCTCAATTCTGAGATATTATTGCAAATACAGGACTATAATAATGCATTTCAAAACCGTTATGTGTACAGTAGGCTACACTGTACAGGAACTAACTGAACCAAGAGAGCTTTAAAAATGACTTAGATTATCAGATATTCACGAAAGAAAGGTTCAGAAGTGAGAAACTGAATTCTACTCAACCAAGCTAGGTACTGTACATCTTCAGAGAAGCATTGTGGACTCAATAGAATGATGTTTACATTATTTAAAACATGCTTCATTTGCATTCCCCCTGATGCAAAGCACTGGCCTACAACACAGAGCCAGGGTATCAGGATCTATGCTTGTGCTGCCCTCTAGTGGTACAAAGTATGTAGCATCCTTTTTTAGGTTATTTTACCACCAACATTCTGTTACCACTGTTAATTATTTATACCATGCATGTCTTGAAAGCAGTATCCTTGAATGTTTGCTTCTAGTTTGATTGCACCAGTACACTAATAATCTCCTACATTTGACAGCACTAAATTAGTCTTCAATAAGATAATATCCTCTTTGTCTTTGACATTAATTCCAGGGCTCCTACCGCTCCAGATAATATTCCTGTCCCTAAAGTTACACTGGACAGGGCACTCTCATTTAAGAAACACCTGGAGAACACCAAATCCAAAATTAACACCCGGCCGCAATAACATCCTGTGTAAAGGAGTGATCTCCAAGTGGGACGCCGATCCACCACCAATCCGTGCAACTGCCATGGCCCTGTGTTTCTCTACAAGTTTCTCTACAAGTCTACAGAGTATGCCTGCTCAAGCTGGAGCCGATCACATCACACCAAACCGGTCGACAAAGCCATAACCCATTCTGGACGGGAACCTCTTTTGCTGTTTTAACTAAGCATTATGTTATACTTGCCCGATATTGGCAGAACTACATCTGTTCTGTTAATTCCTGTTGAGACACATTACACCGCTCCTAGCTTCCCTTCGCTGGCTGCCAGTGAGTTTCAGAGTTGACTTTACTGATGACTTTTAAAGCCTTGCAAGGCCTGGCTCCCAGCTACATCTCTGATATGCAGGAACTGCATAAGCCTTAGATCCTCAGGTAGGGCAAGAAATATATTTTTTAATCCTATATTAGAATTGGCTAATGGGATGGTGGGCCGGCTGGCGGACCACGGCTATGTCTCTCTGATTCAGACGTAACCATGAACAAACCCACTATGCCCATATCAGCATATCACTGACTCAGACATAACCATGAACAAACCCACTATGCCCATATCAGCATATCACTCTGACTCAGACATAACCATGAACAAACCCGATACGCCCAAAGGCATGTCACTATGACTCAGACATAATAACCATAAACAAACAAATAATAATTATTATTATTTAAAGCAGACCAAGTTACACATTCAAGAAATCTTTCAGCGTACTGACCAAATACTTTGAAGACCTTTTCAAAATCACCCTTTTGTTTATAAATAAAATGTATAAAGGCATATATAAAAAGTTAAAAACACAATAAAAACATTCTGGCAGTACTTACAAAAGTTACCAGGTGGCTGTAAGCTGTGTTTTGTCAGGGAACACCAGCCGACAGGGAAGATGTCTCTTGAATCGAAGGGGCACCAGTAGTCAAAGGCTCCCCGCCAGCCGTCAAACATGACAAAGATCTCCTGACCCCTGACCTCTCCCACTGTGGCCGGACAGATCAGGTAGGGGTTCTTCCTGTCTACGGCCTCCAACTTCATACCGGGTTGGAAATGGTTCTTAACAGGACTTTCTGGTTCCTATATATGCACACACGCATGCGCGCAAGAGTAAAGAGTAAATTCCTCAGTGTCCATTTAACAATGAGAGTGTAGAAATATAAACAAATGGACCTGGAAGGGTCCATTTGGTTACATTTTATGTGGATAATATGTTCTTAGCTTAAAGCTTAATCATGGCCCATGAACCACATAGTAACAATGAATGCATGAAGCCTCTACATCCAGCAGGTTAATACCTTCTTGAAGGCTGAAGCGGGGCCCATTTCTGCTCCGCTCAACGTCCTCAAGAGGAACATGGGCCAAGACGACGCATTCATCCTGAAACCTGACAACATGATCAAAAGAACAAACTTCAGACATCATGTAATATACCGTTTATATGATGACACGGCTGAGCTCGAGCCTTTTTCAAAACATACCATACACACATTATATTCTTATACACTTTTAAAATATAGAATCATAGGGCCTGGGCCGTGGCTCAGCGGTCCAGGCACCTTGGCCGGTAGCCCAAGCCTGGCAGTGTGCCGCGGGCTCGACTCCCGATCCCGACGGCCTTTACTGCATGTCACCCACCCATCTCTCTCCCCATTTCCTGTCAGCCTACTGTCTGTCCCTCTATAAAAAATATAGATAAAGGCGAAAGCCACAAAAAAACATTTAAAAAAAAAATATATATATATATATATAGAATCATAGGCCTACTCGGGAACTATGCAAGTCGGGAACATATGCTCCACCCTACCCATTGTACCTGACTTTCTTTATTATTTTTAATACCCGCCTTGGGTATGGGCAATTGGGCACTGATGACACGGAGGAGGGAACACGCCCACAGCGGGAATCGAGCCCAGGACCTTCTAGCTGTGAGGCGACAGCACTACCGAATGTGCCACCGTGCCCCTGACTTTCTATTTGTGTCCCTTTTATCCCCATACATGGAGATGTCAGTGTCTGTCTGTCTGTCTGCTAGCCCTGGTCCAGTGCGTTAGCGAGTTCTCACTACTGCCCCCCCAGAAAAGCCTCTGCTGCACACAGGTAAAAATTCCAGTGCCGTGCGAGGGGTCCAACTTTACTAATTTATATTGACCAGATCTGTAGAGGGCCCTCTAAATAAAATATTTTTGTTTTAATGAATGCTCAAAAACTATTATACAGAGGAGCTGGGGTCCTGAGGTCCTGAATCTTACCCGTGAGGCTTTCCGTCAGGGCATTAGTGATAACTTGCTAACGCACTGGACCAGGGCTACCTGCCTGCCTGTGTCCCTTTTATGCCCATATATGGAGTTCTCTGTATCTGTCTCCCTTGGGTCCTCTGCGATACGGGCGCCTCGTTTGAAGTGCTTTTTGAAGTTTGAAGAAATCAGGCGGTTCTCGAGATGCCAGAAGGGCAGATATATGCACTTATGCAAAGATTTCACACATTCATAGTAGGATGATTAATTACTTTCAACAATGTTTAGTAAAAGAGAAAACTTGGCCAACATTAATACATGAATTTGCAAGTATAGTGTGTTCCACCATTTATCTACTTGAAAGTATCTCACTTGTCAAATAAAATAACTAAAATAGTATATCGACAAGCTCACAACACATCGCATCGTGACACGTTTCTATTTTCACTATTCGGCAAACAACAAACTACTGTATATAGTGAAGGGCTTGGCTGGTTAAATGCTAACTAACCCAACGGTGGCTGTAGCATGTCTCCGTTCCTCTCACAGGTTCCAATTGGTTGGATATCTGATGAGTCCACTAATCGCCAGAAGTCATTGGTGTTATCGCTACCATCCAAACGCAAGCGCAGGCGGGTACCCATCATGCCCATCACCGTGGCGATGCACACAGAGTTGTTGTTACGGGGATCGCGTGCTTCCAGCTTCATACCGGCCTTGAAGTCAGTTATTGGGGGGGTCCTGGACTGCAGGGGACCAAACAGGGAGGACTTTATTCATTGCCATGCACTCACATCAATTTTAACCACTTTCACAACACTTTTACAAAGGAGTAAGAATTGTTAGGGTCCTTGCTTGGTGCCCCGCATTTAAAGTATACTGTAAGTATAAATATAGAATGTGTTGTAATGAACAGCTACCTGTCTGAAGCAGTTGGGGGAGGCGGCGAGGGAGGAGGTCTCCTTTAAGTATTCTTCCCAACTGAATGGTTCTATCAAACAGAGAAAGATGGACCTTTGTTTACTGAAAGCTTTTAGCTACAACAATCTAAAAACCTTGATACAGAACAAAGAAAATTCGCAGCATACACAACAAACTACTCTGCGTTCATGTAACCCTAAAGGCCTTTACACATGTCGGGTGTGACAAATAAACGATCGAAACGAACGAAATGTTGGTGAATCTTTTTTTTATTTGTGATGAAAAATCAACAATTGTGTTGATTTATCGCTGCGTAATATCTGCGTATATATCAGTTTTTCCACCCCAAATATATTAAAGTCAGTGTGTAAGGTCTTATACCTTTAAGAGTGTAAAAACAGACATGTAGGGTTGAACTTTATAATAAATGGGATGTATGTAGAACAGGAACAAACATGTGCACGGTCAGAACCAACCATTGGATTTATCCAGAGCAGATCCTGCCGTCACACTGCTTCTTCTCTCCTTCCTCTCTTCTTTATGGTCTGAAATGAGAGATGATTCAACCAGTCATCAGACCCTTTTGGATCCATTTGGTTACATTGGTTACATTTGCACACATTTGCAAACCTTTAATAAATAAAGAATCCTAAATGGATAAAAAGTGAGTGCTGGTATTCCTTTCTGTTACACTGTTACATTACATTTGCACACTCACAAGAGTTACAAATGGATATTTATCATATTACTAGTTGCTCAAATATTTGCGCAAGTGACACAAACCAGATGGAGTAATTGAAATAATTTAAAAGAAAATATATTTAGGAGAATAGGATATTCAATATATATATATATACTTTATTTAAACAAAGCACAGTTATGTTAGTATTGTTGAAGCAGATTGTTGTGCCTACCTCTGTGTGGTGTTCTACCCATGATGACTATGGGGAACCGCACTGCTCCAGCTGGGGCAAAATCAGGACCTTGTTGATTCCTTAAGTGTATCCTGGAGACAGAGTACAGGAAGGCACAGTTCATCCTCATAAGCTTAACATTGCTAATCTCAGAAATAGAAAATTGTAGTAGTCTGCGACTCTGCATGTTTTAAGCCTTTTTGTGTGTTCGTGTGACGTGTGCATAGAAAAGCGATGTAAGGTATTAAAGTAAACAATTTTCATTACATAGTGGTCTCCCCCCATCTTTTTTACTTTGTATCTTTTCTTTTTTGACTTGGACTGGACTTTTTGTGTGTGGCAGATCAGAAATAGATTCAGAAATATAGGATTCACATTATACAGGAATATCCAACTTAAACCCTACTTCAAAAATTGTGGAAAGACTATCTGCTTTCCACTACGTTTCAAATGTTGACAATTGTTTTGCCTATAATGACATGCCCAACATATAGGGATGTCAGGTTGAAAGTCATTAATGTAACCCTGAAAGTGTAAAATAGAGACATAATAGGGTTTAGATTCCAGATTTCACTATATACTGTGCAACATCACTTGCTAATGATGGAGTAATACCTTTAGTGCACAAGAAAATGTAAATCCATACAGATTAGCATTGTAGTCAGTTACAACAAAGTATGCAAAACGTAGTTATGTGTTCAGACTTTAATTGTAAAACCTTGGATCACGTTTAATTTCAAAAGGTGTTCATTATGAACATGAATGTGTATCCATAATATCAAAACAAAAAGTACCTTTTGGATTTCTGACCTTTTTAAACATTACTTCTGTGTAATTGAAAAAGTTCACCTATTGTTTAATGCCACACTTCTTTTACACTGGAGATCTTATCTGATCTTATATATCAACTTGTTTAGCAGGTTTGCAGATGAAATGGAAATATAGAATATTTTGCAGTTTCAGTTGTCAGAAGAAACAACTTTCTATAATAGTCTGATGTAATTACAATACATTCACAATACAGTCGTTACCAAAGCCTGCTGAGCAAATCTGGTCGAATGATCCAATTCAGGCTAAAAATAAGAGAATAGCCTACTTTTCCTGTAGTCATTTCATGGTAATATGGTATCAAATCCAAAAGTCTGAAAAAGCAATGAAAGTATTCCAAGATGAATGATGAATTCCAAATGAAATCTCTGGAAATGGGAAGAGAAGTTACAAACAATCCCTCCAAATAAGAAGAGGTCTAGTCTACTTTTGTTGTCTCAACAAGTTAAGCGTCCAGTACAGTGTATACTATCTGTCCTTTGCCTTCCCCCCCTCCGTCCTTAGCTGTGAATCCCTTTGAGTTAGAGGCCATAAAGATTCCAAGCTGCCATAAAAAGCCATTAAGAGGTGTGCACGCGGGGAAGTCTGCTAGCTAGACATGAAAAGGATACCATCATTCCAACTCCACTACCAACCCATCTTCAGACTGTGAGTTTACTTTGAGCTGGCCTGTCTGCTTCGTTCAAAAGGGTCAGACAACTCCCCCACCCCAAACACACCAGGAAGCACTTCAATTTTACAACCTCCATTTCTCCCAAAGCACTGATCTCTGATTAGCGTAGGCCTACTACTACTCACCAGCGCTATACAGAAAATATGTGAAAACTGACCCAAGACATGTCACCCCCTACTACTGTTGTGATGACAGCAGTTGTCAGAAAGTTATTTGATTTATCTTTTTGTGTTTTTACCGAAAATAGTCAGTCATTGGGTGGACTTTGACTGAAGTGAACATCCTCATGAATATTTGTTAATGATTTAATTGCCCAATTAAAATAAATACAATAGGCTCTCTCTCTCTCTCTCTCTCTCTATATATATATCTTTTTATGGCTAATTTATGGGCTACACTGACAACGCCCACTTACAGTAGCCTACAGGCTACTGTGTGTGTGTGTGTGTGTGTGTGTGTGTGTGTGTGTGTGTGTGTGTGTGTGTGTGTGTGTGTGTGTGTGTGTGTGTGTGTGTGATTGTTGGTAAAGATCAGATTCCTGCTGTGTGAAGCCATCACGGTCAGGCCGCTGCACTACTTGGCAGTGGGGAGTGGGCGTTACCTAAAATCGCTTCACATGATACATTTGATCAATGAATGAATATTATAACTGTCTAATGACACAGTACACTGCAGTTCTGTCGTGGCTGGGTGCCGAGTCCCGACAAACAATATACATTTTTGACATGTGCCACGGATTGCGCGATATATAGGGAAAATGATTTTCACGGACAATAAGTTATAAAGAAATGATGCCTTTAAAATGAATTTGGAGAAAGTGTGACGCATTTTCATTTTAGTTAACAAATTGTGGGCGGGGACATATTGGTATTGGAGCACTACACGGACTATACGTTGTGTATCAAGCAGCAGCAACACGACACACATTATGGCAAACGTGTTTTCGGTGGATCATTTTTTCATTCACAACAACACGCCGAGCGATTATCACCTCCTAGCTGCCTGTCCAGATCGCAGAGTCCCGCAAATGTGCCCACACTGCACTACGCAGCAACGCTCAACGTCTGCAACAAATACACATGCTCTTTCCCCCCTAATACATGTCGAAATGAATAACTATCTGTAGCGTTTTCTGTGGACATCTTCGCAAATAAACGCGAACGAATCCAATCACGTATGCTGCAAGGAACTAATTAGGAAGCATGAGCCATACCCACCGTTTCGACAAGGTATTTTGATGAGCGACTCCTCACTTTTCATCAGATGCAAGCCGCCATATTCGGTGCACCTCCGCGCATGTCCAACACGCTGCACACGCAGGGCTGTAATTCATATTTTTCGACTGAAGGTAAAAAGCAGTAAGAATTATTAATTGGCAGCCTAGCAGGTTTTAAATGTTTTATATTGGTCCGCCATAATAAACTACGTGGCATATGGAAACGAAAACACGAGAGTTGGGGTGTTTGAATTAGTCAAAGGAAAGGAAAAAAAATAAAAAATAAAATTGCCTTATCAGGCTCTTAACTAAAACTACAATAAAACAGTGGAGTAATAATCGTAATGGCTATTTCCTTTTTGTATTCCATCGTGTGTGCAGACAGTGCAGTGTAGCCTACACAGAGAGAGAGAGAGAGAGACAGAGAGAGAGAGAGAGAGAGTTCACTGTTCTTCAGGAATGATGAAGATGCAAGATGAAGATGCAATGGTCTTCTAGGTCTAGGAGGTTAACTTTTCCTGCTGCCTTTGACCTTAGTTAAAAACATGACAAAATAAATGACTAAATAAACAAACGATTGTGATTGAGACTATTGATGATTGGGTCTGTCTGTCTGACTGATTGAAAGATGAGAACTTTTATTCAGATTTTAAGCTAGCCCTATACAAATGTTACCAGCAGCAACTGAGAAATGAGAGATTTTCTTCTAAATAAAAAGCAACATTTGCTTAGAACAACCAATTCCTCAGATAAATAAAAGTTTATAAAGAAGAAACATAAATCCTAAAACAGAATCACAATTAGACACAATAGACCTACTTCAATACCGTAAGAAACACACATTTTGTTCTCAAGAAATTGTATTTTGACTATTTTGCAGAGGATGCATTAAGCTCTGAGAGAGTATAGGCTACAATGGACATTTTGTGTGAGTTGAATTAACTCTGACGATGTACGTGTGGCTTGCACTAGGTAGGTGTAGAATATTGGTTCAGGCCAGGCACGACCCCCCAAAATAATCATACTTGTACTGGGGAGTGGAGATCCCCCCCCCCCCCCCCCACAAGCACTAATTGGAAATGTTGAATTACCGCCTACATTAATTTGACTCTGCTCCGAGTCCACAGATAAATATTAAAATAGCAGAACTACAAGCTCACAACTCCTCACATTGCATTTATTGAGTGCATTTCATCCATCACATGGTATGCATTTTGCTATTTCTGCAGCTTTGAGTGGCTTTCAAAAATTAGTTCGTTTTCTTCCATCTCCATCCACTTAATTGTCACATGTCCATTGTTGTGTCCTATATAGCACGCACAACAAACAAAATGTTTTTTGTTGAACTAAAATATTTTTTTTAACACATGGAATTTACACAATTCAAACTCAACTCAAGTTCAAAATTGTACATATTATAATTATCATCCCTAATATCTGGGGAATTTGTCAAAATTAGCAAAGCCTACATCAGCTATTTCCGGTGAAGAGATTTGGTGCAGAGAAAAAAAGAGTAGACCAGTAGCCTATACCGAGCCAATTGAGGGATTAAGATTAAGTGGTTAAATCAAATGTCTTAAAATACACATTAACATGAAACCAACAAAGAAAAGATAATTTGTAACAAGCAAACACTGATGATATTAGTGCAGTCAAACAAGTATGAAACCATATATGAAGATTTAAACCTGCACTGCACAATTATATTAATCTCTCCTTCAGATAGGGGTCCTTTGCATGAAAAACGTTGAAGACCCCTGACATATAGAGTAGACCATGCATGGGCTACTTGTTCAAGCAGGAGAGCACATGGGCCCGCCTTCTGGACCACAGGTTTGGTTCACTGTACGATAATTGGCTACAGAGAAACGTTCCTGATGCTATTGGCTAAGACGAATGTTGCTCAAACGGAATGACGATTTTGCTGCTATAACCAGCTGATGCTTGCTGAGTGAGGTGATGAACACGGAGCCGTTTTGAAGAACTGTTGATGTTCTATGGACACCTCGCCATCGGTATGCCCGTGGATTTGATCTGTTCTGTAGGCCTATTTGCGTGAGTACGATGTTGTGTTTTTGATCAGTCTGTGCCCAGCTATTACGCCACACGAGGTTTTATCGTTCAGTCTTCTCCACACCATCATTTTCATGGACATGATGATGATGATGATGCACTGGGATTCTTGGACAGGTTTCTCACGTTAGACGACATATACCACAGCGGCATTTAAAAGGGAGGCTGGGCTGCAGTGTCACCTTTTTATTTGCACAAAAATATAGGCCTATCTAATGGGTGATCATATTCAAACGCTATTTGTGGATATTGTTGTGCAACAGCAACACTGTCGTGAACGTGGTCGATGCACTGACTGGTTTTGACACTGTGTAGGCTGAGAAGCGCGTGGACAGTGTTGGAATGGTGGTGCGCTCCGCAGAGCAGGGATGAGACGCAGTTTCAGTGCAGAGAACAGCATTCTATCCTCTCTCTTTCTCTCTCTCTCTACCTGTCTTACTCAATCTCCATCTCTCTCCGTCTCCGACTCTACTGCGCGCACACACACACACACACACACACACACACACGCACGCACACACACACACACACACACACACACACACACACACACACACACACACACACACACACACACACACACACACACACACACACACACACACAGTCTCACACACACACACACACACACACACACACACACACACACACACACACACACACACACACACACACACACACACACACACACACACACACATACACAGAGAGAGAGAGACCAGGCGTTGATCGATTATAGGCTAGATAGCCTATAGGTGATAGAAGGCTATATGGTGAAAGGCAAAGCAGGCAGGAAAAAAGTAACTCAGATCAAATAGGCCTACCGGTAATTTTGTGAATACAAATCCAAACTGACATTTGTTACCAGGGGTTAATTTGTCCATTTTGTCAATATTTAAGTAGCCTCTACAGATCTTTCAACCTTCTTTCTATATGATTACCTATGTCTGCAGAAGTGGTGGTCAAAGGGTCATTTATGTTGACCAGATCTGTGTCTCCTCTCTCCTACTTCCCATACTGTAGGCCTACCTTCTGTTCTCGTTCACTTGTCTTTGAATCTGATAAAGATGCCTTCCTTCTCCCCTCCATCCCAACATTATTCAGTTTACTGCCATTATTTTATCATTCTTTTAGGCATATTATGGCTTCTGCCCAATTTCTGTTCCATTTATATTGGCTGTGCGGCACAAACATTAAGTGAAGCTCTGCCAATCAGTTAAGCTGACGGGTCGGTTTAGCCAATCAGGGACTGGTGAGCGGCACAAAAGTGACTTGATGCTCCCCTAATCCATGAAGCCAACAGTCTGGGTTGGCCAATCAGGGAAGCCAATGCATGCAATCTCCCGAACACACTGAGAATTGTGCGTCCCCCACAGATAATTTTTTTTTTCGGTTCTCAGAAGACGTTGGTCACCACCACTGCATGGTGACCTCGGGGTCATATGAGAAACACACAGGCCAAGTTTGAGATGCTTCGTCCAGGCACTTTCCGAGGTACGAGTCTGCCACAGATTGACAGACAGAAAGACAGACAGACAGAGATTTGGTGAATTAATATATTCATAGAAGGATGACATTCATGACATGTTTTAGAGCAGATGCTAGAATGGTACATACCGGTAGGCTCTTGAATATTGTACCTCAGTAGTTACTTATAAAAGGTCAGTGATGTTCAAGGCCACTCTACAAGGGGGAGATTCACTGACCTGGTTCCTGTCAGATTTAATAGAATCATTGGTTAAACATTCCCTAAAGGGATGGTTAAGGTGGAGCAGAGTCTGGGTCTAGTCAAGGTCTAAAATGTATTGAAATGCATAGTTTCTTTATCTAGCCTGCACTGGTGAAACAGACTGATCACTTCTACTAGTCTAAAGCAGTGCATGGTTGATGGTTCACAACCTTTTTTGGATCAGGGCCCACTTGGAAAGCATCCATGCGGCCCACCCAACTGATAGTCTCCCAAAGTGAAGGTCATCAGAACACGATTTGAAAAAGGGAAACTGGTTCTATAAACACCATTTGAAATTATGCTGTTCACTGTGGCTGTAAATGTGTGAAATGACTATGAAATGGACTAGATTTAGAATATCAGAATGTATGAAGGAAGAGGCTAGAGCAAAGACATTGATAACAAAATATTGAAATATTCAGTTGAAAACTCATATACAACAGAGAGTGGGATGGTTTACACTTAGGCTATGTATTCAATTACGAGATCATCTGTGAAATTAGCTTCATGGGTTTCATGCATTTACTGTTTTTAATTTAATTATTTTTTGTATTTGAGAGGGACAGTATATAAATTTGAATGGCTGTACAATACATATAGTACAGTATTGCACAGTACAGTTAAGGATGCAGAGAACATGTATTAGGCATTAGTAATAAATCATGTTAATTGCCATCCTCATGTAACAATGTCTCATGTTCGACAGAAGGTATGACGAAATACAAAGTAAAAACAGAATACAACGCAAATACAGTGAGAGTACACTGTAATTAGAATTAGAACTTAAAATAAGCTGTTCAAATAGTGTTCAATGGCATTTAAATGAAGGATAGTGCAACAATAGTAAAATAATGTCATCTGTGTGCAATTTTAGAGTGCTGCTTTTCCAAGTTCCACCTGGACTCTCATCTCAGCATTGTTTGTCCATGTCAGGGTTAGTGCGTGGCTGCAGGGTGAATGTGTGTGGGTGTTGGAATGGGACTGGATGGAATAGATAGACGTAAGTGTGTGGAAGCCTGCATGACTTGAAGTCCTGAATGATTTAAATGTGTCGGGAAGCAAATGTTGACAAACTTTAAAACTGACATGACCTAGTTACTGTAGCTGCCATCTGTGTCAGCAGCACCACTCGGCCTATGCCTGTGGTTCTCAAAATTGTGGTCCAGGGAGCCCCAGGGGTACTTGAGGGGTTCCAGAGGGCCCCCAGCTAAATTATTGAGAGTTAGGAACCAAATGGACCCTTAGAGGTCTGTACCTCCAAGAGTGTACAAATGGAATCAAATGGATAAGGATCCATTCTTAGGCCCAAACCGCACCAATAATTCGCCAGGCTTGCAACCAAACGGTTCCGAGTAGTTGCATGAAACCATTACCCCCAATGGCAGTTGCAAGGAGTGGCATTGGTGCAGTTTGGGAATTAGCGTTATGGGGGTCCGTGGCCTGATATCAGTACCAAACTGGGGGTAATAAAAAGGTTGGGAACCACTGGCCTGTGCCGCACATGATGGGAAGTGGGACATTCAGGTATCTCTCCTGAACACATTATTATTTTTTTAAAACATGCATGCTTGCATCTCTCTGTTCTTTGCTTTTCAGGTGTAATTGTGTGGAGGATCTAGCTGAGAGGATCTATTTGTGAGACGGAAATGAGAACCAAAGGGTAATGACAGAGAATTGAGGTTAGGGAGAGAGAAGAGCTCATGTTCAGGCGGAAACAACCGAGAGAGGGAAACTGAGTCAGAGCTTCGGGGAGAGAAAAAAGGAAGACGAGAACCTGGAGGGAAGGCTGGCAGAAAGACTGATAACGTGGAAAACACAGAGATGAAGTAGCAGAGGAACGACGATGGGGAGTATTCACACCCTTGCCAGATGTCTCCCGGACTTCACATGTGTGGGCGTTGTTTAGTATTCGTCCAATCAGGACTGTTTCCAAGCCCTGCCCGTCGCCTGGTCCAAGCAGCTCCTTTCACCTGCTGGAAGACCCCCCGGTGATGTGATGAATAAGTTTGAAGTTCTTGGCATCGTGGGAGAAGGTGGGTAAATAGCTACACACTGCATTAATGTCTACTGCATGTACCATACTGCAGTGATTCCCAAACAGTGGGACAGGCGCATTCTTGGGTCACGAAAAAAAATGTTATGGGTCGCAAATAAATGTCCACTTTTTATGTTTCATATATATATATATATATATATATATATATGGGGAAAGTTGGGGAACCGCTGCCGTATTGTGTATGCCCCAGTGCCCTTGGAAATCCAGAACGTTACGTCTGTGACCTGCTGGACATCAGCCACTTCACCATAGAAGGTTAATGAAGCTGTCCTCCCCCTTGCTGTGTCCTTTGGCTGTGCATGCACTGTACCTTTTACCTGCACTTCCTTTACAACATTTACCCGTTCAGTTCCCCAAAGTATGCTGTTGCTGTCGGGCAGAAACCTTTTATCTCCATATTTTAACATTTATTTTTACTTTTTCGTAAATCAACGCCCCACTTGATCATACCACAGCGTCACACAAAAGCATAAAAAGTATAGAGGCAGCTTGAAGTTGTTGATTATCAGCTTCTTTTGATGTTTTTGAATTTGAATCCTGAAAAGTAACAGTTTTGGACATACCAACCAACAGAGACGATATATTCACGTATTTGGATGAATGATTTCAAAATGTTTTGTTTGCATGTGTGCACGTGTGTGTGTGTGTGTGTGTGTGTGCGTGTGTGCGCGTGTGCGTGCGTGCGTGCGTGCGTGCGCGCGCACGCGCGCGTGCTTGTACGTGGGTGGGTGGGGAAGTGTTTGGAATGGTGTCCGCAGGTGTCTGCCAAAAGGTCAAGCAAGTTCTACAGCTTATCTAGCATCACATCGTTCCTCCTTTATATCGGAGTTCACTAGTAAGAGACCACACCTTCTGCTCAAGTTTAACAGTATTTATTGCACAAGTGAGATGTATGTGTATTGATGAGGAGCCCGAGGTGGGGCGAGACTCAGGGTGGGGGCGTAGTCTCGGGAGCCTGACGGCCGAGCTCTGCTCTGGAGCGGTCAGTCGCATCTGCACCGACACTGCCCCCCTTGGGGCTCCTAGGAGAAGGAGAGAGAAGTGTTAGCGGGGCAAAGCTGGGGATGAAGGGAGTTTGTTGGGGAGGAGGGGGGAAAGCAGAGTCAAACAGGTAAGTGATGCGATGACAGGTGTATTTATACTGTGGTGAAACTTAAGTGATTGGCTGTGAGACTAGACTAGGAATGCAGGTGTAATTGATAGAGAATGGGAGTGATCGAGATAAGCAGAGGGTGGTCTCTACTCCTGAACCTGCGTTGAACACAACTTCAATAATGAGACATTGAGGCCGGGTCAGAAAATTGCTCTGCTTAAATAATATTAAAGTGTTTTAAATGTGGTGCACTCACTCATCATCACAACTGCTATTGTGTTTTCAACAGTTCCACTCAACCCAATGTCTGACTCCAGCTAGCGGAAATGACATGCAACCATCTCCTAATCCTAATGCGAGGAGACAGTGTGTTTCTTTCTGTTGATTATAATTCACGCTAACTGTGAGCCCTTGTCAGTGTGCATTATTGGAAATGTAGATGCACACAAACAGGACAGTCATAATAACACAAGTTTTAAAGCCACCAGAAAGTAACAGTTTCACTGTGCCGATGACACATGTCAGACTGTGGCAGGCACCATATTGGCATTTACTTCAACTTATTGAAAAATATTCGAACAGTGCATGTGTTAATCTGCGTGCTAGTGCTATGAAGATGATCTCCAAAGCAACCTCACGCTCATAAAACGTGGGGAGTGTGGACACGGGCTGTAAATGAAAGTCCGGCATTAACACATAAACGCTAATAAACAGCGTACATTTTGGGGACATGAAAAACAGCAGTTGTGTCCATATATGTTAATCCTCAATGCCTGTGTGCAGATCAATTGCTCAAGCCACTAAGGGGAACCCGGCAGAACACAGGTTTATGACAGAGGTTTCCTTATAATATAGTACGATAGCATATATAAATAGATACATATGCCCAACTATACCTCACATTTTCACTTTTTTGTCCAAAGACCTGACCCCTTTCTACCTTTTCTCTTCTTCTCCCTGGCTTCATGGTACAGGAGCATATGGAGTGGTTCTTAAGTGCAGACATAAGGTAAGGTATCATTTATTCATAGCACAGATTGATATGATGCCTGATTTGATTATTTCAAATTTGTGCTGAGGTTTTTTTAATATTAATGAAATTGCTCTGATGTAGTTTGTGGAAATTACTGTCTGCAGTAAGTGCTAGAATATTTGTACCTTTAGTTAGGACTGGGCAATTAACTGAAAATATCAAATATATCTATGTTTTTATATATATATTTTCTTATATATCAGCAATCTAAATATATTATATCTATAGATTTTTGATATAATATATAGATTTTTATAATTAGTCTGATTATATCTAGTTTCTATTCCATTATTAATATAGTACTTGGCAGCTGCCAAGCCATGTTCCACAAAAACTACATTATACAGCAGCCAAATGTTCTTACTAATAAAAAACAACAACTGGTGTCGACATCCGCCCTCTTATCTCACTTTCACAGCTCATAGAAAATGAATGGAAATGTTGATTCATTTAAAAAAAAATTGAATAACCAACAGTTGCTCCTCACGGTGTGGATGCTTACACTGATCTAAAGTTACTTTATAATTAGTTTATTTGGGCAGGTCAGTAGAATTAATGAACACAGCAACAAAAGTGGTGGCAATGCAGTGTAAGTATGTCGGAAGATAAGCCTTTCATCCGTAGACCCCACAATTCAGTTTTTTTTAAATTTTCATGGATTGAACAGAACAGATTGGTTTCATTACTCGAGTCATAGTCAATTTCACTCTTTGGGGAGCTGTGACGCACGGCTGCATTTGAATTCACAACAAGAGCCACAACATAGATGATAATCAGTGTAGTAATCTTAGAATGAAGTAAATGGCTTTTGTACATTGCCTTATTGTACTGTCGTTAGCATTGTGTTAGCAAAAAACAACTTTGGAAAAACTTTTGAACGCAAGTTTGAATTGCTGCAAGACTACATCCATAGACTGGAGGGACAATTTCTCTACGATTGGCTACGATTTGTTGTTAGGTCAACCAGCCGACCAATTGTAACTTCATCAGTGACGCTTTTAATGGGTGGCCAACCAAACATCCTGCAGGGTCTGATCCGTATTGGAGCTCTCATTCTCACTAATAGAGTGGTAACAGAGTAAAGAAGTCCTGATGTCAAACCCCAAAATCGCCTTCTCGTTTGAGTAAATGGTCACACCCCCCTCCAAGTACAGTTTTAGACCGCGACTTAGGGGTGCTGTCTCAAGTGAACTTCAGCCACAAGAGACACCACCGAGCACGCCAAAGCGTGCAAGTTGCTGTGTCGAACGTTGCGAAGTTTGCCCAGTTCGAGTTGCGACCCGAATAGTAAATCGTGTTCTGGTGAGATCGTTTTGCCCCATAGAGTTAGGTTTGCCCCGACTGCCACTCAAAGTGGCTACTTGCCAATCACAGCGCTGCCTTGTACCAGTGCACTGGCCAATCACAGCGCGTCGGCCTCGTCCTTACTCAAACGCGAAGGTGATTCAGCACTCGCATCAAACCCACACACCCTGGGACATGAACTATCCAAATTGGGAATGCATGGCCCACCTGTTCATGCAATACCCGTTGTATTTGTACTTGTTGAGTTGTTGTACTGTCAGAGTACCAATTTTACCCGTTGTCCTACTGCTTATATTGGTGCAGCAGCACAAACGTAAGGCAGAGTTTGGCCATCTGAAGGTGGGTGGGTCAATCAGGGAAGCCAATGCCTACAAAAAAGCCAAAGCAACACGATGTGTCGCTGACTCGCTGTATGCCAGATGGCAGGTGTGCAATTTATTTTTAAGATCCAGGGGCCGTGGTTTTATTTACATGGTTTAATCAAGCTGGCTTGCATAGCAGACCTCTTAATTAAGGAACAGCATCAGTCAGTCACGGTCCTTTCAGGATGCAAGAAAGAAAACCTGTACTGACATCAGTTTGTCAAACATATCATCAGCTTTTACATTTTATTTTTGGGCCCTTGAAAAGCAGACGTTAGATGTGTATGCCATTTATGCTCTGATTAAAGTCATTGCTATTTTTAGTTTTATATTTTTTGCTTCACCAATAAATGGCTTAGGACTGGATATGACATGAGCTTGCATAACCTTAGGAACAAACACTGAGTACTATAGACGAATGACAGTTTAAGTCCAAATTTTATTCTGACCCCTCCACGAAAAGGCCTAGTTGTCCTGACCCTTTATCCATCAGTGTATGCCTGACTGGAGTTCTGTTACTGCAGCTAAACAGATACAATCCTGTATTGTGCCTGCTTTTGTATTTTCATTCAATCAGAAGAACTATTGTTAGCTGAGTCATATAACTCAACTGAAAGGGAATTTGTTGACATTTAATGGAAGATGAGTCATCCAAATGACCACACAATCGTGGAAAAGCCCTTTGTTAAAGATGATGAGTGGTCTCAGACCAAAGGAAACAACACAATAGTGGTTTTGTGTTAGCCAAGCAGCATAGACAAAGCAAGGCAAGTTTAATGTATAGCACATTTCAACAACAGGGCAATTCAATGTGCTTTACACAAAACTTTAAGAGCATTGAAGACACATTAAAAATAACAATACAATATACAATGTACAGGCGCAGGTGTAAGTACCACCGAGTCTAGGGGTTTGAATGTATTTATTTTAAATGCTGTGTTTATTGAGCACCATAGTCACATTGCAGAACGTGTACAACATAAACAGAGAGAGAGAGAGAGACAGAGAGAGAGAGAGAGAGAGAGAGATGGCAACCAAGGCAACCAGATGGCATTGGGCCAAGTATTCAAAACAATCTATAATGTTTATCGAAAATCTGTAGACATAACGCCAGCCAAGCTTTCAAAAACATTTCCCACGTGTTCTCTCTTCTAGTAGAGTACAAGAACATTTACAGAAATATGTGTTTCAGAGTTAAGCCATGATAAAATTGTCTATTCAATATTATTCATAAATGTTATTCAAGATCTATCAGGGCTCCAATTACCTGGATGGTGTAGAAATTGCACTGAACTTAATGCCATTGGATGGATGGTGGATCAGAATAGGTGGAGAGCACTTTATTTGAGCCTAGTTCAATGTATCCTATACCTGCATGTGCTTACAGTAGATATTCTGTACAGATACAGTATAGCACCTCTGCCTAATTCTCACAGAATGTCCACTTCTAATCCTCTAGTCTAATGTCCCTGTCAGACAGCAAATCAGCTGAGAAACAAGACAAAACCGGGGGGCATTATTCCTTCTAAGAGTTTCTTCAATGCCACCTTTTTAATCTGACCAATAGTGACCACACGCGATATAGAGACTGCCATCGCGGGGGTGGCAACTGTCGAGGACAGCTGAAAAACTATTTTTTTTGTCCTTTTTTATTTTTCTGTCTAAAATAATCTGAAGCTATATTATTATTCATGTCATGTTAGAGCAGGTCTGTAATAAATGTCAGAGCTGATATCGACATATAAATATGAAATAAATGCTTAAACATGTCACTATGTCTAATGTTATAACCATTGGGTTAACCAATGCTAACTAGACATACGGCTTTCCTGCTAAAGTATGCAAATTCCGCTAAAATCCGCCTTTTTGTACACAATCGTTTTGGAAGATAATACTAGTCTTTTACTAACTGGCTAACAGAAATAGCACAGAAAGAAGTATTAACAACGATATTTTGTAAAAAGTGTGTTTATTTTGGTCCGCCTAAAGCTAATTCATGCTAATGTTCCAGCTGGGGGCACTGCTGACCACAACAATGGAAAATGCGGAAATGGCTTCCTATTTCCAATAGTAGAAGAAGAAGACTCGAATGAATGTATTGTAAACATTGTAACATTATGTCACCATAACGTGGTTATTATTAGTTGCTTTGGAATGTACCTGCCATGAAAATTAAGGTCATAATAACGCAGATCGCATCGATATGTAATATAGCGCGATAATGTACTTGTTTTAGCTACACGATTGATATCAATATATTAGCTAAATGTAGCTAACGGCTATCATTGCGGTTGCCAGTTTCTGCGAGAGAAATAAGCAACCCGGTATATGAAAACAACAACGAAAATAGCCGATCTACATGCATACAAACAACACAAATCTTGTGTCTGGCATAAATTATTTACAGATGGGGGTCTGCAGACAAATAATAATAACAGGCTAATGAAACAGATTAAGAGAAGAGCCAAGAGGGCACAATTTGTGCTGGGAGCAAACTGTCCTGTTGTCTGTTGGTTACTGTTTTTTTAATTATGTGTCCATAATCAACTACACTTTAAAAACAAGCCCAAATAATCAACTACACTTTATTTTTGTCAAATACATTTTTATTAACAGGTTATAAATTATTATAAAATTGGTACAGTAGGCCTATGCATTATTTTTCTTTAGAAACAAGGCCAACTAATTATAATAAGCAGACATGGCAACACTGCTGGTTGACTAATGGAGGAATGAAGGGAAAACAGCGCCCCCTAAAGTCACAGATCACTGAACTAAAGCGTAGAAGTCCATTTTCTCTGCTTGGTCTTTTTTCCACTACTCCTGCGAGACATTTTTCTATAAGCCATATCTCCAAAACTGGTGGGTCAAACTGAACAACCAATATGTCAATTTGAAGCTATGATTCCCTGCTTTCATATGACATGAAAAAACGAAAATTCAAAAAAATCCAATGGCAGTCCCTCAGTCAAATTTAGTCAATTTAGTATACATCTTGAGCACATATGACTCAAGGAATAACAAGTTTGAGAACCGTGACTGTTCTAAACATTTGCATGTTAAGCCAAAGCATCTTTGAAATAAGAGAGAGACCACTCTCTATGAATGGAGAGCATTTTATTTCAGATTGATTTGAAAAGCATGACTGAAAATATGTTTGAACTCCAGAATTTTTAACTCCAGGGGGAGTGTTCATATGTTAATGTTACTTTGCACCTTGACTTAAAAAGTCTCACTTTTTTCTATGAACCAAATGGATTGATCATACAGTTGTGTCATTTTGGCTTCACAGTGTCAATATAAGGTCAATAATGACAATGTATTACTTGGCAGCCACTTAGTTTAGCTGAATACTGCCTTCAGCTCTTAACTCTCAATAAAGGCACTTCAAATCAAACTATGATTGGAACTCTCAGCAAATGCTTTATTCGATCGACTTTGGTGGCAAAACATTGCATTATTCTGCATTAAAAACACCATTGAGTTCAGAGCCATTGTATCAAGGATCGATATACTTCTACTAGTCTAGTGACACATTGATGACTCTAAGCGTCATCATAAACTAGGTCTATAGATGTTCTAGCATTTCTCAGTTCTGTAAGAATCAGTCTTGGAATCGTGGACAATCTTTTGGACAAGCAGTTAACATAAGTGAGTGTTAACATGAAAATGCATTAGGATATTGTCCTCATAACCTAAAAAACATGCAACATAAGCAAGCTCACCGCGCCTCTAGCTAAAGAAAGACATGTTATGCCATTAAAATTTCAGTCTGTTATAAAATAATGATTGTATGCTTGGAAGGACTTAGTGCAGTCTGTTTGTGAACCAATGTTAATAATTTAACACACAACCACACAGAATAAACTACCGTACTAGTTGTAATTGCTTTTTGTCTTAACATACTGTAGGAATCTCTCTTATACAATTAAATTGATGAGAGAACCACATATTCTGCACTTTCTATGAATTGTGGCTGTCATTTTAAGTTGGAGAGCCACACCACCTAAATCCTTTCATCCTTATACTGTAAGAACTATGGATGACAACTTCAGTCTAGAATCGACATGATCAAGATAGTAGTATATAGAGTTGTCCCGATACTGTATCGGTATCTTAGTTTAGACTAGTCATTGGTTAGACCAGTCATTAGTCCTACAACCTATCTCAAACTCTCACCCTAACCCTAACCTCCCACGGGGCAGCACACCTAAACCTAACCTTAACCCATGTCTAACCAATGACTAGTCTAAACTAAGTATGCACCGCACCCCTCACCAACCTTATGTCTGACCAATGACTAGTCTAAACTAAGTATGCACCCCAACATATTTCCCTGTGAATAGCCAGAGAACACGGTGACAAAAGCTGTCTAGCTTTGCTGTAAGAGAGCATTAAATTGTACTTTTCTCTGTTGAAATCAGGGCAGGAAAGAAAAGGGTGGCAGACAGAAAGCAGAGCTGCGCATGTGTATGTGTGGATGCCTTTGCACACACATGCACATTTTTGTGACATAGAGGGAGGGGAGAGAGTATTGTTGCTAAATGGGTCACTCTGACAGTAGTGGAAAAGAGACCTGCTGCAATATGAATAACATAAGACAAGGATTCCTCTCCTCGTATTGGCCTAGAATCTACTAGGCTACACGCTTGATTAGAATAGGATATAATAGGCTCGAGATTGTGTTTTCATTACTACCATATTTTACAACTAGAAAAAGTGCCCTTCTGGGCACAGGTCTCCACCAGGAGGATAGGACTGTGTGTGATGTTTGGCAAAATGTTTAGGAGTAATATAAACATGTTCTTTTGTTTGTTTGTTTTTTGCAACAATTTTCTTCATTTTGTTGAGGAAATGCAGAGCCAGATCACTCATAGCATCTCTGAGGATAGAATTCTGGATGAGCAGGACATGTGCAGCATTTTGAACGAAACAGGCCACTCCTGAAAACTTTGGAAGGCAATGTTAGCCAATCAGTGTAGAATCTGAGAAATCCAACAGACTCGTCTTGATCACATGACTACAGAGATCGTGTGTACCGATTTGCGTGAGATTTGGATGAAATCTGTGCGACTAACATAAGCAATGTGTTTAGCAGAAATCGGCCTCATGGTGGCGCTATAACCGGCAGATGTGGAGGGATGCAGGGAAATGTTTTTCCATGGCCTCTAGGGAGTGCGCATACATAAGTTGTATACAGATTGATGTAGTTATAGCTAAAAACAGGAATTGGCCTGTTATAGCGCCACCATGAGGCTGATTTGGAAAATAATGAGTGGCATGTCGTCGGCGGCCTAGTGGAAATGTGCGTGTATAATTTCACGGAAATTGCACACAGTTTTTGTGATTTGTGGCATTTTGTTCGAAACGGACCATTCATGTGAGCTTTGGAAGCCAATATTAGCCAATCAGGATGGAAGATGGGAAATGGTGCAAATCCGTGTTGATCACATGACTATGTAGATAGTGTATACCGAATTGTGTGATGTATGGATAAAATGTGTACGGGTAATCTACAGAAATGTGTTTTGCCTAAATCGGCCTCATGGTGGCGCTATAACAGGCCGTTGAGGAATATTTGGGGCAGAGGTTCATCGTTGGCATCCATGGAGTGTGTGTGCACAGTTTGGCATGGATCGGGCCAACGGTACCGGAGATTAGCTGATAACGGACGGACGGAAGGACGGAAGGAAGGAAGGAAGGACACACACACACACACACGGACGGAGTGCAAAACATACTCTCTCCCCATGCCTTCGGCCTGGTGGAGACAACAAACAGTAAACAATCTCAATTTGAATCTCAATTATACTACTGTGCTGTACTTGTATGCTATTGCTGTGTATTTTTATTGTCTCCACCAGGCCGAAGGCATGGGGAGAGAGTATGTTTTGCACTCCGTCCGTGTGTCCGTCCGTCCGTCCTTCCGTCCGTCCGTCCTTCCGTCCGTCCGTTATCAGCTAATCTCCGGCACCGTTGGCCCGATCCATGCCAAACTGTGCATACACACTCCCTGTATGCCAACGACGAACCTCTGCCCCAAATATTCCTCAATGGCCTGTTATAGCGCCACCATGAGGCCGATTTAGGCAAAACACATTTCTGTAGATAACTCGTACACATTTTATCCATACATCACACAATTCGGTATACACTATCTCCATAGTCATGTGATCAACACGGATCTGCACAATTTCCCATCTTCCATCCTGATTGGCTAAGATTGGCTTCCAAAGCTCACATGATTGGTCCGTTTCGAACAAAATGCCACAAATCACAAACACAGTGTCCAATTTCCATGAAATTATACACGCACATTTCCACTAGGCCGAGGACAACATGCCACAATTTCTTCCCCAAATCAGCCTCACGGTGGCGCTATAACAGGCCAATTCCTGTTTTTACCTATAACTGCATCGATCTGTATACAACTTATGTATGCGCACTCCCTAGAGGCCATGGAAAAACATTTTCCCTGCATCCTTCCACATCTGCCAGTTATAGCGCCACCATGAGGCCGATTTCTGCAATCGCACAGATTTCATCCAAATCTCACGCAAATCGGTACACATGATCCCTGTAGTCATGTGATCAAGACGAGCCTGTTGGCCTGATGTCCTGCTCATCCAGAATTCTATCCTCAGAGATGCTATGAGTGATCTGGCACATGTTTATATTACTCCTAAACATTTTTGCCAAACATCACACACACTCCTATCCTCCTGGTGGAGACCTGTGCCCAGAAGGGCACTTTTTCTAGTTTAATTTGTGCTTGTGTGAACCACTTAAACTCAATACTTAGTTTACCGGATTCCCAAGGGCCCTATAATAAAACTCTGTTTTCACTCAACACAAAATATCTAATTGAATTTTAGTATTGATCTAATGTAAATCATAATGCTCTAAGGCCTAGGGGTTTGAGCATTAGGACTTTGAATTTAATAATAACTAGAAATGCACTCACCACTGGCATCACCGTGGCCAAAAAACGATATATTAAGATATATTATGATATATTGTGACACCAACATACATACCCAGCCGATACATACCCCCTAATGACCTTATACCAATTTTGAAACGTTTAGTTTCATCATCAAGAACAGTGGTCCCTCATTGGCCGGTGGAGTACTGTTCATGGTCCCCGATTGGCCGATGGACAACACCGACATACATACATTCTTGGTCCCTGATTGGCTGGTGGACACCACCGACATACCCAGCCATTTACCGTACTTACACGCTCTGCTTGCGCAAGTAACTAGAACGGTGCCAGTGTTGTGATGTCAGAACAGGCCAGATCCATATATGGAGATATAGGGGTGATCAGGTCCAGAGCCCGGGCAGAGGCTTTTGTGCTGGCTCTGGACAACCGGAAATGCATGCCCCACCCAGTTTTTATGTATGTGTCCCTTTTTTGTAGCAGTTCTGGACAACCGTGGGTCCGACCGACTCGACACCGGCCACTGCACCCCATGTGGTGGTGTGGAACGCGTGTGTCGAATTTGAAGTCGGTGGGGCGAACGGTTCTCGAGTTACGTGGATTACACACAGACAGACGTACAGAGACTTTTAGAACACATTTTACATTTTGCTACAGGGTTTAAAAACATGTCATAAAAGCAGCAAAGGCAGTCAAACAATTGATGGCACCCTACTAGGCTACAGGGTCAAATTTCAAACTATGTCAAATCAAAATATAGAGAAGGAAAAAAGGCCCAAGAAAACGCTTTGTTTAAAAAGGTAGTCCGGGGAGAGCATATTCCACAGACGTAAACGGTGGCAGTTGGTGCCCAACATCCTACCCAATGAGAGCTACAGTATAACCGTACTGTAGATTGATGAATAGGTTGCTGGAGCTCAACAGATAACAGTAACTCTTTAATGTATATCGACTTCTTGCAAAATTACAGTTCTGGTTTTATAGCAACTTGAAAGATTTACCTATTTTCATGGCTTGCTTTGCAAATTGCGTATTGAAATTGTTTGAAGCTGTATCAATTTTAATCTGGTGATCTAAAGCTGTGTTCTCATCAGTGGAACATTAGAAATGAATGTATACATTATGATGGCTTTGTTGGTTGCAAAGGCAAATCAATGGAAGTCACTGGAGGTTACAAGATGAGATATGGTACACTGTAAAATCACCAGTGTTCATTTATACATTTATATCTCAGAGAATGTAAATGAACAGTGAGGATTTCACGGTGTAAAATGGACTCACATGTGTATAAGCACTAACACTCCCCTTTGACATTTCTCACGCTCAATGGGAATTACAGTATACAGCAATCCCACCTTGGGGTGAAAAATGGGTTACAAAACCGTGGGATAAAAGTAATACATAAATAAAGAAAATAAATGTTGCGCTCAGGTCAGGATTATATTACATAAAAATGAATAGCTACATTTTGCTGCTACAGCCACATCTGGGATAACATCCGGTCCTTTGGTAAAAGTGCTCCGCTACTATAAATCGTCGGGCGCTATGATTTAATGGATTAAATAACCCCGGGCAATCGGAGTGTTAAGACACCTGTGGCTCCCGACATGCATGGCTGGTTAAGACGCATGCATGGCTGGTTAAGACACATGCATGGCCGGTTAAGACACATGCGTGGCTGGTTAAGACACATGCGTGGCCGGTTAAGACACATGCATGGCTGGTTAAGACACATGCATGGCCGGTTAAGACACATGCGTGGCTGGTTAAGACACATGCGTGGCCGGTTAAGACACATGCGTGGCTGGTTAAGACACATGCGTGGCCGGTTAAGACACATGCGTGGCTGGTTAAGACACATGCGTGGCTGGTTAAGACACATGCGTGGCCGGTTAAGACCCTCCCGTTACTCCGACATGTGTGGCCATTAAGACTCACCCGTGGCTTCCGCGTGCGGTTAAGGTTAGGTTAGCCTAACCTAACCATAACCTGGTTAGGGTTTAGGGTAGGGTGTCGGACTGTACGTCGGACCAAAGATATGCACCCTGCTTATGCCAGAGCTCGGCCTCCTGGCCAGTCGGCTCTCAGTGTGGTCCTTGTTGAAGGACAGTGAGCTCTGAGCCCTCTGTCTGTCAACAAAAGGACAATGGCTCTGCAGAGGAACAAGAGAAAACAAAGACACCAGAGTGAGACAGGCCTGCATGTTGTAATCCCTTTATATTGAGCTACAGTGAAGGCTTGTGTGGTCCGGCATGAAGATGCAAGTCATGATTGCAACACCAACACATCTGTCAACAACTTGCCCTCTTTTGCTCTTGGAATAAGTGTTACTGCCATCTTGTCAGCTAGACACTTTTAAAGGAAGAGACATGTAATAATAATAATGATGATAATAATAATAATAATAATAATAATAATGATAATAATAATAATAAAACGTTATTTGTATAGCACCTTTCATGACATGAAATGCAGCTCAAAGTGCATTACAGAGCAATGGAGAAAAAAAGAAAAGAAAAGCAAGGCATGAAACATTAAAATAATAGCAGTAATGCAATACAGTGAGGACATGAATAACAAGGAATTTAAAAGCAACTAAAAGCAAGAGTGTAGGAGTAGGTCTTGAGCTGTGTTTTAAAAATGTCTACAGAGGCTGCCTGTCGAAGGTACAGATTTTTAGGCACATCGAGCAGGCCAGCAGTGGAAGACCTGAGGGGGGGCGGTTTGGGACATATTTAGGCAGGCAGTCATGTAGGTAGGAAGGTGCGAGACCATTGAAAAACAACCGGAAGCCAATGCAGTGAAGCTAAAACTGGAGTAATATGTTCTCTGTTGTAATCTGTCAGTTGTTTTCTTCGGCAAAAAAGTACATTGCAGTAATCAAGCCGAGAAAAAACAAAGGCGTGGATCAGCGTTTTTGCATCGTCCAATGACAAATAGGCTCTGATTCGTGCAATATTTCTATAATGTACACAAGTTACAAAAATGAAACAACTTTGGTTTTGTATTTTCTCCCACAACTCCCTTCATCCCCACTCCATTCCTCCCCAAACACCCACTGTAAAGACATACTGTACAAACATTCACTTCACATAAACATATAACCCCCCCCCCATTCTACTGAAAAGGAAAGAAAAAGGAAACAACTAAAAATAATAATACAATAGATCACAGTTAAGAGTTTTATAAAATAAAATAAAATACTCATGTGCATACATACTTCAGCCTGTTAATGATAGGTGAGAAAAACACTGTTGCCACTTTCGGTCAAATACTGTCGTCATATCTTATCTTTTCCATTTGCAACAGGTTGGTCAATTATGCTAGCCATGCATTAAAAGAGGGTACTTCCACTCCTTTCCAATGGGTCAGAATATTCCTTTTTGCGATAACCATGCCATATTGTATAGCTTTATGTTGGTAATGAGATAGAAATGACAGGTCTTGAAATCCACCCAGAATAGCACAACAGGGGTCTGGGGTTATGACACAGTCATATATGTCTGAGAAAAACTTAAAGATGTCACTCCAAAATGTTGTTAGTTTGGGGCCCGACCAAAAAAAATGTCCTAAAGAGCCCTCTGTCGTGTTACATTTTGAGCATAGTGGAGAAACAGAGGGATAAAATTAGTGCAGGAATAATGCAGCCTGTGGATTACCTTAAATTGGCTCAATTGATGTCTGGAGTTTATGGAGAAACTGTGTATGGTGTTAAGATATGATTCCCAGCTATCATCATCAATTGTTATAACAAGATCTTTCTCCGAGGCCTCTTTCAAGTGCTGTGTAGAGGTAGATTCATATGATGTGAAAAAGTCTACCATTTGTGAAACAAGACTCTTAGAATCGGGGTGTTGATTCGTAATAGAAATCATGCGAGGGAGGTAGAGTAGATTCAAAATGTGGTATATTTCTGCGTGTATAGTCTCTAACCTGGAGGTATCGGAAGAAGTGTGAAGTTGGGAGGGTGTAAAACTCCTGAAGTTGTGTAAAAGAGGCAAGAATATTATGGATATAGAGGTCAGATAAAGTGTTGATGCCATTATTCTCCCAGAGTGTGATGCTATTCTTATCCAATGAAGGGGGGAATGTATAGGCGTATAAGCAGATATTTCAGGCAGTTTAAATGCTTTCCTTATTTGATACCAGATACTCAGAGATTGTTTAACCAAAAAAATATTCGAGATGGAGGCCAGGGGTTTTGTCGTTGAAAACAAAAGGGCGGGCAGGGGCGTTTTATGGATGTCCTGTTCTATGGCGAACCATGAGGGAGTTGAGCTGGTGATTTTGCCTGGTGTCTATCCAGTACATTAAAGCTTAGAGTTCTGTCTGCATGTTTCGTGTAAAACTCTTGTGTGTCTGCGGCAATCGGGGGGGTAAGCATGATGTGATCCTCCGCGTAATGCAAGCTTGTAACCATAGAAGTCCAGTTTTGGGTTACATTTCGGCGGCAGTGTCTCAGCAGGTAGAGTGGTCGCTTGGGGTTTGATCCCCAACTCCTTCTGGCTTAGTATTGAACTGTCTTGAGCCTAAATGCTCCCAATGAGCAGGTTGGCCATGTCAAAACATAGTGACTTGTACATCTGCAGATCTACTATTTTCACAATTATTGAAAGCCTTTGAAAATGTTCTCATATGATGACATGCCTTGGTTAAAGCAGTTGCTTTGCACCAAGAGGGTTGATGTTTGTCTCTACTAGAGCACACATGTACAGTATTCACAGCATGATCAAATCCACATAATGGGTCAGTCAAATTTATGTTACAGTCTTGACTCTTGACTGAAGAGGGAATCTTGAAAAGACAAGAAAGTGGCCGCACACGCCAATAGCCAGAGTGCCAATACTTTATTAGGACGCAGCAGGTTAAGACAAATGAATCCAACGTTTCGGCGGTTTAGCCTTCATCAGAGAAGTCTTGACTGAATCCATAACCAACATTGTGTTTAACCTATTAAAATTGGTTTATATGTTGGCTATTCAAATCAAAAATAGCATATATACAAGCTCACAGCTGCAAGCTTGTACATCTGCTATTTTTTTAAAAATATTGAAAGTGTGAGAACTACTGATTTAGATGGCATTTGTAGAATCGGCCTCTGGTCTTAATCTGGTAACGTGGAGTCAGACGGCAGGCGAAATGTTCACTTCTGTTTTGTTTTGTGTGTTTGCCTTCACTGGTATATTGCGTGACTTGGCATTGCAAGTCATTTGGACAGAAATTCACAAAAAAAATAGGATTCAAGTGGGCAGAAAATATATCTCACTCGCTCTGACTTTCACCTCCTATTCTATTATAGGATCTAACTTTGACATCCATGCCGACCTTCTATCACTTTCTGGCTTTCTCTCACTCTGGCTCTCATTCAGTACCTATTTTTCTTTATTTTTTTGTGATTAATGTATAAGATTCACTTTGTCTCACAGGAAACCAATGAGCTGGTGGCCATTAAGAAGTTCAAAGACAGTGAAGGTGCGTAAAGCCAGATTTATTCATTTAGATTTTACGAGAAAAAAGGGTTACTTACACATACGAACCAAAAAACAAATATGTTTGTGTATGTCTTAGATGCCACTAGCTTGAGCATGATAAACACACACACAAAAATAAAATATAATGTTTTTTTTGTAATGAGGCTGTTTGTAAGTATGTCAGAATTTGCCTTACTATTTAGAATTTAGGCATTTGGCAGATTCTCTTTATTCAGAGATACTTACAGAAAGCAAGGTAAACATAAACACATACTGTACATTAAATAACATGATAGAGGCAGTGTAGTGCCTCAGTAATCTAGGATTATAGGAACCCTGCATCAGTCTACTCTAAACAGTAGGATATACTATATAAAAATATGTCTAAATTACATTTTAACCTTTGCATAAAACTCCATGGTCATCAAGGCTAGGTAATGTGCTACGGGCTAGGGTGGAGAAGAGGTCATCGAGTCTTCAGATTACGGCCACCGAGAGTGTCATAGCGCAGCCCAGTCACATTGCCATGACTTTTCCTTCTCATCGGTTCCTGGCTTTCGGGCCCCTTCCCTACCGATGACACTAATTAAGGCTCTGTTCCATTCAGGGTGCTGCTATGTGCTATTAAGCATGTTGGCTCACTGGAAACACTGCTACACCAGTAGTTCTCAAAGTGTCCTTGAGTGGGTTCCAAATGGCCCCATATAATGGAGACTCGGAGAGTGTACAAATGGACCCGTAAAGGTCCATTTGGTTCCAGTGTGGAGGAAGTAGGGAAGGGGAAGGGGAAGTAGGGTGAGTTCTTTCCAAAATGGCTGCTGTGCATATACCCCATCATGTTTTCTTCCCCCCCCCGCAGAAAATGAGGAAGTTAAGGAGACCACACTTCGGGAGTTGAAAATGCTCCGCACACTAAAGCAGGACAACATCGTTGAACTGAAGGAAGCTTTTCGTAGAAGGGGGAAACTCTACCTCGTCTTTGAATACGTTGAAAGGGTCAGCATTACTACATTTTAGTGTGTGTGTGTGTGTGTGTGTGTGTGTGTGTGTGTGTGTGTGTGTGTGTGTGTGTGTGTGTGTGTGTGTGTGTGTGTGTGTGTGTGTGTGTGTGTGTGTGTGTGTGTGTGTGTGTGTGTGTGTGTGTGTGTGTGTGTGTGTGTGTGTGTGTGTGTGTGTGTGTGTGTGTGTGTGAGTGACCTGACCCCAATCAGCATCAGCCACAGTGGTCAATAGTGTAAACAGCAGGGTCAAAGGTCCTACTCTAAACGGACAAACATAGGCAGGGACAGACACAGGGACACACATACAGTAGCCATGTAAAAAAAAATAAGCAAGGATTGAGGTCCTTGGCCTGCTGTCAGAATGCACAAGAAATATGATGCTGATCAGCCTAGTAGTGTAAGATTGTGGACACACACACACACACACACACACACACACACACACACACACACATACAGGGACGATTCGACGAATGCATAATCTCCTGACGGAGATAACAACACAGCGCAGGTCATCATACTGTAATACGTGTTCGTCATGTCCATCAAGTTATCCTTGTGTTGATGCCTCGCAGAACATGCTGGAGCTGTTAGAGGAACTTCCCAATGGCGCCCCACCTGATAAAGTACGCAGTTACATCTACCAGCTCATCAAGGCCATCCATTGGTGTCACAAGAACGAGATTGTACACAGAGGTGAAGAATCATTCTTATCCTGGAAATCTATATGTGACAGAGACAGATATTCATACCTAGTTTTCCATGGCTGTCCACTGAATTGCCTTGCACATCTAGTGCAGTGTTTCCCAAATAGAGGATTGTGACCCATTTTTGGGTCACAGATGCGTTATTATGGATCATGAGTAAATAATATTTACTCATGATCCATACCAACGCATCTGTGCATAAAAACGCATTAAAAAAGATATATTTACTAAATATATATATATTTTTTTTTTCAAATTTTCAAAAAGAATTTCAGAATAAAGCTTGAAAGAAGCTTGAGGAAGGGGACAGGTTGTCTCGCTCCCTTTTTTCAACCATCTTTTTCCAGTTAATCATAAGCTGGCACCTCTAACCATTATAGAACAGCCGCCCCCATATTATACACATTTGTCAAGCTATGACTAAGGAAGATGTTATATGTACAATTGTACATGGTATGTATGTTGCATAATTATCTCTAATTAGAATAATATGGCGTATAATGTGGTAGTGACTAGTGATAGGTAAAAGGTTGTTGGAAATGTGTATTATTCATTATCTTTTTTTCCCCTTTTTTCTACCTTTGTCTCTCCACAGACATCAAACCTGAGAACCTCCTTATCAGCTCTGAGGACATTCTGAAACTCTGTGACTTTGGTAAGATCACAACGTCAACATCTTGAGCTCCTAAAAATATTTTATTCAGCTAGACCTATTATATATGTATGGTACAGTAAACAGTAAAAACTCATCATCTTTGAGGTCTCTAGTGCCTGGTTCATAAAAGTGTTTGCCTGGAACGAGATCAGTTTTTCAATTCAACACATTTTGCTGAGTTTTGGAATACCTTCAGAAAACATTCAATTGGCTTTGCATCCTTGATTTAACGCTCCAAAATACCAATTCAAAGCTCCAGAGCATGGATTCCGTGTCCTTAGTTAACACATAATCTAGCGTTGGAGCTTCAGCACACAGCATAAAGGCTAGTTTAACAAGTTGAGGGCTGGCTATTGTCTGACAGACTGTGGGACACCTTATTAACTATGCATACAGTACTGTCAACCATTCAGAGCATCCATTCAAACCTTGGGGAAAGGTCATGTTTTCCACAATGCTTACATTTTGGCAACCTAAAGTGTGCATAGTTCAGCCACTTCAGCACCCTCTGGTGGATACGTTTGCATATAGAGTGACATACAAGATATACACAGATGGACAACTAATAATTTTGTGATGTTTGTTTATATTAAGGTCCTTTGTTACATTATACAAATAAATAGCTCATTATTTCACAATATATGTTATTGGTATTTACACTTTACCAGTATTTGTGCAAACAAGTTCATACATGCATAGGACCATTAAAATAAGAAGAACCTGGGTCTGGACCCAAAAATGTTTCTTCTTCTAATCTATGGCATCACTCTGAAGAACCAGTTTTGGCAGTGGCACCATTAGTTTTTGGTGTGTAGTAAGACTTGATTAATGCTTGTGTTATTCTCATTGCCCTGACTCAGGTTTTGCTCGCAACCTGTCAGAGGGCACCGATGCCAACTACACTGAGTATGTGGCTACAAGGTGGTACCGCTCACCTGAGCTACTGCTGGGGTGAGTGTGTGTGTGTGTGTGTGTGTGTGTGTGTGTGTGTGTGTGCGTGTGTATGGGCCGGGGCACCATCAATGTCTTACTCTCATCCGCACGTTACACATGCGGGTGCTTTGATGCCTGCACCACACACCAACGCATGACACGTCACGTGCACGTGACTACGCAAAATGGTATGCAACAAGTGATCAATCGTCATTGTGAGGTCAAGTTCCATGTGTCGTTTTACCTATCTCTCATCTCACTGCTCATTTTCACACACTTCTGGCAACAGCATCAGCTACAACCGAGTTAGCATAATGAATCAGGTATTTGAATAGAAGCATAATGCATCACCGGCGGTCTGTGCTGTACATGCTGTCCTGAATAATGTGGCACATGCTGCTTCCAAGGTTTGAAACGATAAGTACAAGACTCTGCGTCAGTGCTGCGACTTGAATGTCCATTCTGGTTTGGACACCAGGCGTTTGCCTGATTTAGTGAATACCCAGGAACATTTATTGAGACAGCGTTTGAATGCCGCCCACTCAAATACTCACTCCCTCCAACTTCACTGATCTTTTCTGCCTCTGCTCTCTCAGCTCTCTCCTCGTCTCTCAGCCACACTCCTCTGCTCCTGAATGCCTTGAAATCGCCATGTTCGTCGGTGACAGCCAGTCAGCCATCATCACCACCACCACCACTAACATCTCTGTTCATCTCCCCCCACTATTATCTCCTCTTGGACTTTACGTGTGATATGACATAAACGTGAGATGTTATCTGTATGTAAGCCCATTCCAGCCATCATTGTCATCAGCACCCAGTCATTACCACTTCTGTGTCACTTTAGCTTTTAACCACTTTAACCATTATTTTATACTTTGGCTATTAAAAAATAGCAGATATAGAAGCTCATAGCATGGAACTTAGTGCCGCGCGTGTACTATTTTTTGAAGAATCGTAAACAATTGAGCAAATCTTTGAATATATATTTTTTGAAGTGAATATTTGTAACTCAAATCTTTGCTTCGGGGGATCCCTGGAACAAAACATTTTGAAATGGGTGTCGGCAGCCAAATATATATCATTTTGGGGCTCCTTGACATGAAAAGGTTTGAGAAGCACTGACATAGAAACAAGGGTTTTCAGAAAACTGATAGGATTTAGAAGACATTGTAGAATCAGTTCCTCAGGTCTTAATGGGGTAAATGGCAAATTGATCCTTTTCTGATCAGAGATTTGTTGAAACACTCCTCCCCCTGCTCCCCTCCCCTCTCTCTCTCTCTCCCTCTCCCTCTCCCTCTCCCTCTCCCTCTCCCTCTCCCTCTCCCTCTCTCTCCCTCTCTCTCTCTCCCTCTCTCTCTCTCTCTCCCTCTCTCTCTCCCTCTCCCTCTCCCTCTCCCTCTCCCTCTCTCTCTCTCTCTCCCTCTCCCTCTCTCCCTCTCCCTCTCCCTCTCCCTCTCCCTCTCCCTCTCCCTCTCCCTCTCTCTCTCTCTCTCCCTCTCCCTCTCCCTCTCCCTCTCCTAGTGCTCCCTATGGCAAGGCGGTGGATATGTGGTCTGTGGGGTGCATCCTGGGGGAGCTGAGTGACGGGCAGCCCTTGTTTCCTGGTGAAAGTGAGATGGATCAGGTTGGCAAATCAAAATGATCTCCCTTATCCCAGATTCTTATCTTATTTCGATAAAAAGAACACTTATTGCGCCGTTATGCGAGTTAAAACTAAAATCTGAGATGCCTGCTGTCTAGACAGGGATTTGAACTGATATGACAACATAGCATATCAAAGCGCTTCATTTAAACCTACCATCAGTAACACTATATCAAAGTGCTGAGCTTAAACTTAATCAAAGTGATTAACTTAACTTAACTGCTGCTCGATATAAAAATAGGAAAAGGAAAGTTACAGCTGAGCTAAATAAGAATGGAAACAAGAATTGGCACCCAGTCATTGCAACTACTGTAATTGAAGAACAGTAGGTGGCTGCAGTATTATTGTGTGGTCTGGCAGCTGGGATCATTTATGTATTTATTTATTCTTTTACATACTTTATTTAGACATCAAATGACAGAAAAGTAAGCAGTAAGCTTAACACTACATACAAGAGACGCACGCACGCATGCACGCAACGCACGCAACGCACGCACGCAACGCACACACGCACACACACACACACACACACACACACACACACACACACACACACACACACACACACACACACACACACACACACACACACACACAAAGAAAAAACAAGGGGACATATGGGTGGGATCAATGACCATCAGAGAGCAGGGATAAATATGAATCTGGCAGCTGGGATTTGTGGTGTGCTTTTTTTCTTTTTGTCTTTCATTGCTAAATCACATTTGATTTTATGGTGACATTCGGGGTGATTGAAAAATTGTAATGTGTTTCCTTGCTTTGCTGCATGCAAATGATGACTCCTTGTAAATCCACGCATAACACGATGTGTGCTCCTTTTTAAGCACAACTTCACTCTTGCCACAGAGATTGTCATGCTTTTCTTTAGCTTGGAATTTGGAAACCTTCGGTCATAAACTGCAGTCTCTGTCGTACACTGTCCAAGTAGAGTAATGCTAATCTGCCTGCTCCGTGTCAGTAACACGACAGTGTACTGTCAAATCAATAAGGAACAGAGATGAGAAAACATGAAGAGTTGTACAGTATGATGTGAAGGTTGAGTTCATAATTAAAGTGTGTTTAGACGGTAACCGGAATGCTCGCCTTAACCCATTCAGGCCTGACGTCGGAATAAAAAAAAAAGTTTTCTAAATCATGAAAATTTTCGGAAAGATTTGAGGCACATTAACGATTTTTCAAAAATAGCAGACCTACAAGTTCATAGCGCGCCACTCGGTGGCGCGCTATGAGCTTGTAGATCTGCTATTTTTCAATAGCTAAATTATAACAATGTTTAAAACACCAAAACGGGTTCCCGCCCCAAAATGGGTTAATGGTTAATGTGGTTAAACGCTAACGTGACATGGATGCGTTCCAGGTCTCAATGGATTAAAACACGCTTGCCCACATTTCTTTCCGCTAACCTCACGCCGACGCAGTAAAGGCTGTCGAGATCGGGAGTTGAACCCACGGCACACTGCCAGACTGGATTTACCAGCCAAGGTGCCCAGAAGGCTATGCCAAGGACTATTAAAAGAGGACAGGAAGTGAAGACCGTACGGTGGACTCCATGTTGCTCCCTGGAAGGAAAGAAACATGTGCAATGGGCTATATGCAGCCAACACTTCCACGTTCAGCTTCCTTGGTCTCAACTGCACATGTTTCTTTCCTTCCAGGGAGCAACATGGAGTCCACCGTACGGTCTTCGCTTCCTGTCCTCTTTTAATAGTCCTTGGGCTACGCCAGCCTCCCGGGCTGATAGGGTTAGGTTTTGTCACCGTTTTACTGAGGTTAGGAATAAGGTTAGATTTAAGCATTGTTTACTTAGGTATCTTTGATAGAGGTTCTGTGGTAGTGTGGGTCTGTGATAGAGGTTCTGTGGTAGTGTGGGTCTGTGCTAGTCTGCACATTGTACAGTCTATGGTCTGCACTGATGTTTGTGTACAGAGTTACTGTATGTTTTTGTTAGATCACTGTTTCCCAAACCGTGGATCGGGACCCATTTGTGGGTCACAGACCATTTTTTATGGGTTATGACTCGAGTATAAATCCCATTTTTTCATTTAAAAACAAAATATATAATTATTAAGATGTTACACATTTTAAAACAAACAAACACATTCCATAAATTATAATGATAATAATTAAGAAGTAGTGAAAATAGTTGATCTACAAGCTAACAATGTTGTGCGCTGCCACCTGTAGATTCACTAGTTTGGGTCATGGGTATCAAATCTCTCTTTTGTGGTTCCCAAAGTAGTGGTACTTGAGGGAGTTCCAGGGGGTACTCCCTCAAGTACCTCAATTAGAGATAGTTAGGAACCAAATGGACCCTTATGGGTCTGTAACTCTGTAACTCTGAGAGTGTACAAATGGTTCCATTTGTACACTCTCAGAGTTAAATTAACATTGATTGTACAATATAAATTGGGGTCCCAGAGATAAATTCCATTAAATGTGAGTCCGTAGACTAATGCATGCCAAACTATGGGGGGTCCTTAAAATGAAAATAGTTGAAAATCACTGCTAGAGCTGTAAAAATCTTCCCTGGCGTATCTTTTCACATGGGGGTCCGCGGGCTAATGAGTGTCATTTTGGGGGTCCTTGACATGAAATAGTTTGGGAACCACTGACCTACACACTATAGCATTTAACCTGAACTCTTGCATCATAGAGGATGTTAAATGCATCACACATCATAGAGGATGTTAAATGCATCACACATCATAGAGGATGTTAAATGCATCACACATCATAGAGGATGTTAAATGCATCACACATCATAGAGGATGTTAAATGCATCACACATCATAGAGGATGTTAAATGCATCACACATCATAGAGGATGTTAAATGCATCACACATCATAGAGGATGTTAAATGCATCACACATCATAGAGGATGTTAAATGCATCACACATCATAGAGGATGTTAAATGCATCACACACCATAGAGGATGTTAAATGCATCACACATCATAGAGGATGTTAAATGCATCACACATCATAGAGGATGTTAAATGCATCACACACCATAGAGGATGTTAAATGCATCACACATCATAGAGGATGTTAAATGCATCACACATCATAGAGGATGTTAAATGCATCACACATCATAGAGGATGTTAAATGCATCACACATAGAGGATGTTAAATGCATCACACATCATAGAGGATGTTAAATGCATCACACATCATAGAGGATGTTAAATGCATCACACATCATAGAGGATGTTAAATGCATCACACATCATAGAGGATGTTAAATGCATCACACGTCATAGAGGATGTTAAATGCATCACACGTCATAGAGGATGTTAAATGCATCACACGTCATAGAGGATGTTAAATGCATCACACATCATAGAGGATGTTAAATGCATCACACATCATAGAGGATGTTAAATGCATCACACATCATAGAGGATGTTAAATGCATCACACATAGAGGATGTTAAATGCATCACACGTCATAGAGGATGTTAAATGCATCACACATCATAGAGGATGTTAAATGCATCACACGTCATAGAGGATGTTAAATGCATCACACATCATAGAGGATGTTAAATGCATCACACATCATAGAGGATGTTAAATGCATCACACATCATAGAGGATGTTAAATGCATCACACATCATAGAGGATGTTAAATGCATCACACATCATAGAGGATGTTAAATGCATCACACATCATAGAGGATGTTAAATGCATCACACATAGAGGATGTTAAATGCATCACACATCATAGAGGATGATAAATGCATCACACATCATAGAGGATGTTAAATGCATCACACATCATAGAGGATGTTAAATGCATCACACATCATAGAGGATGTTAAATGCATCACACATCATAGAGGATGTTAAATGCATCACACATCATAGAGGATGTTAAATGCATCACACATCATAGAGGATGTTAAATGCATCACACGTCATAGAGGATGTTAAATGCATCACACGTCATAGAGGATGTTAAATGCATCACACGTCATAGAGGATGTTAAATGCATCACACATCATAGAGGATGTTAAATGCATCACACATCATAGAGGATGTTAAATGCATCACACATCATAGAGGATGTTAAATGCATCACACATCATAGAGGATGTTAAATGCATCACACGTCATAGAGGATGTTAAATGCATCACACGTCATAGAGGATGTTAAATGCATCACACGTCATAGAGGATGTTAAATGCATCACACGTCATAGAGGATGTTAAATGCATCACACGTCATAGAGGATGTTAAATGCATCACACGTCATAGAGGATGTTAAATGCATCACACGTCATAGAGGATGTTAAATGCATCACACATCATAGAGGATGTTGTCCTCCTCAGCTCTTCACCATTCAGAAGGTACTAGGATCTCTCCCTGCAGAGCAGATGAAACTCTTCTACAACAACCCTCGCTTCCATGGAATCAGGGTAAGGAACTCCCCCATTTAAGTCTGTCTGTCTGTCTGTCTGTCTGTCTGTCTGTCTGTCTGTCTGTCTGTCTGTCTGTCTGTCTGTCTGTCTGTCTGTCTGTCTGTCTGTCTGTCTGTCTGTCTGTCTGTCTGTCTGTCTGTCTGTCTGTCTGTCTGTCTGTCTGTCTGTCTGTCTGTCTGTCTGTCTGTCTGTCTGTGTCTCTGTCTCTGTCTCTGTCTCTGTCTCTCTCTCTCTCTCTCTCTCTCTCTCTCTCTCTCTCTCTCTCTCTCTCTCTCTCTCTCTCTCTCTCTCTCTCTCTCTCTCTCTCTCTCTCTCTCTCCCTCTCCCCCCCAATGGCACTGTTCCAGTACCATGACTGAGTGGATTGCTATGACTCATGAGATAGGTTGGTGTTCACTGTGGCACCCAGTGTGTGTGTGTGTGTGTGTGTGTTGTGTGTGTGTGTGTGTGTGTGTGTGTGTGTTTAGTTTGATCTCCAGTAATACATTTCTGTTATTATAATTTGCTACATCTTGCTGGTATAGATAACATGCATCGTGTATTGAAAAGCCAAAGATGCATATTCCTTCTCATCAACATCAAAGTGATGTGTGTATATGTGCGTTTGCGTTTGCGTTTGCGTGTGTGTGTGTGTGTGTGTGTGTGTGTGTGTGTGTGTGTGTGTGTGTGTGTGTGTGTGTGTGTGTGTGTGTGTGTGTGTGTGTGTGTGTGCGTGTGTGAAGTTTCCTCAGTGACTCATCCTCAGACACTGGAGAGGAGGTATCTGGCCATTCTCAGTGGTCTGATGTTGGATCTGATGAAGGTAAGACATAGTGTAACAATGCTTTTATCATCCATCTTCATCACATCTCCACAAATCTCCAACTCTGCCGACATTTATTTGAGTGATGTGTACAACGTGGGGTACGAGGACCACTACGGATCCTTGAGGGGCTTTGAGAAGATCCCCAACCAAAGAATATATATAGCAGAGTCCGAGTTGATGTCGGCTAGCTAGACCGCACTCTCGCATAGCATCGGTTTTAGCACTATAGACGGTATGTGCATGTATAAAGTGAGTGGCAAATCTAGTGGCAAAGTGAGTTTAATGTCATTTAACGTCGTTTGATGCAATCAGATAGGACTCTTCTGTTTGGAGTTTGTTGCCACTCAGTAGGCGTTCTCGCATAACTTCCGGGTATGATGATGTCACGTGCATACTCTCTATAACCCTAGTTTATGCTTCGGCTATTCAACATTAGCCAATCTACAAGCTCATCATCCACTATTTTTTAACACATTTGAAAAAAACTAAACACATATCAATTTGGGGGTCCTTGACATGAAATTACATAAATAGAACCACCGATGCACAAGAATGGTCCTTTCATCCAAAAAAGCCTTAACAAAAAAGTGGCTTACAAATGTTATACCAACTATAAATGAATGGATTGATTTAATCTATAGTATATTTATTATGGAGAGAATTACATTCAGCTTTAGAGGTCAAGTTGAAGTCTTCACAGATAACTGGTTTAGATGGATTACTCATGTTTCTACCATAAGACCTGATTTTGTATAAATTCAGTTAAACCTGTTTAACCTGTATATGCACCTGTTTGAGGTACTTATTATGATCATCAATAGAGAAGAGAGGCAGATATCTCCCCTTGTGTGTATTGTACGTATATTGTCTTGTTTTGTTTTGTTTTCGGTTGTATGTATTGTCAATTGTCAGTCGTTTCGTTTACATGTATGTTTGATTAAAATTCAATAAAACGTAAATTTAAAAAAAAGAAAGAATGGTCCTTTCCTCACCACTCGCGTGCTTCCTCTATCAGAACCTGCTGCTGCTGACCCCCACCGAGCGCTATCTGACGGAGCAGAGTCTGAACCACCCTGCCTTCCAGCCCCTGAGGCAGGTGGAGAGAGACAAGCCTCCCCCTGGCTCTCCTAATCCTCCACGCTCCTCCAAGCGGAAGACTCACCACCATGGAGAAAACACGGTTCCTACCAGGTCAGATGACTGTCCAGGCTTTGCATGTCCCATACAGTACCATCGCTGTCACGCACAAATCCTGTATGTCCATAATTCAACTTTTTGTGCCCACCCCCGTAAAACAATGCCCTATTTCGGCGTACAAGAGTTTTATGCAAAAATAGCAGATCTACAAGATGACAATGTGTCCCGAAGTTACACATTTTGAGCTTGTAGATCTGCTATTTTGGAACGATTTTGAAAGTGCACGTGGTTAAGTGTGTCTATAAATGTTTAACCAATGACAAGTATTTGTAATTTGTTTATGACTAAATAATAACGACATTGTATCCATTGCAATACAGGTTATTTTTTTCCATTTCTTGAATCGTAATACCAGTGATGATATACGACTGGCATAAAACCTTTTTATAACATAACATTTTTATATATATATTTTTTTGTCTTTTATTGATAGGTTGAAAGTAATCTGACAGGAAATGGGGAGAGAGATGGGGGGGATGACAAGGTCGTCAGGATCGGGAATCGAACCTGCGGCATGCCGTCAGGTTGGCTCAGCAGCCTAGGTGCCCAGATGGTTGAGCTAACTGTCCGGGCCAGTATGTCCATCTTTTATTCGCGACTAGCTAGACTGAACTAGTTGATTCGCATTATGTGGGGAATGAAAACAATGCCACGGCAACCGGAAAACACCACCGGAATACGATTGTTTTTTGTTTTATTTATTTTTTCTATACTGGATCACACGGCTCAGTTTTAGAATGAATACCAGGTTTTCCTCCACACAGGAAAGCCTGGTGACGCGAGGTTAATACTTTTCTATTTCTATGGTCAGTGTATAGCTCGGACTAAATCTGGAAGCTGGGCCTAGTTTTCATTCAAACAGAGATCAGAGTATGTGAGATCAGAGTTGAGGGGGGAGAATCGTACTCCAATCCCACCCACTCACAAGGCTTTTGTGAGTGGTATTCACAAGGCACTCACTGCTCCACTCTACCGAAACAAAGAGAGCGAAGAAAAAACAAAAACAATGTGTATTTATTCTACCTTCCTCTGCAGGAGTCATGTTAAGAGCACGAGTCACCGTCGTTCCAACAGTAAAGAGTGTTCCAGCCTCCCTCGCCACGGGGACCTCCATCATCTAGGTAATGAGAACTTCCTAAATGGCAACAAACCAACTCCTCCCTCCAACTTGAGTCCCACACTCCACATCAAGAACCAGTACATGTCTCAGACTCTCAATCGCTCGATCTCATGCAGCAAAGACCTGGTCAATAACAACCTGCCGCACCTCCTCAGTCCCAAAGACGCCAAAGGCAAGACAGAGTTTGATTTCAACCTCGGGCCGCCATCTTCCAAGCTGCCAGAGCAGGCTCCCGTTGCCAAATATGGCCACAGTAAGCCCAGTTCCTCTCGCTCTCAGCCGCAGGCCAGCCGCCACCCCTTTCTGGAAGGCAAGACTAACACGCTGCAGTCCGGGACGGAGAAGCAGCACAGCCGACACACCCACAGCATGGCGGACTCTGCCCACGGCTCCATGTCGTCCTCCTCTAAGAGCTCCGCCTCCTATCTCAGCCTATCCAAAAGCCACAACGCGCTGAATGACACCAAGTCTGTGGGGAACCTCAGTGATGTGCGGCTGCACCCGGACGACCCGGGCTCCGGTGTGGCGCCGGGGGTCGGGGCCGGGGCCCGCTTCTTCCCAGCCAGCTGTTTAGAGCTCAATGCCCCCCCGCTGCCGCCGCCGCCTGGCAGCCCCTCTGCACGACATAGTGAACGCTCTGGGCACAGTCCAGCCTCTCGCAGCGGTGGCAATGTCCGATTGGAGAGCAGCACCCTCGACTCTTCCTCTCGACACAAATCAAGGCACAAGACTCTGGCACCAGGTAAGCTGATGATGCAATTTGGGGTCAGTTACTTTTAAGGGATTCAATTAGATAGTATTGTTACATACCATATCGTTGCTGTCCGGAAGAAAACCACCTAATTCCATTTTTGAGGTTTTTTATTTTTTATTTATAAATCAGTGTAATTGAACACCCTTTACGTCTGTGTGTTGGTAAAAAAAATATTGATAATCAATGAAGAGTATTAAAAAGCGCTTCGACAAAAACCTCCTAACTCCACTTGAGCTAGATGTTTTTTTTGTTTTGTTTTTCATATCGCTGCCATATCAGCTTGCCTTCACAAAGTAACCGATGGATCAGCACATCCAGGTTGTGGTACCCAGCATTGGCCAGCTTATTGTACTGGTTAAACTTCCCTGGGTCAGACACAACAGAAAGTAACCATTGCCCAACATCAATTTGCATGTCCATATTTGGGTATATTCTGTCCACCCGCAACAGACAGACTGACCGACACTCAACTTGAACTCTATATGGTATATTGTTACGCTCCTATCTAGGGGAATGAAAGAGACAACATAAGGATTGCTAAGGGAACCCCGTTTATTTAAGGATTTAACATTTTGACCAACAAACATCCTGTCCTTGGCGTCGAGCCTAGGATAAGATGAGAACCTCTCAGTGGTGGAAAAAGTAAGTTTTTACTTAAGTAAAAGTATCAATTCTGCAATATAGAAATACACTGTTACAAGTAAAAGTCCGTAATTCAAAATATATTTGAGTAAAAAGTATTGGCATCAAAATGTACTTTAAGTACTTCAAGTAAAAAGTAGATGTAGTGGAGTAGAAGTAAAAGTATTGGAAATTGGACATACTCAAGTAAAGTACACATACCTCAAAATTGTACTTAAGTACAGTCCTTTATTAAATGTACCTAGCTTAGTTAGTTCACACCACTGCTTTCTCTCCATGTCTCCCCCCCCGCACCTCCCCTTGTCCGTCTGCAGAGGAGGCCAAAGCTCCAGAGCTGTTAGACCCTGGAGGAGGAGGGCTCACTCACACCCTGCCGTCGCCTCATGAGTCCTACCACTATGGGCTGGGCTATACCTCCCCCTTCTCCTCCCAGCAGCGGCCCCACCGCCACTCCATGTACGTGCGGCGGGAGCGCCACCGGACCCACGGCGGCGAGAGCGTGACGGCGGCCCTGCCCGCCCCAGGACAGGGGGTGCCGCCGACCCGTACCAGCAGTCTCCAGCTCCTCTCCCCCCAGCTACAGCACCGGACCACCCTCACCACGGGACACTCCAGGAGCTCTTCCAGAGAGGACTGCACAGACAACATGGCGAGGGTTAGCGATGGCTGATCAATACGTGCATAGCAAGTTAATTTATTCATGCAGTCGGAATATTTGCGAGCGTGCCTTTTTTGGTGTGCTTGGTTTGCTTATCTGTATACATTAATGCATGTGCATGCCGGGGACTTGGGCTGGGCAATTCACCGAAACATATAGAAAAAAACAATATTTAGAACGAATACAACCTTAATCTTGCTCATATGTTGCTCGTATGTTAATCAAATATTATCAAGAAGCAGGTTTTTTTTATGTCAAGGAATCGACAAATCAATTAATCTGATTAACCACTTGACTATTTTGTTGTACAAGGTGGCGAACAGAAATTGTGAAAATAGCCGATCTACAAGCTCACAACACATCACACGGCACGTGAGATTGCAGATATGCTCTTTTCACTATATATTTATGTATTTTTTATAAGAGTTGATTAATCGTAATTAAGACAAAAGTTTGAAATAATCGCAATATGGATTTGAAGTCGCCCAGATCGCCCAGCCCTAACGGGGGCCTATCTATCACTGTCTTACATTGTCAATGCCACTGCTCAACGCTCCTGTTTCAGTCTGCTTTGACCAGCACCTGTTCGTCTTCTCAACAGAGCGAGCAATCACCTAAAGACATCAGCCACCCATGCGCCCCCATCAAAGACTCTACGAGGGACAACACTGCCGCTTATCATGCACAGCGCTCTAAAAATGAGGTCCGAGCCCATGACTCCACCATGTCCCACCATGCTCACTACATTCATTACTGTTATCTCTGCGTCATAGCTTTCTCTGTTCCCAAAGCCCCATTCATACTTCTTCGCACTACATTTGTTGTTGTACAAAACATGCATGAACAATGAATTGCCTCTAATTCGCATTACAGGTTTTACAATGCACACAAATGTTATATTACTGTATGTTGCCCCTATTTGCAGTTATATTGAACACCATGACAGTGTTTCAAATTATACGTTGGATCTGATCAAAACAAGAAGCGCTGCATCATATTGGACCGTTTAGTTTTTTGTTCTTTGATTGGTGAGACAATACAACAGTGCTGGCTGAAGTTTAAATGTAATTATCTAAGCAGTCATATAATGCTTTAAAAATATTTTACCATTATATCTTAGTATTATGTGTTTATGGAAGTTTAAGTTCTAGCAGATGTTTAATGCATAATCAACTAGAAAGGGGGTATGTGTCCATAGAGAGAAATTAGGTTTCTTTTAACAGAACCAGCAGATGGCGTTGATCTGCACTTTCCCTCTCCATTGCCTGTCATAATTTAATATTTTCTTGTAACTTTTTAAAGGCTGTGTGTGTGTGTGTGTGTGTGTGTGTGTGTGTGTGTGTGTGTGTGTGTGTGTGTGTGTGTGTGTGTGTGTGTGTGTGTGTGTGTGTGTGTGCGTGTGTGTGTGTGTGTTTTTTCCAGGTGGCTAGTATGTACCATGACCCAGGACCCCATGTTGATGATGGAGGGTCTTCCAAGGAAAACCGCATGATCTTCAGTGAGTCAATGCCTCGAAGAGTTGGCAGCTTTTACAGAGGTAAATAAGAAATATGAAGTCAAATGGTAACACTTTGTAATATTTAAAGGTAGGTTAAGTGATTTGCTTTAAATAGCTCTATATTCTGATCATTGCGTCTCCAGCTCTTTAATAAACATAAAATGCATTTTCAGGTCGGGATACCAATTTTAGTCAGTATCAGTCAGGATAAATATTAAACAAGTGATTTTGGAAGTGATGACACAAATAAATTAGCATACAAAGATTTGCACACAATTAGCACAGAGATACTCAGGTGTGTGTGTGTGTGTGTGTTTGCGTGCGTGTTTGCGTGCGTGTTTGCGTGCGTTCGTGCGTGCGCTGAACTGGGACACTATACAAATAAAGCTGATGGTCACTGACCGCATCTTAAATAATAACGATTCATTACTTAAACGTAATTATCTCTGTATTATACAAATGGTAAATGGTGCATTTATATAAATGGTAAATGGTGCATTTATATAGCGCCTTTATCCAAGGCGCTTTACATAGATTGTGCATCAATGCACCAATTCACAAACACATTCATACACCGATTGCGGAGGAAACCATGCAAGGCACCAACCAGCACATCAGGAGCAATTAGGGGTTCAGAGACTTGCTTAAGGACACTTCGACACTAACTCTGGGGGAGCCCAGGTTCGAACTGGCAACCTTGCGGTTACCATCCGGCCACTCTACCCTTGAGCCACCGCCAAAAAAGGTTAACCATGTATATACAGATGTACGAGCTTGTACAGCTGCTATTTTTGAAAAAGTGTATGATTTATTTGAACACAAATCTTCTCTTCTGGGGGTCCCTGGAACAAAACCCTTTTGAGATGGGGGTCCGCAGCCAAATACATATCAATTTGGGGGTCCTTTCCTTGACACAAATAAGTTTGAAAACCACTGTTATAGAGGAAGTGTCACAGTCACACTACTGATAACTATAACGATAATGAAGTCAGTGTCCACATTGAAGATCGACAAAGTTATGTAGCCTAACAAGCATTGCATCAAACACACACAGTCACACACACAGCTTTATCAGAGCCCACAGAGAGAGATCTCCGCCTCTGAGGTGTTGAAAGACGGGATATAGGCTAATTAAGGATAATCTTAGTCTAGACTAATTAGTAATTATAAGGAGGAGAGCCTACCTGCGGTAATGCCAGCTAGCGTTAGCTATTCATTCATAATCATCTCATCTCTGTTAACCCATTCAGGATGAGAACCCCTTTTGGTGTTTAAGCATTATGTTATACTTTAGCTTTATTATTATGCTATTTTTGAAAAATCGTGAAAAAGTGGGGCAAATCTTTGAATATATATTCTTTCAGAGCAAACGTTTTTAACTCAAATCTTTGCTCCTGGGCGGTTCCTGGAACAACATAATTTCAGATGGGGGTCGGCGGCTAATTACATACATTTTTAGGAGTCCTTGACATGGAATTTTTGAGACTGACTGACATAGAAACATACTGTAGAGTTTTTCAGAATATTGTCTATTTAGAAGACTTTTTTTTTAAGAATCGGCCTCAGGTCTAAATGGGTTAATAACATAACTTTCCTGAGGGGTCAGTGAGCGTGTCAGTTCATGCCACACTATGAGCTTGTATATCTGCTATTTTCACAAAATTGTGAAAATGTGTGCAAATATGTATTTTTTAAGGGAAGTTTTATTTATACAACGCAGTTTCGGGAGAAGAGACCTCCTTCCGCTCACCTTAACCACTCTCCTCCCTCCTTATCAAACTCACCTGCCTTTCATTATCACCCGGCCAATCCCTGGTGCAATCACCACCGTATAAATACACCTGCGATCTCTCAACCAAGTTGTTTGTTCTGCTCCACGACAGACCAAACATGGGTTGTGAGTACTGCACTTCGCTATTCTTCAAATTTGTCATCCTCCTCCACCCCAACCTCCTCCTTCCACCTCGATTCTCTAGGAATCCAGGGGGGGCAGAGACGGAGCAGGGACGACCAACCACTCATCCCGAGTAGAGCAAAGATGGCCGTCAGCTCCAGAGACTACGCCCCCACCCTACCTTGGGTTCCTCACTCCATTCCGCATTCATCTCATTCTGTTTCAATAAACTATTAAACTTGAGCGAAGGTGTGGTCTCTTACTAGTGAAGCAAACATTTTTAACTCAAATCTTGTTTCTGGAGGGCCCTGGCACAAATATTTGTGAGGGCCTGCTATCATTTTGGGGGTCCTTGACCAGTGCTATAGTTGATGACATATTTTATATCAATATTGTCCTTGCTTGGTGTCAATGGCCCATAATACTATTTGACTATTTGATTTGATTCCATCTTTCCTTCTGCTTTCTTTCAGTCCCTTCCCCCAGACCAGATAACTCCTCTTCTTTCCACGATGGCGTTGGTCAGGGTAGAGGGCCAGTCATGCCAGTTTTACCAGTTGTCCCAGGAGACCCAGGCGTCATGGGAAACATCTCCAAGCGTCAGACTGCCTTTGACTGGTGAGGTCTCAGCTTCTGCCTTCTTGTGTCTTCTACGTGTCATGTTAAAAGATGCACAGTAGATTGGTGGACCACCTCATCCACAGCAATGATAAAAGAAAATATCTCCAAAACTGACCCTCGCAAATTAGTGTTAGTAAATGCATCATTATTCGTAATCAAATTAAAATGCATAAAACGCACAAAATTACGAGCTAGATAAATTAACAAGCATGTTTCTCGGGGCAGATTGCAGCCAAAAGATGATAACATTTTTACACATCACACATCAAAACATTCAATATGTTAAATAAAAATAAAGCCATTATATATCAATGAATTGATGAACCACTTAAGCGTTATTTTATACTTCATCGCACAATGTTGTCGTGCAAAAATAGCGGATTAAACTTTTTTCGCCCTGTAATGACATGCCCCAAATAGGGATAGATGATTAATTGATCATTCTATTCGATTCTCGATTACTTTTCAGGATTCAAATTCAAAAGTAGTAAAAGTAGCAGATGTACAAGCTCAAAAACGTGTTGCTTCACCCCGCGTTTTGAGGTTGTAGATCTGCTACTTTTAGTAGCAGTGTGATCGAGTAGCATAGGGCGTTCATTTGCGTCAGAACTACACAACAAGTTAAAATATGGAGATAAGAGGTTTGTGTCCAACAACGATATGCTGTGCTCATTGGATGTGCAGGAGCGCGGCGGAGGCCATGGTCATGAGTCCTCCAGAACCCCCCAAGGAGAAGGAGAAACAGGGCTTCTTCAGAGGCATCAAGAAGAAGAAGAAGAAGAAGACTCAGATGGTAAGAAATTTCATTTTAAATGCTGTCTATTATTCAAATAATGTGGAAAAAACTGTTTGTTATTCTCATAAACAATGCATATTGGTGTTTGAATGAATAAATCTGCCCCACCCCCAACATTCAGTTGAGCAGTTGTGTGATGTCAGGAGTAGAAGAATTTCAACATGGTAAACTCAACTCACCTAAACTACATAAATACAAGGATACTTACATCTATACAGTAGAGATGCTTCCAGAGCATCTAGTTTTGAATGTGAGACATTTGCAATGTTCCTTTATTGGCCAATATTGTACTTAAACTTGAAGTACTGGCAATACACTGTGTACCGGCTACCTGTAGGGTCACCTTTTCAAAACTTCTCAATTTAAGTCATTTTCATATAATTATATGCACAATAAACTGATGTTTAGATATAGACTAGCATGTAAATATGAGAAGTTCTCCCATATCTGTCGCCCCTACCTTTAAAACTTGTGTTGAGAGTGTTGGCTATGCATCTTGTGTTCTACAGACAGACATGGAGGATGGAAGGAGTCCGGGCATCAGGAAAAGCCTTTTCCCTCTCTTTAGCTCTAAGAATAGCTTAAAGCACAACTCTGCTGTCAAAGTCCTACCTGTAGTGGCCTCGCCCATGGTACAACAGCACCAGCCTACCACACCCTACCCTGCCTCTCCAGTAATCTAACCTGCACCCTGCCGCTGCATGTTATACCTATACCTACATGCATACAAAAACACACTCACCATAGTTACCTGGGTTGAAATCCTCTCAAGCGGTTTGGAATCGACTTATGTATGTGCTTTCATGGCACGGCCCAGGATGAAACCATCTGAACTGAAAGGATTTCAATGAATGCATCTAACACGGTCCGAAGCAGCACGTTCACGTTGTATGTGCATCCATATGGTCTTGCTACGCTGTATGTCCAATGCAATCACATTGCATTCATACTGCACTGTAAGACACAATGTATGCTCTGTGTGAGGCAAATACTTCCTTTCATGTGTTTATACTCATCGTCATTACCAAATCACTCGTTTTCTTTTTTATTTTATTCAAAACTTTGACACAAATACAATACAATACAATACAATATATGCGTGTGACATCATCATCATACCCGGAAATTATGCGGGAACGTCTACTGAGTGGCAAAAAAACTACTTTCTGTCCTTGACTGATCTGATTACATTCAACGACGTTAAACTCACTTTGCCACTCGATTTGTCACTTTATACATGCGTATACCCTATACAATACAATGCTTTGATATAAATCACACACACATCGAAACATGAAAGAATGTACTGTACATAAACGCATACGCATACCTGTAGAAACTTCATTTATGTGAGTAAGCAGACTACGCACACTCACATACCTACAAATGTAGCTGTTTTATGTTTATTTCCTGCATGTGTGTAAATGTGTGAAAAGCGAAAACATTTAGGGAATTTGTTGTCATGGATTTATGACAGAAGATTTGGTGTGATATCATCACTAATGGCCATTCCCAGCTTGTTTGTGCAGTTCTGCCAGAGGAGTGCATGGCGAACCTCACCCGGACCTAAGATGTGCCTGTTCTGACACTGCCTGTTGGTGTTTGTATTGTAATAATGTTTGTAATGTATAATAATCAGTGCTTCTCAAACTGTTTCATGTCCAGGACCCCCCAAATTCATGTATTTAAAATGTTTTAATAATATTTTCATTACATTTTTTTTCCAATATTTTCTTTCCAGGATTTGTTTTGAAAATGGCAAAAATCTACAAGCTCACAATAGTGTGTGGGTAACAATTACCCCTCTGAATGGGTAATGTTTGGGTGTGTGGGTAATAATAAAAATGTGTGGGTTAAAGTGGCTAAACTGATTTTGATCAGTTGATGACTTTGAGAACCACTGTTCGAGAGACACCACATAGAAAATCAAGGTCAGATATGAATAATCTATCAATACCTCACATTGGCTAACAACATCCTGCTCATTCTTTGTGTGGATGGCAGATTCCTAGCAATGGGCAAGACCACATGTCCCTGCAAAGGGCGTCCAAATCCTCCTCCCATCACAGCAGCCGTCGGAAAAACCGTGAACGGTCCCGAGACAGAGACCGAGAACAGAGCCGGGACCGAGACCGGGACCGAGAGAGGGAGCGGGAGAGAGAGAGGGAACGGGAGAGAGAGAGGGAGAGAGACAGGGGGAGGGAGAGAGAGAGAATCAGTGACTGGCCACCGGAGAAGCCAGTCGACTCACACTCTCAGGTGTGTGTGTGTGTGCGACTGTCCGTGCGTATTCTACAAAACTTGTATTTGTACAGTCTTAAATTTACTAATTTTTAGTGTTGCTTGCCAATATATATATATATATATATATATATATATATATATATATATATATTTATTTACAGTATTCCTTCGGAGCACCATCATGTGATGCAGTAGCTATATTAGGACTAGTTGTACCTCTTTTCTGTGTATCGCCATTTGATGTGTATATCTCTCTCTCTGCCAGAGTCAGCCTCTGAAGTCTCTTCGCCGACTGCTCCATCTCTCCCCGTCTTCGTCCAGCCAACCCCAGCCTCCCCCGCCTCCTCCCCCAGATTTGCGCTTCCAGCCCCCCGTCCCGAACGCCCCACCGCCCTCCTCCTCAAAAGGGGGGTATTCCGACGGAAGGGGGCATGCCGAAGGTAGGGGGCACAGCGGGGTGAACAACTCTGCCCAGGTCAAGAGTCGTAAGGCCAGCTACCCCCCGCTCCCAGGACAGATCGAGTCCAGCTGGCATGTGTCTGCCTTACAGCGGGTGGAGGGTGGGCAGTACACCCCCGAACAGCTGGGCATCAAACCAGGACAGAACGGACCGACCTTCACCCGCGCCTCCCGTTCCCGGATGCCAAACCTCAATGACCTGAAGGAGACTGCGCTGTAAAACACTGAACCACACCACCTCTAATCCGCCCCAGCCCCCAATCCCTGGAGACATCTTTTAGATTAGTGGTTCTCACACTTGTTTCAGTTTGATATGTTTTTTTTTTTTAATCTCTGGGAACCCAATATACACTGTAACATCCTCAGTGTTTATTCAACTCTGAGAGCTTACAAAATGAACACTCAGAGTTACAGAACGGCAAGGGTCCAATTGTACCCCCTGTGGTCCCCGGACCAGACGCTGAGAAACAGTGTTTTCGATGCAGACGTAATACACAGCGGACGGTACATGTTTACAGTAGAGACTTATAGGGACATGTACTAGCTGTGAACGTGATATGTCCAGAAATGTACTGTAGGTTTCTGTTGCCGCTGACGTCTCTGAAATCATTTACGGGCAAGACACTGACCAGTATCTTTTAACGATCAGCAAGGGCACAGACAATAAGAGATCGAGGCATTTCCAGTGTGATGTAATTCATACGTTACTGTGCTTAGTACATTAGGGCTGTGTCTGGTGTCCTTATTCTCCTCCGTCCTTGCTCCTCTATCCTCACTCCTACAAGGTTATGTAAAGGAGGAAAAGGACTGTCGTGCAACTGTCCATCTACGCGTGTGAATATACGTGTGACTCAAATTCTGATTACGCGCGTGTGGATTACTGGTTTTACAGGTTCAGTTTGTGTGCTCAAATCAAATCTACCTGCTCTGGAATTTGGCAGCGTATCTACCTTCATAATTATCATCTCTATCGCGTGGAAAGTCGTCCAAAACTGTTACTCTTGGACCGTTGTGGACTATCAAAAGGAGCAGATCTACTACTTTTGATGCTTTTGTGTGACCCTGTAGTATGATCAAATAGGGCGCTAATTTACAACAACAAGAAAACACACAGAATATGGAGATAAGACGTTTCTGGCTGCCCGACAGCAATGATACTGTATGTATACCAGTGGTTTTCAACCCTTTTCATATCAAGGTCCATTATTTATTCGCCATTTGAGCCACAGACTTCTATTTGATGAGATTCAGCCTCACTCGTTGGAGATTTTGTCCCCAATACCATGCTGTATTGATGTTGTACCATAGGAGAGATAACAGGCACATGTTGATCAAAATAACAATTATTCTACATTTCTCTAATTGTGTAGACTTCTTGTAAATTAAGTGATGCAGATGTTTAACAATAATTTAACTCTTGAGAGTGTAAAATGAAACCAAATGGATCCATACAGGTCCATTTGATTTCATTTTACACTCCCAAGGTAGGTAAAGCTCTAATAAGGGTCCATTTGGTTACCAACTCTCCATCATTTAGCTGGGGACCACCTGGAACCCCCTCAAGGACCACTGGTGGTCCCCGGACCACTGGTTGAAAACCACACTGCTGTATACTGTACTGTTCCTCCTTTACATAACCTTGTAGGAGTGAGGATAGAGGAACCATCAGACGGAGCACAATAAGGACCTGAGATAAGGTGACTACTCCTGCTTCCAGGAAACAGCCCTCCATCTGCACAGGCAGACACTGGCCGTCTGGCCTCTTGGCTGCCATGTCTGGCTCACGGGACGCCGGCACATGTCACGAGTGGCCAATAATGACTCGTTTTTTTTCAAGTACTGATATTTGATAATAACAAAAATAATTTATATCGATATTATTTATTAAATATGTATTTGTTTTAAATTCAAGGATATAAGCTATAAATGACACAGTATGTAGGATATATGGGAATATAAAAAAGGTATAATAGAATTATTGTGTAATTGCAAGAGCTTTAGTTTCGACACAAAAAGAAATGTATAGATATTTAGGTGTTGCTAAATCAGTGTGTCACAAGGATTATCTGACTGAGTTGTCTCTTGTTCATCGCAATTTAATGTTCCTATAACAGCTTACGGTTACATATGGTCTTTTTTTGGTTTTTGTTTTATTACGACATGAGACCTATTGAAAAGCATTATTTCCACAAACCTGAAACTATTTGTTAATTGCTCATCTGTCATCTGTCAGTCCTTATCCACCAAGATACATAGCCCATCTGATAATCATTCTGTTATACACAACATAGATTGCTCATCCATATGTCTCCAGAATAACACATGTCAATGTCAGGGTTTTGTGCCAAAGGATTGTTTGTGTAGAGGGCTTCATAGTAGTACAACATAGTAGAGGTTAATCTGATTAAATGATCTAATTGTTTATATACATAATACAGACAAAAGACAGTATATATATATATATTATATATATAGATGAGTTTGAAAGCAATAATGCCGACACTAATTATGGTTTATGGATGATACCATTAGCCAATCAATGGTTAACTGAATTGTTACTAAATGGTGGCTAGAGTTTTGACTGGTGTGGATAAGAAAGAAAATTGTGTACATACATAACGGTAATTGAGATATGGCTGTGCAATACCTTTTCGTTTTGATTTGTTCTTGAACACGACCTATTGGTCAGCTAAAAAACTACGAGATCTGCATTTCATTATTTGGACATAAAAGTGTTATTGAGATCACTTTCCCACTGACCTGAAGCCTTACAGTGGATCAGTGGTTCTCATACCTTTTAATTTCAAGGACCCCATAATTCGTTCCATTTGTACACTCAGAGTAACATACCTGTAAAAAGGGTCCATTTGGAACCCCCTCATGGAACCCTGAGGGTCCCACATGGACCCCACTTTGAGTGTGTCTGACCCAGTGCTACAGATGGAGAAGTAGGTTTCACTGCAAAATTCTGAGTGGTAATTTAAACCTAAAATTGAAAAATTGAAATTTACCGGATGTCAATTTCAGAGATAAATTAATATTTCAGAATGTACTGCGTTGGACAGTAGTGTGCCACACGCAGTGAATGAAATGGAGATGTTTGGTCTGCATTCAAAGACATGAATGTGTTTCCTCAAGCTTCATTTGTTTTGTGTCTTAGTTTTTCACTCAGATGTTCCCCAGGCCACTTCTGACAGAGTGTAAATAGTGTATCAGAAGAACTGACCATTCTACCTTAAAATTACAGAGTATAATAATAAAAGCCAACTGTACATTTTTGAATTGCTCCCATGGTCATTTCACCTCTAGTAGAATGTCCAATCTGCTAGAGCTAGTTACTTGGTGGGTGGGTGCGCCGGCGTAGGGTCCATTGGGCCGTGGCCCAGTCAGTTTAAAGCTGGCCCAGTCTAACTTCGAAGAGAAGAGAGGGGCGAAAAAACAAGAAAAACAACAAAAGATAGCCTACTTTGGCAGCCCTCGTTCATGCACATTTCTGTTTAGTATATCAAACCACAGCATGCAAGCCGCCTTTGTTTTAAATGGTCCCCCAAACTGTTCACACTTCACACCTATTGGCCGGGGATGCGCTACCCCCCCCCCCCCACGCTAATTTGCCCAGTCAATCATTTGATCCACGCTACGCGCCTGGGTGGGTGAGTGAGTGAGTGAGTGAGTGAGAGAGAGAGAGGGAGAGAGAGAGAGAGACTGGTTGCTTGGTTAGTTTGTTCAGATTGCATAAAATCTACAAATCATACAAAATGTTGGTTAAACAATTGAGGATAAAACACAATACATTCCAGGACTTATTTCTATTGTCCTCACCAATGGATACGGTGAGTAAAAACACATGACAGTGTTACAGTCTGGCTTTATTTACACTCCAAACTAGGGCTGGGTGATATGACATGACTTTTGGGTCGATTACAGTTAATGAACGTCGACAATTATAAAAAGAAAATGCAGCTCACGATGTGATGTTCCGCATTGTGAGCTTGTAGATTGATTGTACAATGAAGTATAATACAGGCTTACGTTTAGACTAATCAATTTAGTCGATTAGATTTCAATGTCGTGAATTAATTGTTGATATACAAGAAATAGAAAATAGCAAAACTTGATTAACCTACACGAGCAAGATTAATTCAGTTATTGGTTCTAAATATGGGTTTCAATAATTCATCCCTATTCTGGGGGGGAACATTCGCCTAAATAGCACATCTACAAGCTCACCGCTGTCACCTTGTAGATCTTCTATTTTCGGCACATTTTATGCAGATGGGGGGGGGGGGGTGCACCAATAAGTGAAACTCAGGTCCATTTTACGAAGTGTAGATGGTCTAAGTACTCAATTGCCAAGCCCTACTTAAAACACAATCTTCTGGCTCAGGGCTTGCAATGAAGGCTCAGGTGTAGGTTTGGGATGGACAGGGCCGGCAGGGGGATAGGTTCAGGTGTAGGTTTGGGATGGACAGAGCATTCAGGTGGAGCATTTGCTCATGCAGAGTAGGAGCTCCATGCGCAGGGCGATGCGTGTGTGCCACCCCAGTGGAAGGATGCGGATGTAGCGCGCCACAATGGGCGGGCGCAAGAGGTTCTGCACAGACGAAGTGCGGTCTGAGTTGCCATAAAAGACCTGCATGGGCAGAGAAAAAGAGAACAGGGATAGGACGTCTTTTAGGTCAGTGGTTCGCAGACAGGGGACAGGTCGGGACTCATTTTTGGATAACTATACCTTTCTTCAAAATGAAAGGGGACACTACAGTATAAGACTTTCACCATTATTGCAATATATTTGTTACAGGGCTAAGGTTCCATTTGCCGCTGAACTTGGCTGAAGTATTGTCAGTGTGATAAAATCCCTGAGACTAAATCAGAATTTCTTTCAAGCCATTATTTCTGTATATAGAGTATACAGAAGTCTCTAAAAATCTATAGACTATGATAGCTAGAGGCAATTGATTGAAATACATACATCAACATCGACAGCATTCCTTTAACTAGGTTACTCTGCTATAAGACAAAACAGAAGTAAGGAAGCATAAACAATATATATATAAAGACATTACTAATCTACCCTTCTGAAAAATCAACACAAACAAACAAAACATACAGTATGTGACAAATGTCATACTGAAAATGTTTCTTGAGTGCGTGCGTTAGTTTTTCTCTCCCGTACACACTGACCCTGTTGTTTCCAGTCTGGTCCTTATAGTAGACCCAGTTGAGGCGTTCATCTGTGCGGTACTGAACACTGTACTTGGTGATCCATTCATCTGCATCACAGCGGCCCTGCGTCATGATACCTGACACAATCAGCACCTCCATCAGGTCGATCTGCACCCACTGGCTGTTGTCCTGGAACTTTGACAGCCATGCACACCTGGACACAAGCAACAACGGTTGACTTCAGACACTGGCTTAGCAAGCATTCACATTAAGTTAACCACCACATTAAATTGCAATGACAACATATGGTTCCTGAAAAGTGTGACTTTGACACCTGTTTCACAGTGCAATGGATGTGAATGAGGAACTATTCTGGATTTTGGATGATAAACTTATAAAGAATGCAGCAAGAGAGAAAGATATCTCACCAATATTTGGAGTTTGTATCATGGCAATGTAAACTAGCAACTCATGACCCAAACCTCTATGAACTTCCAGAAATGTCAAAAATCCTTTAGATAAAAAAGAAGTGCATCGCATCTGTTTGTTATTTGAAGTATATAAGGTGGTTAATACTTAAAATATATTTTAACAATAAATCAACATAAATAGTTTGGTCAAAAAGTTTAAATGTCAAGATCACAATCAAGATCAAAGTTACTATTGCATAAATTGGATTTCAGGATGAAAAGATGCAGGTGCAGGCAACAGTGTTTTTTTGTTTTGTTTTTGTTTGTTTTTTGGAAAGTAATATCCCCTTGGCCCTTGTAGGACAGATGCAAATATTTGATAGTTAGGAACCAAATGTTACAAACCCTTAAAGGTCTGTACTCTGAGAGTGTACAAATGGAAGGGGTCCATTTGATTACATTTATACACTTTCAGAGTTGTGGAGGTCATACTTACCCAAATCCCTGGCTGTTGAGTCTGGCTTTACTGGGGACCCAGGAGGAGAACCAGCCAGTGTATTGGTCCAGGTTGGAACAGGTCACCTGACTTGGACTCACAGAACCGGACTCAAAGCCTAGCGTTCTGTGGTACGGACACTCTGGAGGCAAATCAGAGAGGTAATTTAAATTAGGACAGAAAAATACTACAGTATATAATATAATTCTCTGTAATATCAAGTAGCAACTGTACATTACAAACAGTAATCTCCAAATTCTCTCTTTCCATTTTCCCCTTTCTTACTCCTGTATGCCTCCATACACACACTTACGCACGCACGCATGCATGCATGCATGCAGGCACACACACTTACGCACGCTCGCGCGCGCGCGCACGCACGCACGCACGCACTCACGCACGCACGCACGCACGCACGCACGCACGCACAAAGAAGCACCGTGCAGTGTGACCCATATCCAATCCTAAAAGCATGCAGTTTAATTCTCCAGTCAGAGATCAGTGGTGTCCATTATGGCATCAAGCAGACAGATGGTCAGGTTCTGTCACCACACAGCATTAGCCAACTGCTCTGCCAACCTGTCACCCAACCATTTACTCTCTCACTTCCCAGAGTGCACGTACAGTAAGCTGTCTGCTTCCCCAGCCAATAGTAAGAATAATAATAATAAACACAAAATTATATTTCCTTTTACCAATATAATTAAATAAGAATAAAGAAATCATATTAAATAACAAATATAAATAATAATGAAGAAATAATAAATGTACTTCTGAGTTACTTGAATGAGTCTGAGCAAAATGACCCACTTAAAAACAAATAGTGTCCAGAATGGTGTCAACGATTTGGTGTCTCAAACACCAACTTACATACTGTAAAAGTACATATACATAATGAATTAAAAAGCCAATCTAGCAAATTAGCAATGCCATACGTTGTAGCCGCGTCATTCGAAATGAGTGGCTAGTAGCCACTTTACAATTGTAGCCTAGTAGATCTAATACCATTTCTGAAATTATTTTGAAAAAATACTCTGTTTTACTTTTTTTTAATTTGAAATCATTATTTCTTTTTAGGAAAAATATATACATATTTACTCACGAGTCACAAGCAATGGGTCCGCAACCCAGAAATGGGTCCCGAACCACCGTTTGGAAACAGTGTAACTAGACCATCTGGAGCATGCATTGCCTGCTGCTCTTTTGTTTACTATATGTGCTTGCCTAGAGCTTATCTGATGCAAGGTCATATCCTGACTAATCTCAGCATTACAACGTGTTAAGCATCACACTCTGGTCCAGTCAGAAGCTAGAGCACGTGTGTGCATTAAATAAATAAATATACTGCACTTAAGTCTTGAAAGGCTATCGTTTGCCGTGTTAGTGTTAGGTGGTAAGATGAGTGCGCCGCGTGCATTTTCAGAGCATGTTTCAGATCAGTCAATCTATCGTGTTCTAGCTTGAGTCAACGTGCACACGAAAACAGCATTTTCTTTTCTTCTTTTTTTACATAATATTTTTTATATTAATGTTTATGTTAAGTGTTTGGCCAATTTGTTGAGGGCCCACTTGCAATATGCTCACGGGCATCCCACATGCTGAGAAAGCCAGCAGGACTATAGTAAGGTGTATTAGAGCTGGTAAGGTTGCACTGAGCCACACAGGGACTGTCACCTGCTCCATCACATCCTGTTTGCAGCTTTTTTTTGGTTGTGTTTGTGTGAGGGGGACGCTCCCTCTATTCTGAGCCCTGTAATCTCAGCATCATGTTCTAAGAATACGATTATCTGCCACGCTGCTAGATTGACAACGCACGCACGCACGCACGCCCGCACGCACGCACGCACGCACGCACGCACGCACGCACGCACGCACGCACGCACGCACGCACGCACGCACGCACGCACGCACGCACACACACACGCAGGCAGGCAGGCAGGCAGGCAGGCAGGCAGGCACTCACGCACGCACGCACGCACGCACGCACGCACGCACGCACGCACGCACGCATGCACGCACAAAGAATAAATTCTAAGAATGATTATCTGCCATTAGCCTGACCTAAACTGACACACACAATGAGAAAGGCTTGGAGCACACTACATGGAAAGGTGGATAGTCCGTCGTTACAAAAAACAAATACTAAGCCCTATCACCTGTAGATCAGATAATTAAGGGACCAATAAGTCACGCAGTGACTTTGGTCACTTATTGTTTTTGTGTTTATTTTTCTTCTTCTCCTTCTCCTTCTGCCAAAAATAGCTGTTCTGGCTGAACCGTGCAGTCGGTTTTCGCGAAACGCGGTAATCTGGTAGAGGGCCATGCCAAACGGTGACTATGCGAAGCCCATGACAATTGGCCAAATGGTGGCGCTATAGCGCTCAATTGAAAATGCTAACTTTGAACGTGCATAGCTCATGAACCGTTTGACCGTTGGCAATGACACTTTGATACACATATGTGTCTCCTCATGCCGAACAACTTTCGTGCTCTGACTTTTGACCTCTGACCTTTAGATCACCCGCCATTTTGAATTATATGAAAAACAGTTCAAATGTATCTGCTCCCAGGATCTTTGATAAAAATGCACGAAAACTTCTACACTTGAACTTTGGACCTATACGGACAAATAATCGGAGGACATTTTTATGAGCCAATGAAAATTGCTGTTTTGTGAAACTACTTCTTCTGCACCTAATACCTACATGAAGCGTTATTTGCTTATGCGACTTTACAGTATGGTAGAGGGTCATGCCAAATAGGCCTATAACCAGTCTTACTCCAATTGGTCAAAGGGGGGCGCTATGGCAATTATTTGAAAATGAAACCTTTAAACAGTCATAACTCATGCCTCGTTTGGCCAAAATGCATGGCACTTGTTTCCATATGTTCCTTGACTCATGGGGAACACATCTGTCACTTTGAAAAGTAAGCTCCGCCCTCAGTTTTCCCGCCATTTTGAGCAGTTTGAAGAATGCTAATACTTGATTTTATGCCTGGTTTTTTGAGCAATTTGCGTGAAACGTTCTACACACAATGTATGGACCATTATCTGAAATTCCAGTTGAAGATAACTTTGTACGTGAAAACATGAACAGCGAACACACTGTAGTAATGGATAGTGACATTGCAAAAACAAGGACATACATACTATACATACTACAACATTGATGTTACTGTTCCCAATGAAACATCTAACTGTGTCTGCATAGCTCAGTTGGTAGAGCTCTTGCCTTCAGACCACCTTCAAATCCGGGTACCGACAACTCAGCTCGTCAGTCTTATTTGTGCATACTGTATTGTTCTTATTGCGTATTGTCTTCTATCTTGGTCCCGCTTTATCGCTGCTTGCAGCTATATTAGTTTGTTTTTTAAATTAATTTTTTACATTTGCTACCAACCTTTAATTTGTTTTGTCAAAAACGGGATATTTACTAGCTACCCATAAAAATGGGTCTGTGATAGAAAAAGTGAGGCATTAGAGCTGATCATTGGAGCAGCACTACATTGGGCTTAGAGGAGACTCAAAGGAGCATGTAATGTCCTGTGGCGTCACATCTGTGGTCCAATTGCACACGCACGCATGCATGCATGCACGCATGCACGCACGCACGCACGCACGCACGCACGCACGCACGCACGCACTCACGCACGCACGCACTCACGCACGCACGCACGCATACACGCATACACACACATAAACCAGTAAGTCGCCTGAGGGCGAGAAGCGAGGTCGTGTGCACGCATCCGCCTGGGTGACAGCAGACTGCTGGACGAGCACTGGCGCTTTGGAATGGGGGGTCAGATCAACATATCCGCCTGGGTTACAGCAGACTGCTGGGCGAGCGCTGGTGCTTTGGCATGAGGGGTCAGATCTTAATTATCGGGCCTGTTGAGAACTCTAGTTTTCGCGGCTGCCGGGTGCGGCTGCACTAATAACTTTGGGGCAGGCCCGTCTAGAGTTTGAATGGACAGGTATCAGTCAAAAGGGAGACATCAAAGAGGAAGGATGGATGGGGAAGGATCAACATTTGGAATGTCAGAACAGTGACTGAGTAGACAGCTTGTCTAAAGAGAGCAGTGGAACCATGGTTGTTACCTGGCATGCAGTCTATGCCCCGCACCATGGAGGAGCCCGTTGCAGACGCCATGGACGGGAATTCAGTCGGCGATTGTCCTTCATCACAGTCACACTTGCAGCTCCTGCTAGTCCACACCTCAGTCAACTGAGACAAACACGCACGCGCAAACACACGCACGTGCACGCGCGCACACACACACACACACACACACACACACACAATATTTTGTACGTCTCTAGATGTTTTGATGAATTGAACAAGGTGGACCCTCTTGTAAACAAGTGTAATGCTTTATTGGGTCGTCCACTCACAGTTAACAGTCTTTGTATTGAGTTGTGCTTGAAATGTACTGTAATTCTGCAAACTGTTAATACATATTTCAATCAATCAATCAATCAATCAATCAATCACACACACACACACACACACACACACACACACACACACACACACACACACACACACACACACACACACACACACACAGCAGTACATAATACAAATGTTAGCTGTTTTAACATTTTTCCGAAACTTTCATTTAACACAAAACAGCACAAACGGCTTTAATAAGTCTTCTATTCACTAACATCTCCTGATGGTAGGTCTCCACCTACCTCTTGAGCCTGAATGCTGAACAGCACTGTACAAACAGAAGGACAGGCAGGACATCACAGAGAGAAGGAATACACTATTAGTGTACAGTAATGTCAAAGGAGACAAAAGGTATGTCTCAACCTGCCAATGCCTATCAGAATAAAATATTACATAGGATACGGTATTACTTTTTCACTGAAATGAAACTGTAGCTCCATACAGCACATACTGTAATACACGAGAACACATTTAATACATACATGAAAAACAGACATTTTGTCTGATCTTTATGTAATTTATAGGCCTATCGTCTGTCGGGTGGAAACCTCATTATGTTCAAAACTGATACTTTCAGGATTCTAATTAAAAAATATAAAAAATAGTAGATTGACAAGCTCAAAATGTGTCGCTTCGCGCAGTGTTTCAAGCTTATATTTGTAATGCAGAACTGCAATGTTTTATAATTTTGTGTGACGCTCGGCTGTAGTATGATCAAGTAAGGCGTTTTTTTTCCCAGAAAACACAAAAAATATAGAGATAATAGGTTTCTGACCGGCAGCAACGATATAATATCCAGATTCTAATTGTAAAAGTATATTACTCAATAAAACAGCATAAAGAAATTGGAAAAGACAGAATCCAACAGTAATGCTAGAGACCCAACAGTTAATTGAACTACTCTATATAATCACTTATAAACAATAATCGGTAATCGACTTTAATAAAATATATATATATATATTTTGGAGAAAATAATTCGAATTTAACTTTTTTTCTCTCACTTTCATTTTTTCCCTTTCAAAACAGTGAAAATAACTACACAAGCTCACATGTGTCAAATAGTGATGCGTTGTGAGCTTGTATATCTGCCATTTTCAACATTTTTGTAAAACAGAGATCAAGTGGTTAATCACACTAATAAAAAGTATTAAAAAAAGAATATATATAAAAAAAAGATTGGTCGATATATAAAAACTGTAAAACGGAGAAGAACGAATTCATTGAAAAGGTAATGGAGGAAATAATTGCTAAGAAGATAATGGCTATAGTTGCAGATTGGCTGCCTACCTTTAGCAGCCAGCAGTACAGCTAGAAGGATCCCTGGCATATGGAGAGGCATCTTTCACACAGCTTCACCCCACACTAGACTGTCTGTACACTGAGCAACCCAGCCAGCATTATATACACAGTGGATTACAGTAATCCACAGCACTGGGTGGGTTCCCAAACTGTGGGTCTGGGACCCATTTTAAGCCCATTTTATGGGTTGCGAGGAACTATCCCATTATTTTAACTTTTACGTTTACATTTTCTTTCTCCAAAAGATGAAAAAGAAATATTATACAGTATATCTTTTTTAAAGTGTGTGTGTGTGTGTGTGCGCGCGCGCGCGCGTGTGTGTGTGTGTGTGTATGTGTGTATACTGTATATGACATGACAAAATAAAACAAATAGTGAGTGAACTTGCAGTTTTGTTATTTTCTGTCTTTTTTTAAATGCGGCTTCATAACATTTGTTTGTAAGGCCAGGTCACAGGAAGACACCAAATTATTTATTTTGGGTCACAAATTGAAAATTGTGACCCACACCTTGATCCACAGGAATATAATAAAGCTCTCATCTTGTCCGCAGAGAACATAAGTTATGTGCAGAAGATGAATATATCCATTAATAACTGTAGGCCTACAGAAGTCACAAAACATGCAGGTAAAACGGTGACATTGGCCAGGTGGTCCAGCCTGCCATGAATGAAAGGAGTGGGTGGAGCAATATGAGTGTGTGTGTGTGTGTGTGTGTGTTTGCTTTGTACATTATCAAGGGCAATAAAGTGTAGACTTTCCAAATAAGGTTCATTAAATAAGAACATCAATATGTCTTAAGTCTAGTAAAACAGGTTGTGTTTGTTGCAACTGATATTGCAGCCCTTCTCAATTCTTACTGTCTGGTACCATGCCTGCTATGCCCCTCTGGAATGTGTTTTTCTCCTATGTCCAGCTTTTAGTGTGTGTGCACTAACTTTGTCCTACACAAACATTACATTCCCATTGACATTGAATGGGCAATTTTCCATCATAGTATAAACACAAACATTGCGTAACACAAACATTGATTACGAAGGCGAGGACGCAATTTGTGATTGGCCGTAATGAGATGATGTACAGTATGATGATGTACCATGATAAGAGTGCTGCTCACTTCACTCCTCACCAACACCAACACCAACCGTAGAGCACACATAACCCCGGACTGCACTGGTTACCCATCAAGGCCAGAGTAGATTTTAAAATCCTTTTAACTACTTTTAAATCACTTCATGGACTGGCCCCACTTTATATCCCTGATCTTTTAACCCCTAAGGATAATGTGAGAGCTCTCATAGGTCCTCGGATAAAGCCAAGGCCTCTTAAAAATCCCGGTGACCAAGCGTAAGACAAAAGGTGACAGGGCCTTTGCAGTGGTTGCTCCTACTCTGTGGAATGCCCTGCCTTTGGCTTTAAAGAAATGCAGTCAGTCGACAGTTTTAAATCCCACCCACCCCTCCCCCCGGGACCAAAGATGCCACAAAATGCACACCTGTGCCAAGATTCCTACCACTGTGCAATAGGAAAATAAAGACTAAATCATGTCCTTGACAAAATCTGCAATGTAACTCTAACAAGTTAAATGTACCAGTACACGTGGTTACATTTGTACACAGTTATTGGAATCCTTGAAATAAAAATTTAAAAATCACTCCCGTGTGAAGTGAGGGGCGCTCGATCTTATCATCATACGTCATCATCTCATTCTGGCCAATCAAATTTGCGTCCTCACTTTTGTCTTCAATGTTTGTGTTTACATACCTTTGTCTTCAATGTTTGTGTTTACACACATTTGTCTTCAATGTTTGTGTTTACACACATTTGTCTTCAATGTTTGTGTTTACACAGACCCTCAAAGCTGGACATTGGAGGGGCTAGCGCCCCTCAAAAAAAATCACACTTTTGTGTGAAGTGAACATTGACGTCTTGCATCATCAATGTTTAACTGCTGCCCTAAACAACAATTAAAAGTCCAGAGACTTTGTTGTCATTTCATTTTTGTTAAAAGTGCTCTAAAAATAAACATTTAAAGTCAATAGACTTGGCTGCCATATGACGTAATTTCAAAACGCAGGCATTGGAGCTATGAAAAACATTTGAGAACCAGCCTAACAGTAGCCTTGATACCCAGGCTTTCATTTCGTCTGCGCCTAACAGTAACCTGTCCATGTAACTCAGGTTGCAATCAAGCCTAATTGCACAAATCTGCTTTCAATTGAACTTCTTCACCACTCTCTTCATTCAGTTGCATTAGAAAAGGCCACATAGTCACAGTCAGTGTAGCAGTTTGTGTTTCAATCCTGTATTTACACAAGGTCCTGTATTGTTACGTCTTGTGTACAGGTAGCCTACCTTCCCTACGTCACTCCGACAACACCACTAGGTTCTATATTTGTTTCATGTGTACAGGCATATGAGTGCAGCACCATGAAGGCTCCTGTAAGAAGAACAAGATCAAGGAAATTGAAAGAACCAAAGCAACGATGGCTTACTCCACCTTCATCTACAGAGATTAAAAAGAGGTCAGGACAACAGCATAATAATTATTCAAGAAAGATTTGAAAGTAACAATTTGTTCCAAATCTGTTACCCCATTCTCATTCTGCTACAAATGTGCATAAATGTTTTTTTCCTTCCACCAAACTTGATGTATCTAGCCTAAGGGTGTTGTTGCAATTGGAACATGAAAGGCTTCATTGTTTCATATCCATAAAAAGTAAATGTTTGGACAGAATAGGGCTGTGGACAGTTCATAAACCTTCCTACCAGTGTCATCAGTAGGCAGGTTTGGTGATTTGATTTCAAACTTCTTTTTTTAATGCAAGAACAATGACTTCTAGTTCAGCATGCTAATATTCTAGCAAAAGAGGGGCTGTAGTTTCTATTGAAAATGGGTGCTCCTTTTTAAATGGATTCTGGATTTAGTGTAGCACATGAAAATGGGGTTCAAGGTTAAAGTATTAACTCACCCCAAAAAGTCCACCAAAATACCTGTACAGTGAAATGTCTCTCCCCACAGGGTGGTTCTGGTACTGCAAGTCCTCCTAGAAGAAGTGGAAGAAGACCAAGAGATTCCAATGTGGTCGTTTAAAGAGGACTCCCAGTCTCTGGCTTCAACTAGTGAGCTTGGAGACTTCCCAGCTGTCAAAGACCAACAGGCAGAGAATCATCCATATGACTGACACAATAGAGGCTAAGAAAAAACACACCTGCACTGCACATGATGAAATCATAGGATGAAATCCAAGCTAAACATGTTTTTATATTGTAATATTGATGTCAATTTTAAGTTACAGTATCATTAAAGATATATATATTTTTATTTATGTATATATTTTTGACCATGCTGAAGCTCAGCTGTCTAGCTGGGACCAGAAGGTCCCAGGTTTGATTCCTGCCGGTGTTATGTGTCGAGGTGTCCCTGTGCAAACTAACTGCTCCCCCTTGTGCGTCTCTGTGGGCAGAACTCAGCTGGGTGAAGCTCATTTCCCCCCCCATGGGATGAAATGGGTCATTGTGGTCAGATTGGTGGGCTGCATGCATTTTTTTTCAATGTATTTTTATTGAGGCTCTGAAATTTCACAGCTGTTCAATCGCAATTCAATGTATATAGAACCACACATTTTTCTTTTTTTAACACAACATAGGAAAACAAGTACCACAATACGGACATTGCAATGTACAGACAAAATACAAACTAGTACACCACAGACATGATTGCACATTACAGGTCACCAGAGTCTTTGTTATTCACTACCGTTCAATAATGTACATTGAAGCGCAGTCTAGAAGGGTCCACTGTATCTAAGACTGGTTCCCATACCTTCGTGAACCCTTCCATGTTATTTCGGAGGAGAAGTCAGTTTCTCCAGAGGAACCACAGTCATTACCTCCTTGTACCAATCATCCAGTGTAGGAACGTCTATGAATCCAAAGCTCGAGTATAGTCTTTCTGTATGTATAAGAATATATATTCCAACCAATTTGGCGTTGTGTCTGGTCCTTGCACTGGATACCTTAGCTGCTAGTACACACTGGATATGTGACAAGTTCAAATGTATATCCAATCAAGGTGTCCAGAGCTCATTCTTCACCTCATTCCAAAACACCTGTATCTTTGTACATTTCCAAAGCATATGTACTAGGGCTGCAACGATTCATTGAGAAATCGACTATTCAATTCGTTTTCAACTAATTTAGTAATCGATTCATCGAATCGGCAACTAATCACTAGAGTTTTTTGCAATTTATCATAGATGATTTCCCACTTAACCATAGTTTTTCCAGTGTTAAGTGTAACTAAACTAAAGAGGAGTGAGCCATCTCTCTTCCCTTCCAATCTGATGATAGTTGCACATGCACAGTAGCGACTGCAAAGCAAAATATGACACATTACGATTATAGTATCAAGAACAAAACATATGGCTTGAACATTTATTTTTAAATGACCTATTTGAGTTCAGAAGAGTACTGTTGTGTAAGAATATTTTCTAGGAAGGATGTCCTAGGGGCTTGCATGTTCTTTGTTACATAATGACGGATTTGTAAAAATCTAAAGAAATGTGACTGTTGTAATGAATATTTATTCCTTGGATTCTCAAATGACTCCATTATGCCTCTGTTATATAGTTTAGCAAGCTGGTCCAGTCCCTTATCATGCCAAACCCTGAATACTGGGTCCTGACATGAGGGAAGAAAATCTGGGTTGGCCGCATGCATTTTGAGAGCTGTGTCCAGGTTGGATAAAGTCGTACCGTCTGTCAGGTGGAAATCTTATGTCCAAAACTGTTACTTTACAGGAATCAGATTCAAACGTAGCAGATCGAGCTTGTGGATCTGATGCTTTAGTATGATCAAGTAGGGCATTCATTCATGAGGGGAAAAAACAGTCAAAATGTGGTTTCTGCCCGACAACAACATCGGTATATCACAATGACACACACAGAAACTTTTATCATCGGGCGGCAGTGGCTCAGGGTAGAGTGGCCATCCGGCCAGGTTCGAACGTCCCCCAGAGTTGGTGTCAAAGTGTCCTTGAGCAAGACTCTGAACCCCTAATTGCTCCCGATGAGCAGGTTGGTGCCTTGCATGGTTTCCTCCACCATCGGTGTGTGAATGTAATGCACAATCTAACCCTTGGATAAAGGCACTATATAAATGCAGTGGTATTTTGCTGGGGGCCCACCTCCCACAGATTGGGAGTGGCTGCACTAGGTGGTAGTGGGAAAGGGTATACTACTTGATTGTGGTTTTTAATAGGTAAAGTCTAATACCTTCATTCATCAGGCATTAGAGCTATGGATCAGTGCTAACGTAAAAGTAGCAATACCACAATGTAGAATTAATGATTAAAATAAAAGTAAAAGTGCATGCTATGTTTACTTGAGTAAAAGTACAAAAGTATTGGCATCAAAATACCCTGTAGTTCTATAGTTTTATAGGCCTATTAATCTAAATATGCAATCAAGTAGGCCTACTTGTTATGGAGAAAAATGCACAATAGTAGGCATTAGGGCTATGGACCAGAGCTAAGTAGGCCTACAGTACATGCACGTACAGTATTTGCCAGTTTCACTGAAGTGGAGGTTAAGCGTAAAAACATGGACATACTCAAAGTGAATGTAGGTATACTAGCCTGGCTCATAATTGTACAGCACGTGACAATGGTTAATGTATCCAGGCTACTTTACCTTTCCATCACTGATGATTATGATGACGCGCTGTATCGCCTACCCTACAGGCTCTCGTCGTGTGTCGTGCGCTGCTGTTTTCCCAACACGACTCACGAGACGAGATGAGGCGTAGCATCATCTATCGGCGCTGAGGAAAGCCCTATGCTGGGAAAGCCTGATTTATAGTCCTACAACCTTAGAGTATACAACTCTACCTACAACATGGTGTCGCCGTCTGATAAGCGACGCGCTGTGGTCTTGTAGCTTGTAGGTCTGTTGTCAGAGCGCGCCACCGTCTTACGCAGGAGTATACAGGGCAGTCTGAGTAAGCAGAAGGGCTCTTGTTCCCCGAAGTATTCTCATCTGTAATTGTTTGCTCTTATTGTTTTGTGTAGCTATATAGGTTAGAGACGAGTCACAGAAAGATAGCGTATTCATATAGCTCTTGCAATGCAACATCATTTCTGATTTTAGGGCCTACGGGATCGTGCGCACACACAGGTAAGGGATCATTTAAACTCCCCTAGAAGTACACAATGTTAAGTTGTTGTTGTTATTGTTGTCGATCCACTCCCAAATAATGACAGCGTCAGCGTCCAATATTCTTCAGAAGAACACATCTTCAGAAGAACACATAATATTGCCATATAGCTGACGTCTGTGCCTTAATCGCTTTTTCAAAGGGAACTATTGAATTCTGAAGGCAATTAGCTGGATATCCTAACACTGTTTGTCACGTTAATACAGTGTGACAAACTTATGGAATGGCTATACTTCAGGTAATTTTGCATACTGTATCTGTACAATTAAGGACAGACATTTAGGGATTTAAAATGACTATTGACTGAGTCCATCCAAACAGTCCTATTCAGGGAGTCACATCAGGTTACAGTAGCTTTTAATGTTTTTTTGTTTTTTTTTGCAGATTTTATTGCTGAAATAGGCTATGTGACACTGGAGAGCCACTGTTACTGAACCTGCATGACCTCTGGGCCGTTTGGCTGATGTCACCATGGGCTGTGGCACCTCCATCGCTACAGAGCCCCTGGCTCAAAGGAAAGAGACAGGTAACTTTGTTAATTGTGTCCCCCAGTTGACCACTTGGATACTTATTCTGACCGCTTGAACATTGAACTACTCCCATAAAGTGTAGTGGTAGTAGTAGTGGTTCTTAAAGGGGTAGTGGTTCTTAAAGGGGTCCGGGGACCCCCAGGGGTCCTGGAGAGGGGGTTCCAGAGGGTATCCAGCAAAATGTGTTAATATAGCAATAAAATCAGTTTAACAACTATTAACCCTGTTTTATACATCAGCTATTAGAAAATAGCAGATCTAGTAGCTCAAAACACATGCATGCGACATCTGCTATTTTTGAGGGGCGATAGCCCCTCCTATATATAGCTATAGAGATGTTTGTCCTAACACAAACATTAAATGCCATTGACAATGAATGGAGAATTTACGTCATCTGAAGGTGAGCAAATCGTCTATTTTGTCAAATTCCCATTGACAATGAATGGAGACTTTACATCATACTGTATGTGTCTGAGCAAATCGACATGTTACGTCATGATGATGTACAATGATAAGAGCGAGCAAATCAGCTATTTTCGCTATTTTGACAATGAATGGATATTTTACGTCATGTGTTGTACGATGATAAGAGTGCCCCTCACTTCACACAGGTGTGATTTTAAAAAAAACACACACATTCTATGGAGGTTCCTTTTCAGATGGGGTGCTTGACATGAAAATAGAAGCACTGGTGTAGATTATAAGTGAACCCCAAACCTCTATTGTGATCAGTTAGCCCTGCTCAGTATACACACATGGTATACACACATGGAACCAAATGGAACCAGGTCCATTTGGTTACATAAATGTCTCCGTATTTATATAAGTTGATTAAACAGCATATCAGTAAAGTATTGCATTGTAATGTATACAATGGATGGATGGATTATTTTCTGTTGTAATATTTCAGCAGATATCTTATATCTCCTCCAACTCCACATTGGGTGATGTCATCAACATGTTTGACAGATCGGTTTCCTTTGTTCTGCATCTCGCTCTCTCCTGTTTTAATTTGTTGTCTCAGGGTCCCTTTCCATGTCCCCTGTGTCTTGTTAACTCTCTCTCTTATCCACTCTCTCGCACTCTGTTGCGCTTGATTTTATTCAATTATCACTTTCATCTGCTGAACTGTAGTCATCTTCACACAGATGATACTGCCAAGGTTCCCAGCCCGGCTCTGAGTAAGTAAGGTCACCCCTCATCTCTTGAGATTTAGTTCTGTGTCACGCATGTGCATGAACGGTAATATCCTCAGTGTTCATTTAACTCTGGGCAATTAACCAGAAATGTATCTTCAATATTTAGAGCCAGTAACCGACTTCATCTTTCTTAGGTTAATCGAAAAATCAAGAAGCCATTTTTTAATATATATATATATTCTTTCTTTCTTATCAACAAATCAACAAATCTATTAGTCTGATTAACCATGCAACCTAGCTATTAGACTTAGTAGTGGAATGGGGGTGTGCAAAAATAGCCAATCTAAAAGATCAACGCAGCGAAACATTGTTAACTTGTAAATCTTTTATTGTCACTATTCTTTTTAAAATAATTGTTCAGTAATCATAATTGAACTTGAATCATAATTTTGCCCAACCGTAAATTGGTTTTACTGTGTGTGTGAGTAGGAGTTAGATTGCAATCTCAGAGAGACTTTAGTCTTACAAAGACTAAACCCATAAGGGTCCATTTGTTTCCACTTGTGCACTCTCTGAGTTAAATTGACACTGAGGATTTTACTGTGTATATGTATTCATGTACTGTGCATCGATCCAGAACAAATCATTTTCATCATCAACATATCATTTGCATTATTTGGCAACAAATTCATACAAATAGCTGAAAAGATAAACGTGGGTGTTGTTCTTAGCCATAAAGGCGGCCATTTTAATCCAGAGATGGTACCGGCGCTACATGGCTCGCCTGGAGATGAGGCGGCGGTACACCTGGAACATCTTCCAGTCCATTGAATATGCAGGCGAACAGGACCAACTGCAGGTACCACAACGTCTCTGTTGGCCTCATTATGTCCAAAACTGTCAAATTCAAAAATAGCAAAAGTAGCAGATATAGTACACAGGGTTAAATGGTTATCAGACTAAAACCTGCTTCTCGATTATTAAGGCTGTTATTGGTTCTAAATTTGATTTAGATATATATATATTCAGTTAATTTCCCAGCTCCTAAGGGCAGAGACACATACAAAAGAAAGAAAAAAAAGGCTATCCAGGCAGCCATGCATAAACAGTGCATAGTGCAATAGAGTCTAGTGCAATAGAGTCTCTATGGTGAAAGTTTTATTTCTCTTCTCTCCTCAGCTGTCCAGTTTCTTTAGTTTCATGCTGGACAACTTCACCCACCTGAACGGTAATGGACCAGGTGAGCACACCTCTACTCCCCTCCGTGATAACATGATTAAATCCTGGGTAATAGGGTATGTTGACACAGAAGTTAAGGTTATATAAATTGGAAAAAAATATCAATCAATTACGTAATGTTGTAATTAATACGGATGAGTGACGGCTTTCGATGGTGACGTATATGTCGATCAGTGTCGGGTGGATTAAAGGAAATGCCTCTATGTATATGTATATGTAATTTGTAAGTATACTGTGGTTACTTTGCGTATGCCCCGTTTGATGCGTATGTATCGTAGCAGCATATGACGTCAGGGTATAACTGGTATAATAGCTCTCAATGATGACTTAATAAAGATGTGGATTAAAGGACCCAATGCCAGGGTGTAATTGGTTTTCGATGGTGACGTAATGACGATATGTTTTAGTGTCAGGAGGATTAAAGGTAATGCCCCTATGTATACATGTATGTAATCTGACACCACTGCCATATCAAGCACAAGTAGTCATTACATCATACGCTGGCACGGCGCATACGCATCAAACGGCGACATACGCATCGAAGCACTGGACGAAAACTATTACTTGCGCGCTCTGCTTGCGCAAGTAATTACCAGTAAGACACCCTGAGGAGGTTGCGTGCATGCATCCGCCTGGGTGACGGTAGACTGCTGGGCGAGCGCTGGTGCTTCGGCATGGGGGGTCTGATCAACATATGGATTGAATTCTGTACTGGCCATATATGGAGCGTGTCTTGATTGTAATGGGTGTGATGTCACGAGGCGTGACCATATATGGAGGCGTAACGTGACACACAGAAATGTAGGTTTTCATAGTAAATAGTAAATTATAATAATAGTGCATTTTATTTATAAAGCATTTTACATTCTCACGAATCTCAGAGTGCTACAGGGTTAAAAGCATTGAAAAAAACAAGAATACAAATATAAACAGCATAGGCTACCACTGGTTGTCACCAACATCCCACTAGACCCCTATAGACTGCTGCGGAAAACGTAAACGTGATTGACATAAAATGAGGTTGATTTATTTTTTACGTTCCTCCAAAATTCACTCCGACATTCAGCCGAAAAAACACAAAGCACCAGTGTGCAAACACCTTTACCGACTTAATCTTGTCCATGTAGTTTAAGCGAATACGTTAATTGAGAAGCAGTTTCTCCCTCCCCACATAATATATCAACAAATCAACGCTACAATTTCTTTTGCGACATGTTGTCAGTTTGTAGATCTCTTATTTTCACAATCTTTGTACAACATGTGCTTAAGTAAAAATAACAAATATATTCATAAAAAACACATTTTCTTGTTTGATCAAAAAGTAATAGATAGAATAACCTCAAAGTTAACTAGAAAAGGTGCTCCTCGGAATCCACCTGCTGGTGGCGCTATAACAGGCCAACAGTCCTCAGCCTAGTAGGAATGTTCATGCAGAATCTTACGGAAATTGCACGCTGCGTTCATGATTTGAGGCATTTTGTTTAAAACGGACCAATCCTGCAGACTTTGGAAGCCAGTGTTAGCCATAGGATAGAATATGAAATATCGGACAGATCCCCCTTGATCACATGACTATGGAGATACTGTGTACCGATTTGCGGGATGTTAGGACAGAATCCGAAGGATTAAAATACAAAAAATGTGTTTTGTTTGTGTGGGGCGAAAACATCTGCTCTCGCCTGGCGTCGACAGTAATGCCCCAGATTACAGTAAACCTCATGTTATGTTGCACAAAATAATGTCCCTCAAAGAGAAACCTTTGGGACCTCTCTCTCTCTACTCTGCCTCGCTTTCATTAAGCACACAGCCACTGATGTTGCAGACACAGCATCGGTGTGCTGTTTTTACTAAATTAAAATTTAGTTATTGTTGTAATTTTTACAATCATGATTTTATTGTTCACTATTGTGCTTCCATAAAACTAACATTAGATTTGTTCTGTCGGGCTCCTGGATGTTGGCGTTTCTGTCAGTGCTTATTGTTGCTTAGCAACTGGTGTGTGTGGACAGTGTGCTGGTGTATTGTACAAACACAGCTGTTGCCCACTCCTCTGGCCAATACACTCCATTATCAAAGGCAGAAACCTCTTATCTACATATTTTAACTTGCAGTATGAGTTTTTTGGGGGGGACATCTTTGACCTACTTGATCATAATTACAGTGTCATACAAAAGCATCAAAAGTAGCAGGTCTACTTCGCGACGCGTTTTGAGCTTGCAGATCTGCTACTTTTGTTAATATTGAATTTGAATCCTGAAAGGTTTTGGACATAATGACATAAGGACATAATGAGGTTTCCACCCGACAGAGGCTCTATTTTTGTCAGTGCCAGAGCCATAGAGTAAGACAGAGTTACGCAAACTCTGTTCACTTCATGAGGCCAGTCCAATGGCTCTTCTACATAGACTTCTATTGAGAATGGGGACAACCAACTGGGACAAGTCCTGGACCGGAAGTAGGCAGAAATGCATTGGACCCAGGCAACAGCCCTTCTTTAATGATCTTAAATCCCTTTATTTTAGATTGTTTTGTAGTAATCGTACAACATAAACATTACAGAGACTTTAGTTGTCACTGTACAATAAAACAGTTGGCATGTTGCACACATGCCTAAAATGGCTCTTATTTGCGTCGCCCTCGCTCCAGCTTGTCTCAGTTCAGGCTGCATGAACAGCGCTCGAGCGCTCGGTTTCTGCCCCCTCAATATCATAACTCTTCTATTAGATGGCTCTGGTCAGTGCTAAACCCCTTATCCCTAAATCTACAAGCTCACAACGTGTCGATGTAGGTCGGCTAGTTGAATTATTAAAAACATATTTTCAAAATAGTAAAATTAGGATAAGCATGGACAAAAATAGAGCCTGATATGTTTCCTTTATAGTGGTGTTGTAGTAATGTAGAGATCATCATCTGTAAACACACACATGCACATTTCAATTGTATGACTATACTTGAGGACATCAACAATTTAGGATGTGTTCCTAATTGTTATCATAAAACAACCCTTTCTCTACTATACCCTTTGTGGGGACATTTGACTCACGTACGCTCACGTCATGTGCACACACACACACACACACACACACACACACACACACACACACACACACACACACACACACACAGTCACACACACACACACACACACACACACACACACACACACACACACACACACACACACACACACACAGTGAGGTAAATAAGGTCATGGAAAAATAGGATTGTGGTCACAAGCCTCTTCATGCCCTGTTTGCCTGCATAAATTAGACAGTCCAGATGCTCATTAGCATTTAGAAGGACCTGTAATATACAACGTTGATACAGACATTGAATCGAATGATTGATTATGAAGCAGGATTATTATAGTTAACTAAAACTAACAAAAATACCGTAATGGAATTTAAAAAGAAAAGTTTGAGGATGACGGATGATGATGATTCCCAACAGGTACAGTGAAAGTCAGAAACAAGCAACCAAGTCTATGAAAACAAGGCCAAAACAAACCTACTATATTACATTGGCTATTTGAAAATAATGCGATGCAACACTTTGTGAGCTTGTAGATCTGCTATTGAAACATTTTAACTACACAGATCTTGTATGTGGATCCTTATATTTTCAGATGGGGGTTCGCGGACAAATGCATGGATCCTTGACATGAAAATGTTTGAGAACCACTGTTTTAAACAACATTAGGAAACAAGTTCAACTACACATTTAGAATACAAGCCCCCCAAAAAATGCAACCCGCAACTACCAATATTTACAAGCAACCTTTCTGAAAAACAAGCCCAAAAGCCGCTTATAGTAAGCAGACCCCTGCATGTGTCCTGGGTTCCAGACCTGATCTCCCAGCTGTTGGATCCAGTGGTTGACCCCTGGCTGGACAGAGAGTCATGCTACAACCTCATCCCAGTACCAGAGTCCTACAGCGGCCCACGCCTCTCCTTCCCCCTCTCTGTGTCTCACACGAACACACTGCTCAACGCCTTCAAGAACCAACAGGTATACCAGAGCAAGGTTGCTGTAGTTTTTCATTTTTCGTTACTTTTTGTCTCCACCAGGCCGGAGGCATGGGGAGAGAGTACTATCTTGGTTGAGAGTTTGCCCAGATTGTATTTTCGAAGAATAGCGAAAATAGCCGGAAAATAGCTCACAACGTGTCATGCTGTGACACGTTGTGACTGAGCTTGTAGATCGGCTATTTTCAACATGCAACCAAGTGTAAAATATGCCATTGCGATGCAATCAAGGCCTGCCAAAACTGTAGATTTTTAGTCGACTAAAATCGTATGGCATTTTGTCGACTAAAATATGACTAAAACTACAGTAGATTACATTTTATTCAAAAGACCTACAGGAAAACTAAACTAAATCAAAATGCTTCAATCCAGGCCCTTCATGCTAAGTATCTGATGCAGCTGTTGTACGAGACCAAGAAACTCCTCAGACACATGCCCAACATCACACACCTGTCTACATCATATGCCAAGGAGATCACTGTATGTGGTAAGTCATCCTTACTTCACTTATCTTGTTCCTTTTAGTGTTTTGTGTAGTTGTAAGTCCTTGTCATATGATCTTTCGTGGTATCAGGTTTTGCCAGAGGCAGCATACAATGGGCTTCTAAATAAATGAATAGAAAGGTGAATGGCTGTGATGATGCCCGTGGAACATGCACTACGTAATATCTTTCTCTAGGCTAGTTCCCATTATAAGTCGCCACAGCTGTTTCCATCTGCTTCCATTTTCCAGTGGTGTTTAGCAACTAAGTACATTTAAGTACTGTACTTAAAAGGGACATTTCACCACTGGAAGAAACTCCAGTCACTCAATGTTGTAGTATTTGTAGTAGATAACAGTAGCACAATTTGAAATTTGCACTCTATGGCCAGAAAAGATAATGTAGTCTGTGTATGACTAGGGTTTGACTGGATTGCTAGATTACTACAATGACCATAATGCTTTGGTTCACTCGCCCCACCTTGAGGAAAGGGGGAGGGCTGTTTTATTGAGACAACCATAAACATAAAACATAAAAAGGTAGACGCCTCCTTCCAGCTCTGGGGCGCGTGTCAAAATTGAAGGCACAGTCAAGCTTTTCAGTATTTTTATTTGTACTCCACTACACCTCAGAGTGAAATATTATACTTTTACTCCGCTACAATTATTCGAAAACTTTAGTTATTAGTTACTTTGTAGATTTTGATTATTATTACAAAACATACATTAACCACTTCAACCGTACATGATACATTTCTGACTTTTGAAAATTGATTGATTGAATAGTTTATTGAACATAAATGTAAAAACAGCAACAGAGTACAGTCAAACACTCAGTTCAAAAGGGATAGCACCGGGCGCCCACTGGCCTAGTGGTCCAGGCGCATGCCACATTTAGGCTCAGGACGGCCTTTGTCTCCCCTTCTCTCTCTTCCTCTTTCCTGTCTATCTTCACTTGTAACTATCGTTTCAACAATAAAGGCAAAAAGCCAAAAAACTAATCTTTAAAAGGGATAGCACCATTTAGGCCCTATACAATCACGATGGAGATTGTCAAAATACTTTTTACAATTTATACATTTGTATAAAAGATAAATTGGACCTTTTGCATAATGTGTACTTTCTACTTTTGGTACTTTAAGTACATTTTGATAAATACTTTTGTACAATATCCATCCATATTCCTGTTATTTCTTTCTTAGGTGATCTACATGGACGGCTTGACGACTTGCTTCTCATATTTTACAAGGTAAATATACATTTAGGATTCAGTTAGAATCTAATTTCCAACCGTAGTCCCACCAGCTAGCTGAACTGTTTCTTCGATGGCCCATTTCCACCCATTTTGATACTTAACTCCATTGATGTTGCATGAAGGTTCATTGACCAAAATAGCATGTAAAAACCATCATCATAAAAAAACTAAACCAAAAACAATCCAAAGAAATCCCACAGTATATACAGTTTATGTTGCGATAGTTGATGTTGTTTTTCTTTCTTTAGAATGGCCTTCCCTCTGCAGACACCTCGTACGTGTTTAACGGGGACTTTGTGGACCGGGGGAAACAGTCCGTGGAGGTGGTCGTTCTGCTCTTTGCATACCTTCTGCTGTACCCTGACCACATGCACCTCAACAGAGGTAACCATGAAGACCACATCATGAATCTCAGGTTAGTCATTTGTTCTGTACATAGAATAAATGTATTTTGTAGACAAACACACATTAAAGTAGACTTTAGAGATAGTAGTAACTCATGTCACACTAGACCTAAATCCTGTAGTTTAACTCTGAAAACTAAAAACTTCACGTTGCTGCACTGGTTGTGTTGTTCCAGATATGGATTCACAAAAGAAGTCATGCAGAAGTACAAGGTACAGCTATGATATATGTTTTTGTTTTAGTTGTTGTTATGGCCACTGGCACCATACATTCATTGTCTATATCACTGTTTCCCAACCTGTAGGCGGCAGGCCAGGGGTGGTGCTGGTGCAAGGCCCCCCCTCCAAATGATATTATTTTATTCTATAATTTGATTTCTTATGATAATATAACATTAAGATAGAAATTGTTGTTCTGATAAGTGGTGAGATGGGTGGGTCACAAACGCTTTCAAGATTTGCAAGTTGGCACTGATTGAAAGGTTGGGAACCACTGGTCAATTTCTACCACGCATCCACTGCCACCTTGTGGCCACGACTCTTTCACTGCACCATTTGAGTGGTAATGGTGACATCTGTCTCCAGACCTTTGGCCGAGAGATTCTTCAGCTGTTTCAAGATGTGTTCAGCCTCCTGCCAATCGCCACGGTGATCGACGGCAAAGTATTGATTGTTCATGGGGGCATATCGGACCAGACCGACCTCAACTTCCTCAGCACAATAGAGAGACACAAGGTTACCGCCTTAGATACCTTGACATGTTCATCCCTATTCTAAATGTGCAATAAGTATAAGTTCAGATTTGTATCAGGAAAGAATGCAAACCAGACATAAAGTGGTCTAAAGATATATAAGTTTGAACTCTCAACCGGTACAATCTGGAGTGTTAATTTAACTCTGAGAGTGTAAAAGTGGACCCGTAACACTGAGGATTTTGCTGTGTAATTAAGAGAGCTGGACCGGGTCAGATCTTATAATGTTGTTGTAGTATGTTGCTATAAGTTTGTCTGTAGGTTTTTATAAATAGTGAACCAATGAACGGTATTAAGAAAAGCTTGTGACTAAATAATAACCACACTGGATCCAAACACAGGTTATTTTTATTATGTTTTCCATTTGCTGGGTAGTAATGTAAAGTAATCGTTTTGTGACATACAAGGTTTCCACCCGAGAGTGCCGACAAGTGGAAATTTGATTCCACCCTCATTCTCTTTCTCTGGCTCCGTCCTCAAGGTCAAGTCTGCACTGAGGTTGCCTAGGTATGATGTGAATGAGCAGGATGTCCGTAGCAGCAGGACGAGGGGGACAGACAGCCCTCGCCCAGGCAACTGTCGTAGCCACAGGAGCCAGAAGACCCCCATTCAGAGGTCTGTGAACATCTCATGGAGGGAAAAGAGCTCCCTTTTCTACAGCACAGCAAAATTCTGAGTGTTAATGTAACACTGTGAGTGTAATTAACGTTCTGTACGCCGTTTGGCAACTAAACATGGCCATTTTCTCATAAACAAATGAAACATTTGAAGCCTGCAACTAACAATAATCTTGTTAGTAATTATTCTATAGATTGCTTTTCCGATTCATTGAATAATCAAGAAGAATACATTATATAACAAGGAATGCATTAAACATTTAAACCCTATTTTATACAGTGCCGCAAGACAGTGTTGTGCAAAAATATATGCAATTTTTACTTTTGAAAATTGTTGTTTGTTTTGAAAGATTTTTTATGATTCCCTCACTTATTTTATTATAATCAATTAAATCGATTAGTTGACAACACATTTGATTCCTTGCAGGAAGAGACACTGTGGGCTGAGCCGACAAGACTCCTCCTCTTCCTCTTCGTCCTCTTCATCCTCTGTGTGCTCGCCCAGATCACCACGGCCCTACACTGCTGCTGCTGACGTCCTCCAAGTGCCCTTCCTGGACTCCCTGTCTGCGGTCCCTCCACCCTCCCCACCCCCACCACCCCAACACCAGCAGGAGTGGAAACAGGTCAAATGGCTGAAATAGGTCGAGCCTAAGGAGTGGGGGTGGGGCCTGGATCAAGTCATTAGTCACTATGGTTGCCATCTGGTGTAAAATACATTATTTATCCAATAAATGTCATGTCTTTAATGCCCTAACTCAGTGATTCACAACCTGAGGGCCAGAAGGGCTGTTATTCCTGATTTACATACTTTGAGCTGCAAGCACGAAAATATCCCAATAGCCCTACAAAAATATCCTGACAAGCTCTTAACGCCTTGCGTAGCCTATATAAACCAGGTCCAGGTGTGATCCTATCCTCTCTGTCTCCTCCTGGCAGATAGTGGATGTGTTGTGGAGCGACCCCAGGCCCCAGGAGGGGTGCAGTCCCAACACCTTCAGAGGGGGAGGTTGTTACTTTGGCCCTGACGTCACCCAGAGACTGCTGCTCAGCCACCACCTGCAGCTGCTCATCCGCTCGCATGAGTGCAAACAGGAGGGCTATGAGCTCTGTCATAATGGACAGGTAGACTATAGGGCACTGCATGGGCCTTATGACTTCAAATCAATCAATTACTGTATTTTTGCTATTTTTTGTACGCCACCATTGTTCAACAATAAGCGATTAATCAGACTAATCTATGTAGATTTAAAAAATATATTAGACATATTAGAATTTAGTCAATTATACCTGATGTGATGATGATGTGCGTGTGTGCGTGTGTTAAAGGTAATCACCATCTTCTCTGCCTCTAACTATTATGAGGAGGGCAGTAACCGTGGTGCCTACATCAAACTGGGCAGAGAGCTTGTTCCTCGCTTCTATCAGTACCAAGTCAGCCGCTCCACCCGCAAGCTCACTCTCACTCAGAGGTAGGTAATCTGCGTGTGTGTGTGTGTGTGTGTGTGTGTGTGTGTGTGTGTGTGTGTGTGTGTGTGTGTGTGTGTGTGTGTGTGTGTGTGTGTGTGTGGTGTGTGTGTGTGTGTGTGTGTGTGTGTGTTGCAGCAGGCTTTGTTTATGTAGTTTATTTTATTATGATTATGTTTCTCTAATCATTGGATACTGTTTGTGTGTGTGTGTGTGTGTGTGTGTGTGTGTGTGTGTGTGTGTGTGTGTGTGTGTGTGTGTGTGTGTGTGTGTGTGTGTGTGCCTAGTGTAAGAGCAGCGGAGGGTTCTGCTCTCAGGGCTCTGAAGGAGAAGTTATTTGCCCATCGCTCTGACTTGATGTCTGGCTTCCTGCAGTATGATAATGGTCACACTGGTAAGGGACCCCCCCCCCCCCTCCCTCAATATAAATTGACTGCTACAATAACCTTAATAATAGAGACAATACACCATAAATAAATACTGAAACCAGAAACCCACTACTCACTCTGAGACCCTTTGGGGTCTTTGACACGGGGCATGCATAGGCAGCACGTGCCCTTGATCAGTGGTGCTCAAACCTTTTCAAGTCAAGTACCCCCAAATTGATATGCAGCCTATTTGGCTGCGGACATCCATCTGAAAATGTTTTGCCAAAGAAGAGAAGAATCTAAATTGTTCAAAGCTTTTAGGATAAATGAAAATGTAGAATGGCGAAACATCTGTTGTTAAAGGGATATTTCACTTTAAAAAAAACGTTTGGTAACTAATTTCATCTACTCAGGCTTATATGAACACCCCAGACCCCAGTTAGATATTTGATATTCTTTTATAGCTGCCCCGCCCCATTCCTATACAAACTCATTGTAACTTCAAACTCCATTTTAACCATGATAGATTCATCGAAAACACCTGTCCTTTTTTTCTGGTGACTGATATTGTCCTTCTAATATGTGAGGGGGGCTCACGTATTAGAGTGGTGACGAGAGTATATTTTCATTTACTGTTTTTATTTATTTTGTATAATTCTTTTTGATCTTTTAGTCTCCTCCGAACTCCTCCTGGAGGAGCTTCTTTTCCAAAACAATTATAAAAAAAAATGAAGGGGGCGGGGCAGCTAAAATGAATATCAAATAACTAATTACTGAATTGAGCAGGTTAAACACTGTCTGGGGTGTTCACACAAGCCTGAGTAGACAATAAAATGACCAAAAGTTTTTTTTGAAAGTGAAATATCCCTTCATTTAGGGCTACGATGTTTTGTAACAAAGCACTATCTACTACAATACGTTGATATCTGAAATGAAATGAAATGAAATGATTACTATATTTACCCAGGGTATCTGGGCTAAGCTCAAGAACTTGTTTCCAGCCAGGCCCTGCTCATAGAACACATTTCATCGTAGTGGTTCAATGCCTTGTTCAAGGGCACTTCAGCGGTGGTAATTTTAACGTGTCTGCCTAGTCTAGCACTAGCTCACTAAAGGATGATCATATAAATGGCTGCCAATATATTTTGTTCTTGGCGCTTCACACTGTGCTTGTGCTGCCCAGCAGCAAAGTTGGCGCCTATGCATGTGCTGTGTGAAAGCCCCATTACGGTAACATTTGGTCTCACTCTCTCAGAATTACAAATGGATGAATTAAACACTGGGGATTTTAACGTTATGTGATGTTGTGTATATGATCATGTACTCCTTTCTGGAGGTACTGTATATATCGTCTCTGTCGGGTGGAAACCTCATCAGGATTCAAATTCAAAAATAGATACAGTTTTGTGTGATGCTGTAGTTAGTGTAGTATGATCAAGTAAGGCATTAATTTACGGAAAAAACCCACAGAAAATGCATACTGTAGGTGTACATGTGTGTTCAGGATGTCTGTCGGTCAGTGCATGGGCTGAAGTGCTGACGTCTGTGCTGAGATTGGACCTGCCATGGTGCACACTTCGCCCACACTTGGCACGTCTGACAGCAGATGGCAGTGTGGAGTACCAGTCCTGCTTTGAGGACATGAACCCAGGCCACCCACTGCCGCAGGTCAATACTCTGTTGGGTGAATGTCTAGAACAGCTATTATGAAGCACAGTATGGTGTAGAAGACTAGTGGTGGATAAGTACATTTAAGTAGTGTAAATGTACAGTAGTAAGTACTGTACTTACAGTAAGTAGAATTTTTATAGGTACTTCTACTTTAATTGAGTTGAGTATTTATTTTACTCCACTGCATGTAAATTGAAGTTTTTATTGCGCAATACATTTATTTGACAACTTTAGTTACTAGTTACAGTTGCAGATTTTGATTATTAACAATCAACAATGTGTGTGTGTGTGCGTGCGAGACAGGACACAGGCCGCCTCTGCCCCATGACAGTGTACTTTTACTTTTTCTACTTTAAGTATATTTTGATGCTAGTACTTTGACTAAAGTAATAATGTAGAATAGAATGCAGGACTTTTACTTTACAGATATGTTTTACTTTTACTTACTATTTGTTACTTTTACTTACTACATAGGCTACTTCCTCCAGCACTGCTAATGACTGACATGTGATGTGGTTGCTGTAGGTTACACCCCGCTTGGCTGAAACTCTGTTCAGATACAGGACCAACCTGGAGATCATATTCAACATTATAGACAAGGACCAGTCAGGTAGAGACATATCGCTTTTATTTTGTACAGGCAATTGTGTCTAAATGTGTGTTTTAAATGAATATTGTGTACATTACTGTATGCGATAGGGCTGCATCTATCGATTTGTTTCTTAGCCGATCTACAGCTGTATGACCTATTTTCACTATTCATGATTTTTGGGGACACCTATAATGACATACCCAAAATGGGGTTAGCTTATTAATCGGGTATTTTATTATATTATCTATGTATTTTTGTTTTATTATATATATATATATATATATTTATTTTGTTTGGGCGCTATCCCCTCCAACGTCTGGCTTTCAGTCATGTGGCAAAAACAGAACACCCACTTGTGACGTCATGTGGCAGCCAAGTCTATGGACTTTTAATGTTTTGCTTTAAGCATGACATCATGTGGCAGCCACAGTGGGCGCCCAGCACTTCACACAAGTGTGATTTTTACAGTCGATTAAATCAATGACTTGTTGTGTCATTCTAACATGCAACATTCACATCCAGGCCTGATCTCCGTCGAGGAGTTCCGTAACACGTGGCGTCTCTTCAGCACCCACCTGGGTGTGGACCTGGATGAGAGATCCATAGATGACCTGGCACGCAGCATCGACTTCAACAAGGACGGGAGTATAGACTTCACTGAGTTCCTCCAGGCCTTCCGGGTGGTACACCAACAGCAAGGATCAGCGAGGAGGATGGGTGACTGAGGCAGGGAGAGTCAAACGAGAGAAACTCAACTGAGCTACACCTGGACACCTCTTGATCAATACTGGACAAAACAAGGGCAATGATAAGATGATTGCAGAATGAAACATAGCTATATTGATGGATTACAATATTCACTGTATCCCAGGTTCACAACCGGAAATCACTGCAAACCCGGAGCAGTGGTGGAAAATGTATGAATATATATTTAACCTAAAAGAGGTTTAACATACCAAGGTGTTGGTACTACCAAATGTAAACAGATTATCCACAGTAGCCAGTGAATGACAGACCAGATGCCTTTATGTGAGCTTCCAAGGATGGATGACTAGAGCCTGTACATTAGCGGCTATAAACCAGCCATTTCCAACGTGTGGACTGTGAGGATATTGCAAGTGGGCCCCCAAATAATTGACAAAACACTGTATAATATAACATTAATATGAAAAGAAAAACAGAAAAGTGGTGCTTTTTGTTAGTTCCGTTGATCCAAGCCAGAACACGATTGATTGATCATTAAAATAAACATAATAAATGAAAATGCTCTGAAAATTTGGCTGCCCTGTTAAGTGGTCAGATGTGTGGGCCGCGAATGCTTTTTGAGACTTTCTAGTAGGCCCTTCTAGAGAAGTTTGAGAACCACTGATATAGACATGTCCGAAACACGAGATAGTAATGTGAATGCTGGCCTGTTTTCCAATTGCTGTCAGCCTGTCACCTACATAAAAAGTAAAGGTGCGTTTATTAATTAAACACATACCGTATTCTCACATTGTGAAAACTATAGCCAATTTGTGTACACATACGTGTGCCTGGGTGTGCACATTCACTTAAGTGTTTTACCCACTATGATTACAAAACAATGTGGGAGAGCAGTTAAACAGGCCTGAGCATCCTGTCAGACAGAGCAAATAGTGGGGTCACGCGCGCATGTTGTGAACATATATATATACTTAAGTACCAGCTGTCAGAGTCTACAAAAAACAACACGGAGAGAGATCAAGGCAAGGAGCTGTACAGAGTAACAATCAACTTTAATAGTGCATTCAATGTTTGGGTTCCTGCAAAGTCTGCCTCTATTGGACAGGCAGTTACATGGTGAATCAATTACTACATTAATGCATCGTACAGCACTATGTTTACCAAATACAACCATCTAAACCGGATAAAAGTATTGTAGGGAAACTGCGGTATACTGTAGCATCTTATCCCCTGACCCCTCCTTTCCCCACCCCACATCCTCTCTCTCTTCCTCTGTAAAAACCCCTGAGTGCTATCCCAGGCAGGCATGTGGATAGCACGGCAGTGTGGTGTGGTCCGTGCACCTCTCTGTTACTCTCCATGGGAGCTCCAACAGGCCTGCTGATAGCCACCATGGCAGTCACTCTCCTCTGCAGCTGCACTCCAGGTATGTGTTATGGAGTTAATTTCATGTTAGTACAGACCCTTGTTAGATCTTTAACTCTTGAGAGTGTAAAATGAAAACAAATGGTCTCATTGGTTTCATTTGAACACTTAAACATCTGCATTACTTAATTTACAAGAAGTCTACACTAGAGAATGTAGAAGAATTGTTATTTTGATCAACGTTTGCCTGTTTCCCATGGGCCATGGTACCAACATCAATACAGCATGGAATTGTGGACAAAATCTTATCCAATGACAACAAAATATTCTAAGTTTTGGATCTGAGAGGCAAAATCTCATCAAATGTTGGTCCGGACCTTGTTATGATTATGAAACTGATTTTGTAGCATTTCTAATTCTGCCCTCCGTGTAAGAGGCAATGGATTTCAGAGCAGACATGATGCAGACATGATGCGAGGTGTGTTGACGGTAGAACTGGTTCCTCAGTAGTACACAGAGCTGAGCGATGCAGTGGATTCGGACACCTGGAAAACGGACGCACGTTTTTCCGCTACGGAGGACTGCTTGTCATATTCCGCTGTGATCCTGGTTACAAGCTCCACGGATATCGCACTAACAGCTGCGTGTCTGGGCACTGGTCTAGGGAACTCCCAGCCTGTGTCGGTGAGTAGGTGTGATTTATCTAAATGTATTAATTGTTCTTATCCTTTCATACTTTCCATGATTATATTATATTCATATACTGAATGAGGCAAATCACACTTGAAAGTTTATTTCTGATAATTTTATGCATTATATTTATACACTTTTAACTTTTAACAGGCAACCCTATTTTGTAATAATGTAGATTGGCTATTTTCCCCGCTGTATGAAATGGGGATTAAGTGGCTAATCATTTTTATAATCTTTAAGCCTAGTTCTTATACCCGAGGAAATTAATGCTTAAAGTCTTATTGCTTAAACTGTGTTTTATCCCACTGCCAAAGGCTCAGGTTGTCCCAGTCCAGGGACCCTGGTTCATGGGACCAGCAGTGTGAATGAGGATGTCTCCTGGGCAACGTTCAGCTGTGACAGTGGCTTTAAGCTCCAGGGTCCCTCAACGTTATACTGCAAGGGTCACGCCTGGAATGGCACCAAGCCTGTCTGCAAAGGTATTTATAACATATTAATACCAGTAATATCCTCGTCTAAAGGGCGAGGTTGCGTGCACGCATCCACCTGGGTGACGGCAGACTGCTGGGCGAGTGCTGGCGCTTGGCATGGGGGGGTCAGATCAACATATGGAATGAATAATGTACTGGCCATATATGGAGCGTGTCTTGAGTGTACAGGGTTTGATGAGGTCAGATCAATATTCCTGGGATTCCTTGAAATTAAAAACTTTGAGAACCACTAGTTGTTGATTTGTTCTCATCTCGTTCCACTACAGTACTTTAACTGAAATGTTAACTGAAATTCCTCCTTCCAGAATCTGACATGATGAGCTCTGCTTCACTGCCAGCTGTGCAGAAGCCATACAGGCAGCAGAACGGTCATAACGCCCAGGCTCCCGTGGTGGTTAACCCCCAGCGACACTCTCTCTATGACACCCTCCTCAACACTGCCTACCACAAATTTGACTCGTCATCTAACATACCATTGCAAACCCCTAATGGCGAGGGCAGTAAAATGTCCAGCCATCAATTCCACCTGAAGGAATGGGTTCAATACCCCAAGGCTGAAATCCCCCTCAAAGAGGCGACCCGTTTACTTCATCCTGGAGTTCACATCCAGAGAAAAATGGAAAGAAATTCTGGAGCCGAAGAGGGATCTGTGATATCGAGCAGTGTCCTACCAGACAGAGGAACTGTTAAGAACGACTCAGGGGCAGACCATTCACTCGAAGACATGGAGAATGAAAATGGAGGAACAGAGTCTTTCCAAATGCCTTTGACTCCTGCAACGCAGGTAACCACTGAATCAGAGCTATCTCCTACTCCTACTGTCTCACCTGCACCAGGTCCGATTGGAGTCACAAACGGTGCTCTAGCAGCAGACACAGTGGTGTCAGTGCAAACCCAAGCTTCCACATCAGTCTTCCTGGTGCTTGGTGGTGAAAAAGTGTCCAGCTTGCAAAGCCAGGATCGTGTGTCTCCATCTGCATTAGTGACTGGGTCTCCCGGTAATGAAGATGTCCCGAACTATCTTTTCTTGGATGAGAGGTCCACAAAGGCAGGTCCTGTGGTGGATTCAGGCCAGGATGGACAGGCAGGGTCCGAGGGTGTGAAGCTGCTGTTAGGGACCAGGCCTTTGGATCTCATTCAGAGCACAACAGAACCACCGGTTAAACGACAGCCTAATAGAATGCAACAAACACAACGTCCATACTCTGGATCTACGACTCCCTCCACCGGCCACACTGCCTCCCTCTCACGGCAGGACTTTACTTCATCATCTTCTCTCATGCCATCTCTCTCCTCAGCTTACTCAACAACAACTGCTCTTCCGTCCACTTCTGCCTTCACTACTGTGGGCCGTACCTCCATCCGCTCTAATATCAATGTAACCCCACCCTCTCAGACCACCTCTGACCAACAGCCGACCCATCAAATAGAATACCCCAACCTCAGGATCAATGTCACCGTCAATCCACTTGCACTGTCATTGAGCAGCAGAAGACGCCCTGTGTGTCCATACCCGCCTGTACCTGCCCATGGAACCTTCTATTTTAGGAATGTAGTGAACCCAGGTCCCACGGACTATAAACATTACATCCAGTATGCTTGCTATCCAGGTTACACCCTGGCTAACGGAGACATACACAGCTACTGCCACCAGGGCGGCGCATGGAGTGGAGTCACTCCCGTGTGTCTAGGTGAGTTGTGTTGCTGCTTTCTAAAACACCATTTCTGGACACCCTTTATCATGCTATCATTTAGTAATGTTGGGGGAAGTTACTTTTAAAGTGTAATAGACTGAAAAACATACATATATGATTAACCAGACCACAAACAATGTAGTTGTTGTATTCTTGTTTATTATTCTTTTAAAATGACCAAATTTGTATTATTTCATTCACAAAATTACTTTATGTGTGAATTAATTATGTGCTATATTACTTTTCTGTTACTTTAACAAAACACCCTCAAATGAAGCACAACATAATACTGAATGGAAGGGTAGATGCCACAATATTATTATTGGTACACATTTAAATGTAGGCTGTTAAATATAGCATTTTAAATGCTATATTTAACAGCCTAAATAAGAATGTGTTGCTGAAGCACAAAACTCAGATAATTGAGATTGAAGGGTGATGTGGTTTAAACATCAGTGTGATCATCAGATCATGTGTTTTGTACATCAGCCACAGTACTATAGCTGCCTGTAAGCTTTTAAAGTGTGTTTGAATTTCTGCCATGTATGGCTACTAATGGACCTGGATTCAAATGTACTGGGCTACATTTCAAGCTTGTCTTCCTCTTGTGATTTCCCACTCAAATCTAAATATCTCTTTCAGCCAGGTTAGATTTAGTGAGTAGCAGCTGAAATGCAAGTAATTAAAAGCCAATATCTTGTTCCAAAAGCTCACGTACCAGATGAATGCACTTCGTTTGACACAATCGTTTGATGACATTTGTTAATTTGTGTTGTGTCTGTTTGTACTCAGAGCTGATGCCATGTTCAGTCAACAATGGGGGCTGTTCCCAGATCTGCTGGCACTATTGGAACCGCAACCAGAGCCACAATGAGTCTGAGACCAGTACCTGGTGCCACTGTAGACCCGGCTTCACTCTGCTGGAAGACAAGCGAACATGTAGAGGTGAGAATAGCACTTTAATCATCAGCGATTCAGCGTTCCGTTTTTACACCTTCATAGTTACATTTAGCTGTGTACTGTAACTGTGAGGGCTCTTATGACGGTAGCATTCATTGATCCTTCCTTTGGTCTTCCTAATGATGAAGCACTGTGCAGTGTGCATGGAGGAAAGCTACAGCACAACAGAATGTTTACTGACATGACATTGATGATTCACGACTCACCAGTGGCGTGCACAGACATTTAGAGGGGCAGGTGCTCAAGTGGAAAAAAAGGGCACTTTGTGCAGCGCGTGGAACCGGCCGGTTGCCTTAATAGTGTGAGATGTATAGATTGTGGGGCCTAAATAATATATTAGAAGCTTTTTTATCAAGAATGGATCAATGTTACCATGGTTCACATACTGTACAGTGTAACTGTACAAAATAAGAAAAGAAAAAAAAAACGTTTTTTCCCCCCGTTTTTTTTCCTAAAGGGCACATTGCCAAAAGGTGCTCTAGCACCCCCTAGTGTCTATCTGTGCACGCCACTGCGACTCACTGACAAGAGTTACAGTCACATGGTCCTCTAAGGATGGGGTTTGGATATATAGTTTTCATAATATAATTTATAACCAAATGTAATGTAACTAATGTTGATTGAGACACAGTTTAAGTCATTTATATGTGGTTTTAGTTGTACAGTTCTATCAGTCTGCAGTTTAACAAATAACCTTGCCCTCTCATACAGGTATCTCTTGTGCAGTCATGAGTCATGACCCGTGACTGATTATAGTTTTGCATTTATTTAGACAAACATAACATTCTTTGAGTATTCCTTTCATGACAGCCACTATATCAACCCATCCATTATGGCTTCAGAACATAATATAGTATTCTCTCTTTTGGTTCCAGAGGTCCACAGCAAATTGTGTTATAGCATCAAAATCCGTTTAACCTGGCCTGACATATGCATGGACATTATGTATGAGAACAAAAACATAATATAAAACAAGGATAGACAAGATAAACAAATAAAAATAAAAATAAATCAAATTAAAAGTTTAAATTAGTTTACACGACCAAATACGCAGCATCATCAACCGTATCATATAAGACAGTAAACAATCAAAAGGGCATTGCCTGACCACGGATCACATTATGGACCTGCAACATGACTGAGGAACACGTTCCACTTCGAATCATATTTATCTAACTGATTATTTACATCAGCCATTTTCAAATAGCTGATCTACAAGCTCACGATGAATTGTGAGCCTATAAATCTGCTATTTTCAAAAGAAATAGAAAAAATGTGATGGTGGTCCTTGACATGAAAATGTTAAACTGCGATAGCAGGCCAAGAACAGTGCAGGTGACACTGGGCAGTGAACATCCAGACTGTCTCCCCAATGACAAGGTAGAGATGAAAAGATAATTGACAAAACATCTGCTTCATGGTCAGCTCAGTACAGGCCCCAGCAGCACAAAAACATCTGACAAGTGAACTTCATTCAGCATGTCTACTACGTACTGTATGTCTGTTGCTATTTCCCTTCATCTCACTGTACAAATATTTCTGTGGCGTGTGTGTGTGTGTGTGTGTGTGTGTGTGTGTGTGTGTGTGTGTGTGTGTGTGTGTGTGTGTGTGTGTGTGTGTGTAGATTTAGATGAGTGTGTTGAGGGGCAGCACCAGTGTCATCAGAAGTGTGTCAACACGTTTGGCTCTTTTAAGTGCAGCTGTGATGAGGGCTATCAGCTTGCACACGACCATACTTCCTGCACAGGTACTGTGTGTGTTTATCTGGCTGGCATGTACAGTATGGGTCTGTGGGCTGCAATTGTGTTTATATAATTTATTTTCATAGACCACATTCACGCGCTTCCCCTTAACTAAAGTATAACTGAAGAGCAAAATGGCTGTGATGTGAATACGGCCAATATACTGTACATAGTGTTCGTGAAACTGCTATCATCCTCCTCTGCAGATGTGGATGAATGCCTGCTGCCAGCAGCTGTAACAGGTTGTGTGTTTGGTTGTGTTAACACTCCTGGAAGCTTCTACTGCCAGTGCCCTGCTGGCTACAGCCTGCACACCACAGATGGCCACTGTCAAGGTTAAAAGCTACATAATATTTTGTCTATGTTGTGTTGCTTACTAATGGCTAAGAGAGAACATAATTGGGGTCAATTTAATATAATAAAGTATACTGTATACGCATGTTTCATTTCCACCTGCCTTGATCCAGTGCAGAAAGTTGAAAATGTTCTTTCTTTTCTGTTTTTCTAAAATAGCAAGTTCTTCTTGATCGCACACACGCACGCACGCACGCACGCACGCATGCATCACGCACGCACGCACGCACGCACGCATGCATCACGCACGCACGCTCGCTCACTCACTCGAAAATACCCATTATTATTTTGTTACCCTGCCTGGAGCAATGTTTGACAAGGTTAAAAAAAACTTTTTGAGTGGGAGGTGAGATATTTTCGCAAAGCCAGCCCACAACTTTAACGTTGCAATGAAAATTTAACTTGCAATATTCATAGGCAGGCTTTGCGAATCTACATAAGTGTGAGGTACAGGATAAGTGAAAAGCTGGATGTATGTACTGTATGCTGATTCTTTGTATTAACACAGATATAGACGAATGCCAAGAGGTGGAGCTACAGGTCAATAAGTGCGAGTGGCAGTGTGTCAACCTACCTGGTTCCCATCGTTGCATTTGTCCTAAAGGATACAGTCTCCAGGCAGATGGAGCCCACTGCAAGGGTCAGTAGATCAAGGAAGCAAGGGTCACACTAGGGGTGTAATAATCCATTATTTAAAAAATACTGATAATCGATACTTGGGATGTCATTAGGTGAAATGTTTAATAAAAAAATAATAATAATACAAATTAAAAATAAATATATATATATATATCATTATTTTTTCCCTTAATCAATGGTAAATCAATCAATGTTATGAACTTGTAACTGATATTGATTTGTTATTATACAAATAAGAAAATATTACAAACTCACTTCTCAATTATTCAGTTAATCAAAAAACGATCGAATAATTGCTAAGAAAATTATAGTAGCTGCAGTCTACGTGTGCTGCAGTAACGCACACGTACGACTACGCTTCCATGAAAACATACTCCGTTCTTCCATGCAGCCATATGTAATGAGTCTGACTTGTTATACTGTTGATGATGATCAAAATAAACTAAACTAAATTTTCCACTCTTCCAGATATAAATGAGTGTAATCGGAAGAATGGTGGCTGCTCCCATCTGTGTTTAAACTACAGAGGGGGGTATAAATGTGCCTGCCCTGCATCCCACCGCCTTTCACCCTACAGCAGGAAGAAATGTCTGCTCAGGAAGACAGAGGACACTGCTGGCTAAAGCCTGGCTAAAGCTCTGCAGACCTACTTGTAGTAGGTCTGCTATTTTCGGTGTGCAACGCTGTCCTGCGAGTGCGACAGAGCATAAATTAAGTTTAAGAGAGAAGCCCTCCTTAGGCCTGATCCATGCAGCCTTCCTACAGGATATGTTGGCTTTGTGCTTTTGGGGAAAATCAACAAAAAACTGAAAAAAGTAGAATATCACTGCTAAGCTCTTTTACTGTAGTTGTACATGTTGAACAGTAGTACTGTGTTTTGATATGTTTCACAATGACAGAATGTCACCTAATCCTTGAGGATAATTAACGCTTAAAGGTATAAAATTTCAAAACAAGATATTTGGTTAGATGTTTTTTATTATTCTTTGACTATAACAAGCATTTTTATAGTATGTAAATACATAATAGTGTAATTTGGAGGTGTATGATAATTGCATTGTAATGTTAATAGAACCAATCTATAAGAAATGCATTATATCAAATACTATTGACATTCTTCAGTTAAACTTATAATTGTTGTATACTAGTCCGGTGCCCAGCTGTAGAGTACTGAGTCGGTAACGATGGAAGTTGGAGATCCATTCCCCACCAGGCTATGCAATACCCGTGGTGTTGTACCTGTGTCAGAGTACCTGTTCCACCCATCTGTCTGTGTCCCTTTTATGCCCACTCCCTGTGGGGGTGTGGAATGTGTGTGTCGAATTTGAAGTCGGTGGGGTGAACCATAGAGTATATATATAATAGAGACTGAACTGGCGCGAAGCTCCGCCCCCCCAGCTATTCATGTCAGTGGAAGTTGCTCAGTGGCGTTTTGAAGCACCCGGAAGACTGCCGGAAGTATCGTCTCAGAACGTCTACTTCCGCATTTGACCACCAAATTTTGGTGGTCAAATGCGGAAGTGCAGCCGAGCGCTCAATGTTAAAGCCCAGCTGCACAGGGTTTCCCGGTCATGAATCCACGGGTCCGCCTGTAGTCCCTCCTCCTACCACTAGGACCCAGAGCTTCAACGTTGGAAAGCCTGCCTGCCCCCTTGGGGTGAACGCGGTTCTCAAGTTACGTGGATTACAGACGTACATACAGTACGTGCATACTGTAGTTCCACCGCTCAGTTCGCACAGGTGCATTTTTTGAGGGGCGCTAGCCCCTCCTATATCGTTGCTGTTCGGAGGAAACCTCATAACTCCATTTTTGTTTCGAAAAAATTGAACCAATGGAAAGTAGTAAAAAGTGCAAAACCTCTTAACTCCATTGGACCCTCAAAATGTCTTCTAAAGCAACTAACTCCACCACCTCTTCCCCTCTCATGGAAGTAATTGACAATATATAAAGTCACAACACCAACTTTGGTGAGGCTGTATTGCTTTGTTTTAAAAATATATGGTTTTCTTTATTTCCTGGAAAATGTATTTTTCATTTCCTGAAAAATGAACATTGTGGAGTTATGAGGTTTCCTCCCGACAGCAGAGATATTCAGCTTTTAGTGAATATAGGAAAATTCACCCCATTCATTCGTCCTACACAAACATTAAATTCCCATTGACAATTCCCATTTACGTGAGTGTCTGAGCAAATAGGCAGTGTATTCATTTTACGTGTGCCTCTGACTTTAGTATTAAAGGCTATTGCTGCTTTCGCCACAAGGTGCTTTTAGTTAAAGGACAAGAAGTCAAGTGAGCACAGTTCAGACCAGGTCAGCCAGAGAAGACAGCACCTAATAGTGTTGCCAACAATCATCCCTTGAAATACAGAATCGTCCCTTATTTAGAAACAAAAAGACCCTTATTAAACTGATAAGGGACACACTTTGACTTTGTTCTTTACTTTGGGGGATTAATATATACACTAATGCAGGTTATTAACCATTTAAATAAGCCTCTCAAAATTGCAGATGGTGTTACAGTTCCAATTTGTCTGCTCATTTATTTCATCACTTCCAATTTCACTTGGTTATCCCTGTATCCTGTATAATTGTATGAGTCCTTTCTCCCGATTAGATGAAATTGATATCCTGACCTGAAAATGTATGTTGTTTTAGTGTTTACTTACCGGAGAGACAATGATACCATTACTAAAAAGAAAACGCTATAGCAATGATTAATATAGAGCAATTTAACACTTGTTTTATGTACAGTACTTCCTCATACAACAAAGTGTAAAAAGCAGCACTCCAAAATAAAAGATGCAAGACTGGCTCAGATGGCATTTCTCACATTTTATTGAGAATGCTAAGCAATAGAGGACAATACATATAAAGTCTTCTATCCCTCCTACAATTTCATATTGGTTAAATGAACTACATCCCTCTAGATTACATTAAATTCATTACAACATTAATAGACAGCAGGTCTTTTTGAAAGTCTGGCAACCCCACATGGATTATTTTGCATCTGTATACCTACACAGGTTAGTACTAGTAAACATCACTTTACAGTAGTTGAACTTTGTCTGTTGGGCAGCTCAAAGGGGGAAAAGAAATCAAACGAAAGTGCACTGGGAATTAAATGTTTAACAATTGAGATGTTAGAATGTTTGCACTGTGAATAAATACATTATAAAAATCACACCCGTATGAAGTGAGGGGCACTAATATCTAACTCATGTTGATTAGGTGATGTAAAACAAACTGTGCCAACACAAACATCATTATTCATAAACGTCATTAACAATAAAGAGACAATATGACATACATTTTCCCTTCATTGTCAATGCGTTTACTAAACAAACTTTGAACTAAAGACAAACATTAAACCTGTGTATAGGAGGGGCTAGCATCCTTCAAAAATACACACACACACACACAGCATATATATATATATATATATATTGCATTTAAAAAACAATAGTACTTGGTAAACGAGGGAGCAAATCTAAGGTCATGTTTCTCAGTTGCACAATGTATGCAGCACATGTAGCCTATCTGTAGAATGTACAGTGTGTGATGATGATTTACCTCTGTCTGAAGTCTTATGGGGTGTTCACACGGGCAGATGAAACGATACAAAGACATGTTGGGGGAGTTGATTTGGACCAGCTACATGCATCATAGTGTCTTTGCAATCAATGTCATGTCGCCTGCTTGACAATGAATGGTAAACTGCATCGTTTCATCTGCCTGTGTGAACACAACATTAGTGAACATAATGTCTTAGTGACTGTGTGTGTGTGCCGTCTGGTAGGAGTAAAGCCTGGGGGGGCATGTGACACAATCCTGTTGTGTTGTCACGTCTTGAGAAGAGATATTCTCCCATCACTGTTCACATTGCCACCTCCCAGCACAGCGCCCCATTAGTTCGCTTGTGCAGGAGCTGGATAATCTCTAAATTGAAATGTTTTGAGATTATATGATATAGTAACACAGTAATATATAATAAAGTACAAACTCACAACTGACCGAGTAGCTAATGAAATGAAATATGTCTACAAAATGACATTAAACCTTCAGATTATTAAATAGACTTTAAAAGATTGAGCCCATTGTGCTTTGAACCAAAAAAAAGAATGAGAAGAAAAGTCCTTTCTGAGATATTAAGACTGAAGCGTCCTCAAGTAAATCAAAAAATATCTGGCTGAGAATCCAAAAGGCCCCCTTTATAATTGTCCTCAGTCCCCCCAAGAATACAAATAGAATTGCAATACCGAAGTTGTCCAAGAGAGTGTGTGTGTGCAGAAGGAGCAGCAGTGAACATGGTTTGGGACATACCTGGGCAAGCAGTCCTGGAGATAGGTGGGAGCGAGAGACCATTTAAATCTTTACAAACAAGTAAAAAATGTTGAAAAAATGTTGAAGCAATGTTGAAAAAATGTTGAAAAAATTGTGACCTAAGGAGGCGGTTTGGTACATACCTGGGCAAGCAGTCCTGGAGATAGGTGTGAGCGAGAGACAATTTAAAGCTTTATAAACAAGTAAAATTACTTAAAATGTTGAAAAAATGTTGAAATAATGTTGAACAAATGTTGAAAGAATTGTGACCTAAGGAGGCGGTTTGGGACATACCTGGACAAGCAGTCCTGGAGATAGGTGGGAGCGAGAGACCATTTAAAGCTTTATATTGTAAAATAACTTAAAATTGTACTCAAAACATGTTGAGTACACCAAGGTTTTATGTTAGAAATGTTGTGTATGGGTCCCCAGCATGTAGAAACTGCCGGATGCTAACTTGCATATGTTGGGCAATTTTCATAATTGGCATAATATGTGACCATACCAATTACAACCTATAGAAGGCAAAATATTCTAAATTTCATCATGCTTTATGTAGCATGTGATGTGTCAAACTAGGGGGTTTTCATGATGCTGAATCCATTCCAGGCATTAGTTTTGCAAAAAAAACACTCATTGGGCTAAAAACGGCCAAATTGATGGTGTCAGCAAGTGGGCATGGCCGTTTTAAGCCCATTTTTTTAGTTTGACACATCACATGCTAGATAAAGCATGATGAAAATTTGAATATTTTGCCTTCTATAGGTTGTTATATGGTATGGTCACATATTATGCCAATTATGAAAATTGCCCAACATATGCAAGTTAGCATCCGGCAGTTTCTACATGCTGGGGACCCATACTAAACATAAAACCTTGGTGTACTCAACATGTCCGGGTTCACTTTTTGGCTACTAGGCTAAAAGGCCTTGCTTTGTATAGCTGCAGTAGGACTTTAAAATGACTTCTCTCTCTGGTGGAACAAGGGTAAAAAAAACAAAAAAAAACATGCAGCACTTCTACAAAGGCGTAGTTACATTCATAAATGGCTATTACTAGCCTTCATGACTTTTGGAGTATCATTCTCAGAATAATAGTGAAGAGTGGGTCAAATATTAATGTTTATCTCTCTCTCTTCTAAGTAAGTAAGTAAGTAAGTAAGTCTCTCTCTTCCCCATACCTCCTCCTATCCCTCTATCTGTCCCAGGTGTGTCAGCTTGTAGTCTCAATCAACAATCAGAGTGTTCTGCAAATGGGACTACAATGCCATAAACCACCTCATCTTTACATGAAGATGCAGATGAAAGTCATGGAGGTTACTGAAAAGTATCTGTTTTGGTTATACCTGGTGCCTGACAGCACAAACATGTTATTTTGTATTTTGTAACTTAAGCCCTAAAGCCTGTGCGATCAGGCGGGCCTGGACAGCAACATAACCACGATCATTTGTTTGTAAGTGTAAATAGTTTTGATTAAGACAATGCAGTAGATATTTAAGATAGTTTTAGATTAATTTTAACTTTTTTACTCATCAAGTAATCGGCTAGATATTGATGCTAGTTGTTTTTAAAAGTGTAAATATTTTTTGATTAAGACAATGCTGTAGATATTTATTAAAATAATAGTTAGATGAATTTAAATTGTTTTACTCATCAAGTAATTGGCTATATTGATGCTAATTTGTTTGTTTCAAAAAAATGCTGTAGACATTAAAAATACAATTGTAAATATGAATGAGTGTCTGTGTTTTTTCAACTATGTCAGTTTGACAACAGTGGCCTGTTGACATTATCTTCTCTTCAGGGTTTCTTGAAGGTCTGTAATTGTCCCTGTGTAAGTAGCTAGTGCTCCACGATCACCTGTACGTCTAAAAGCCTAGCTTAGTAGAAAACAAGATCAACTGATATTAGATTTAAACAGCCACATTGCCTCAGCAGATCCACCATAATTCTATTTGATATCCGTCTTCCACACTTGTGTCGTTACAATATACATGACATGATGATAAATGCTATTCATTGCACTTCAAGCCTAACTAGTGAAGTATGGAATTAACACTAAGGTTTCCTGTGTACAAGGTCACATTACAGCATGCATGTGTCTATAGCAGCCACATGCATTTGGTATGAGCATTATGTTGGCGTTACTTAAAAAGTGGTCCATGGAAATTAAGGAATGAAACATGCATCTTTTAAACTATGGTTTAACTTTATTTGCATAAAATTATTTCATTGGAATGAAAGTTTAAATCCAGTCCAGTGTTGATGCTGATGTTGAAAACGGATCCAACAGGATCCGCCAGGCACCTGTAGGTGTCAACAGGTGAGTGTGTCACTGTCCACTGTAGGTCACTGTTGCTCTTAAGGAGGGGGTCAGTTATTATGTCTTCAGAGACGGGCAGAGTCAGACCGCACCCACTCCAGGGACACACCAGCTTGGACACAGATCGTTCAAGTCCGGCCAGTCTGATGAAACTCCAAAGCCCAGGAGCAAGTGTCCAGTTTGTCCCAGGCTAACGGGATCTTGCGTCTCCTCAAATCAAGGAGTAAGGAAGATCTATCTAGCCAGCTCCCTAACATCCCTGTCATTATTCAGCATGCTCGATAGATATCCCATCTATCGATCATGCTGAATAATGACAGGGATGTTATTCACATCCTGCTATGTATCCATGACACTGGGTACACCCATCCCACTCGGACATGATGATGTTAACTTGTTCTTTCCATTATCTTGTTAAGAGTATGTCTCATGAAGGGAGAACACCCATATGCATTTTGTGGCTATTCTGAAATCAGGGCATGTTCTTTACAATGGTTTTTGGGGTGGTACCACCAATTTCCTCCGCTCCTTCTCTCATGAATTACTGGATTGATTGATTGATTGATTGAAGAATGTATTAACAGTTTGCAGAATTACAGTACATTTCAAGCACAAACTCAATACAAAGGCTGTTAACTGTGAGTGGACGACCCAATTAAGCATTACACTTGTTTCCAATAGGGTCCACCATGTTCAAATCATCAAAACATTTAGAGACGTACAAATAGACACTTCTATAGACAGAACAGGAATTCATCATAAAGGAGGTAAAGGAAAAATAAATATATACAGTGAGGGGAAAAGGGGGGGGGGGGGGATTCAGATTTTACGGGGGCCAGTTTCGAATTGCAGCCATCCGTAGGTGCCCTTTGAGAGCGGTTTTGAAGGAGTCAAGGGATTCGCATGTCTTAATGACAGTTGGTAGGGCGTTCCACATTTTGGTGGCATAGGAGCGAAAAGAATTTAGTCCCTTGTTTGTGCCGAATCTGGGTTGTACATGGTTCGTTGCACTCCCTCTGGTGTTGTGGGTGTGGACTTCGTTAACATTAAGGAAGTATCTAGACAGGTACATGGGTATCTTGGTGGTGTATCGAATCTTGTGGACCAGACCCATTGCAAGATGCTGTACTCTGTCGTCGACCCTAAGCCATTCCAGCCTGTCGAAGTGGGCAGGGGTGAGGTGGGTTCGGGGGGCTAGATCAAGTAGGAGCCTGACCAGTTTGTTTTGGGAAGTCTGGAGCCTGGTTTTAAGGGCCTTTGAGGTGCTGTGGTACCAGGAGGTGCATGCATAGTCAAAGAAACCCTGTACAAGGGCTCCTGTTAAGGTCTTCAAGGTGTTTTTGTTGACCAGTGAGGAGATCCTGTAGAGGAATCTTGTTCTATGGTTGACTTTTTTGATTACGTTGGTGGCCATTTTATCACCGGAAAGATTAGCCTCCAGGATGGAACCTAGGTAGGTAATTTCATCTTTACGTGTGATAACATTGTCACCCACTCTAACCAAGAAGCCATTTGCCTTGCTGAGATTACTAATAGAGCCAAAGAGAATGGATTCAGTTTTTCCCAGGTGTAAAGATAGTTTGTTATCAGCGAGCCAGGTGCAGATTCTACCGAGTTCAGAGCTGAGGGCATTTTCAACCTGCAGTTTGTCCCTGCCTGAGACCAGCAGTGCTGAGTCATCTGCGAACAGGAACAAGTTGCAGTCACAAGCTGAAGTCATGTCGTTTACATATATTAGGAACAGTAGAGGCCCTAGTATGCTTCCTTGTGGAACGCACAGCTCACTGGGAGGGGGGGGGACAGTGTTCCGTTCACTTCCACCATCTGTTCTCTCCCCTCCAGGTAGGATTGCATCCAGCTCACTGATGTGCTATCGAAACCAATTGCTTTTAGCTTGTTAACCAGTATGGAGTGGTTCACGGTGTCAAAAGCCTTTTGGAGGTCCAGCATGACCATGCCGCAGTATTTGCCAGCGTCCACCTCTTGTTTGATGTGGTCGCTCAAATAGAGAAGGCATGTGTCAGTGGAGTGGGATGTTCTGAAGCCAGATTGGAACTCGTACAATAATTTATTAGTGGCAAGATACTTTTCAACCTGTTCATAGACTATTTTTTCCATCACTTTCGAGATGGAAGCCAACTGGATATGATCACCTGTATAGCCCTGTACTGGGTTAGGGCAAATCACACTGGGGGGAAATACAGACATAACCACTTTAACCACTGGTTGGTGGGAATTATGAAATTCACTGCACTCCAGTCTTAATGCCTGTCTTAAGTGGTATAGGTTGAGTCAGGTGTGAGTTTCCCACAGATTACCCAAATGTCATTCACTATGTCAATATACACTTGAGGTAGTTTTATTTCCTGAAGTCACCTGATCATAACATCATGACAAAGAGTCCCAAATGCATCTCTAAAATCAAGGAAGACTAAGTAGTCTACATAACTTGTGTTTGAAATAATCTATCCCTGTTTTAAGGCAGAACACATGCTCATTCTTCATACCTTGCCTGTTAATATATGCTTTTTGCTTGTGGGACAAAATATCAGCATCTACTAACCACGGAAGGATTCATTCTAGCCAGCATGCATTTCATAAAACCTTAGGCCTATTTGTTGTTGGGAGGAAGGATGTCTCTCGATCCAGGAATATTGTCTTTCGTGGGAATATGATGCATACTGCTCCTTTCCAGGCATCGTGATCTGGCACTCCTATTCTCCAGACAGACATTCACGCACACGCACACGCACACACACACACACACACACACACACACACACACACACACACACACACACACACACACACACACACACACACACACACAGAGAGAGATGTGATTTCAGATGTACTGTTTCTATTTGACTGGTCACCATGTAAATCAGCTATCAAACAATTTAAACAAACATTTTTTTCTTAAAATGTACATTACAGAAAAATGTCTAGAAGCATTCAGCATATCTAGGCTTTTTGTTTTCATGGATGAAAAATTACCATATGGAATGTGTGTGATGCATCACTTGCCAAAAAACACTTCATTTCAATCGAAAATCGGTTATCTTTAGCAAGACAGTCATATAACAAAATTACTTCTTTACTTCTGTAGTTTTCGACCACTCCCTGAATCACACATCTACATTATTGTTACATAAATATTTAAATGTTATGATTTCAGGATCAAACCCAAAGATGGTTTATGTATGAAGATGAGCCAACTTCATTGGAGCCACTAGAGGCGAAATGGTACACAAAGCCTACAAATGGTCTCCTAAATATAGTAGGCGTGGTTTGCTTCTCCCCGACCTCCACCCTCCCCCCCTGACAACAACACTGTTTCCACACTCAGTCTAGTAGGTGGCGGTAATGCACCATTTAGGTTTGCCGACCGCCATGAAACCCGATAGAAGAAGAAGACAACAACACTGACAAGTCATTTAACAAAGTACATTGAAAACAACTGACAAGGTGTACTTTTGAAATAGTCGTTTTAGTTTCTCGAAGTCCTCCAACCATATAAATTCATGATTTGGATCTATCTCATTAAAAAGTCTCTCCCTAATAGAGTTGTAGAATGGACAATAAAAATTTCCTTTAGATCACACAGACTACATAATCTATCCTCCTCAACCGTGCCTACATATCTGCCTGTCTCAATATGCAGACCAAGTATGCCAGCTCTAATTTGGGCACATAAGGATCATTTCTAATCGTTTTAAATATGTCCATTCATTTCACATTATAATATTCACATATTATCATCTTAAATATGGGGTCAGAGCCCCCTATGTGTTGTCCGTGAAATTGCAGATGGACAGAGAGAGGCTTCCGGACTCATCTCAAATCTCGCGAGAGTTTGTTGCTGGGATAAAGAAATGTCATTAACAAAGTAGATTTTCTCCTGGTTTGTCTCGCTAAAAGAAGCCATTTTACTATGAATATCTTGTAAATATTGTGTGCCTTGTGATGATTTGGTCCAGTATTTAGTTCAGTGACCATGGAGTTAAGGAATGGTTCAGAAGCTGTGTTCACGTTCACGTTCACCCCCCGAACCCACCTCACCCCTGCCCACTTTGACAGACTGGCATGGCTTAGGGTCGGCGACAGAGTACAGCATCTTGCAATGGGTCTGGTCCACAAGATTCGATACTCCACCAAGATACCCATGTACCTGTGTAGATACTTCCTTAATGTTAACGAAGTCCACACCCACAACACCAGAGGGAGTGCAACGAATCATGTTCAACCCAGATTCGGCACAAACAAGGGACTAAATTATTTTCGCTCCTATGCCACCAAAATGTGGAACGCCCTACCAACAATCATTAAGACATGCGAATCCCTTGACTCCTTCAAAACCGCTCTCAAAGGGCACCTACGGATGGCTGCAATTCGAAACTGGCCCCCGTAAAATCTGAATCCCCCCCCACCGCCCCCCCCTTTTTCCCCTCACTGTATATGTTTCTTTTCCCTTTTTACCTCCATTATGATGAATTCCTGTACTGTTCTTTGTCTATATAGAAGTGTCTATTTGTACGTCTCTAAATGTTTTGATGAATTGAACATGGTGGACCCTGTTGTAAACAAGTGTAATGCTTAATTGGGTCGTCCACTCACAGTTAACAGCCTTTGTATTGAGTTTGTGCTTGAAATGTACTGTAATTCTGCAAACTGTTAATAACATTTTCAATAAAAAAAAAAACTCCCATTGGAAATGAATAGACTCCAACATTCTTCCTGTCTCCTAATAATGTTACCGCCCACCTCACGCAGATACAGGAAGTAAGCAAAGTTGGCCTCTCTTGCTAATTCTCCTCTTGGATCAAACCTCAGTTATGAACCGGAAGCACTTGGTATTTGCTCCACCCCTTCCTCAGCTCTTGTGGAAGAACAACAACAGTAACAGTAACACTAGTGTGCACCACTCGTGCAGCTAACAAACATAATCACCATGCATTGCATGTTAATAATAACATAACGAACGTACACAGGCCTAAACGGAGTTTACATATATTTGAATTAAGGTCATAAGAATGCGATATTAAACTTAATGAGATTCAACTAAATGCGGATGCAGTGGTGTTAAATCATTACCGCCGAGCTATCATAGCTATCATTAGCCTTCTTGTTCGGATGGCATCATCTATGGCTTCGCTGGCCTCTGCTTCATCATTGAGGTTAGTGGTATTTAAAATCGCTTTTTACGCACGTGTCGTACTAAGTACACTGATGTACTTAGTTTTGTGTTGCATATATTTTTGAGACAGCCGTCTATGCAATTAAGTTGCAACTTGATTAGCCTTGGATCAAGACTATCGTGTATTTTATCAAATATATCAACTATGATAGTCTTTATCCAAGACAACGACTTGATAAGAAGCTCACAAAGCTCGCCCGCCAAATACTTTACCTGAGTGTCTCATCTGTTTACATTTGAGAGAGGAAGTATTCCACAATACAAGTCGTTATTTTTAGTACATATGGTTGTCTGTGTCCAAGTGATGCTTCATGGAGTCATTTGTCAGTTCATAATCATTATTTTTTGTTTGTTTAAACATTATCTTTGCTAATGGTGGATTCATGTCAATGTGTAGTTTCAGACTACACATTTTAATTTAAAAAAGGAAGAAACAATCAATGTCCCTATATCGGACAAAATGTTGCTGCCTCCCTGTAGTAACTGAAGACCCCCGAGAGGTCCTGACCTGGACCCCTTGTTGAAGAACTACTTTCACTTAAAATTGTGACTAAGAATTGCTTCCTAATGTTTAAGATGATGGACTCAAAAAGCACACCTTTTTGCCATAATCCAAGTTTCCTATAACCAACGCCTCCACCTACTACGCAAGCTCAACTCCTTTAGAGTGAGCAAGCATATTATGGTCTATATTATGGTCTATATTCTATAAGAACCTGATAGAGGGAATCTTGATTTTTAACATGACAATGTGGTATGCCAATCTTAATTTAAAAGGAAGAAGCAAGCTGCAGCGAATAGTGAACCTAGCCTCAAAAATCATTGAGAAGAGACAGAAACAATTAAGTACTTCGGAAAAAAGCTGTCAAAATACAAAATAGCAATTGACCCCTAGTTCGAACTACTTCCCTCTAGTTCAATTCCTTAAAAGTGGCGCTGTTGTGCCAGAAACACAGAGAGAGAGAGAGATAGTGCTGCACTGTTGCCTGCTAATGAGAGAGAGAGGGGCAGGGAGAGAGGGGAGTTTTAATGTATTTGTCACTGTTGTCCTGCTTTTTGCCATCAAGATAATTGTAAGTGTTAGTGTATTGTAAGTGCTGTTTTGTTGTTACTGTTATGTGACCGAAGACATTGTGGACAATAAATGAAACTAACTAACATAAGTTTATCTTCCATTCAGCCAATTCAGCCAAAAGCAACGCAAGGCTCTTTTGAAGAAAGAGAGGCGGAAACGCAAACGGCAAGCCTTGGCCCGAGCCAGAGGACAAGGTATGGACTTTATGAGTTATATCAAGTTGTATGTAAATAGATATATGGTTGATGAACAACAGTTGATGTAACACTGTCTTGGTAACAACCTTTAGGTGAAGAAGATGAAGAAAGCGATGCAGTCGATGAGGAAGAGGCTGCTGAAAAGGAAAGGTAGGTTTTAACGAATTTCATGCACAGTTTCATACTCAGTGGTTCTCAAAGTGTGGTCCAGAGACCTTTTGTGTTCATTTTCCAGATGAACCCCTACAGCAGTGTTTCCCAACCTGTGTGCCGCGGCACTTTAGTGTGCCGTTTGAAATGGCCAGGTGTGCCGTTTGATTTGAACAGAAGTAGCCTCGGTACCCAGGCTTTTATTTTCGTTTAAATTGAAAACAATTAACTCCGACCCTCCCCAGACAGCAATAGATACTGCAGGGCTCAGTGGGCGGCCATGCGATCCGTTGTTGCAATTTGCATCATTGTTGCCCATCCCCACCAGTATAACGACCCTCTGCCATAGAAATGCTAATGTGTGGCTTTGTTTACATGAGGAGATCACCTACTCGCCTGGCACGTACTGTATCAAAAAACACCGCTTGCCTCTGTGCATTCCTAACCTCGCGTCACCAGGCTTTCAGTGCGTTCCTGCTGGTGCGTTCACACGGGCAGTTGAAACTATGCAAAACGCGTTGTGAGTTGATCATGTGGAGCCTGCTTTTTGCTGGTGTCGATCTTTTAAGCTGACCTACAAGCCCACATTGTGTTGCAAAAGCGGGTGTGGTGGGCTTACAAATCGCCGGGGCAGAGCTACATACAGCTGAACTGAACTGCACTGCATGTAACGGCAGACGAGACGACATTCACAACAATAAAGAGAGACAAGCAGAGTAGCCAGTCCTTCATGTTTCACGTTCGCTGTTGTCATACCGTAAATTCATAATTATAAGTTTCTCAAACGTAACTTTCAAGTGAACTTTATGGAAACTTTAGGGAGAAGTCTTTCTTGCCTGGCTGCGGTGAACAAACACATGTGATTCAGCGTGTCACACAGACACTAGCAGTGGAGACTTTATGTGTGTGCACTGCCACTGACTCAAACTTTGTTGATAATGCGTGACGTGATGGAAGCATTTGTGTTCGCATTGGTAGGTCAGGAAATAAAATATATTAATATTAAAATATATTTGTTAAATATATAAAACTAGCCATCTTGTGTATATGAGAGCAAATATTTTGTTCTGGTTACAAATACATTGTAGCAGCTGCGTGTGTGTGTGTGTGTGTGTGTGTGTAAAAAGTATATATATATATATATATATATATATATATATACACATACACAGTATGTGTGATATACTTTTATACACAGTATAAAAGTATATCATACCCCCCCCCCCCCCCCCCCCCCCGCATCTAGGTGTGCCCTGGGATTTTTTAGCTATGAAAAGTGTGCCCTGGCAGAAAAAAGGTTGGGAAACACTGCCCTACAGAACTGTAACTAAAGGTGGCCTTACACTAGCCGATTTTTGACGCTCAGGGGGTGCCCGACCGCTCAAAGCGCGATCGGGATCGACCCGATCAACATCAAGAATGTTTGATATTTGCTCTGCCCCGCTCCGATTATCCTGTAGTGTGTGGTGCTATCAGATTTCAGATCGGCTAGTGTAAGGCCACCTTCAGAGTGTATAAATGGAACCATGGTTCCATTTGTACACTCAGAGTTATGGGTGTCCTTTGAAATTAAAATATTTGGGAACCACTGATGCAGATAACCTTGTTATGTTGACATCTTCACAGACAGAGGCTACATGCGGTTTGGCTGGAAAGGGAAAGGCTCGCACAGGAGGAGTTTACTCTCAGGCATGATAGGGAGGAGACTGCCAGGCAGAGAAAAGAGGAGGAGGAGGTAATGTAGATCTTCTCACTACACATCAAAGACGTTTTGTCTTTGATGTGTAGGTTTTGTTTACATTGTCACAATTTGTCCGTATGTAAAAAATAAAAAAAGGAAAAAAGATGATCATTGCTTTCACCACCTCCACTTTCCCTTGTGTTCACAGCGGAGGATAAAAGAGGAGTGGGAGGCACAGCAGAAAAAAGAAGAGGATGACAGAGAACAAAAGCAACAGGAGAAGAGAGAGAGAGAGGTGAAACGGGCTCCTGGAGGATAGAAACAATGAGATATATATCCTCTTCTGCTTTGACCCAGTGGACTTTTCATGAGATTTAAATGATTAGCATAACTCCATAATTACTAGTATGAACAGTCTTTAAAGCTCTATTATGGGGAATATATATGTTTTTGTTGTCATAAATGTTATTGCCTTATACACTATTCTCTTTTCCTTGACTGAGAGCATAAACATCCATCTTTTTCCTTAACTAAGATTTACACAAAAAGAAACACTCTTGCCATCAACATCTCAACTCTCAGGACATGGATGTATCTTTTACAAGTGGTTCTTTGTGAACAACTCCCAAGTGTCTAACTCTGTTGTCTATTAACTTCCTGAAACAGAAATGGTGCCTTTTCCTGTTCCACAGTACTCGTGAATGTAATCTTAACGTGCAGTAACAGATATGCCATGTTGACCCCTACACATTTTTCACTAGCCGTGTCTTTACACCATTTGTAGGAGGCTGTTCAGAAAATGTTGGACCAGGCTGAGAGTCAGGTACTAATACTCCTGCTTTTGCACTGTTTGCTGTATTATTCCTTTGTTGTCATTTTTTATTTTGTTATTATTTTAACATTTTTGCACAGAATCCGCTGTGGATTTTAGTGGAATCAGGAACATTTACAATTGAAACCAAACTATTTAAAACACAGATGTCAATCTTTGTGGAAAAGGAAACATGGAGATGCCACCTTAATAATTATGAAATCACTATGTACTTGCTTGTAGCTAGAGAATGGAGGTCCATGGATGAATCCTGAGGCTCCAGTGAAAGAGAACTCTGTAAACTATGGAACCGAAAGGGACATAGCCAACTGCCCCTTCTTCCTCAAGACAGGAGCATGTCGATTTGGAGACAGGTACATTTAGGGTTTTTATTTTTGTTTTATTTAATGACATTCATACTTTTTACCACAGCTGCTGTGAAGCACAGCTGGTCTATTTTCTATCGTGTTGGCTTCGACAACCTAGTCCTGATTGGCTGCCTCGTCTCTAGGCTACCTCTAAGCCAATGGGACAGCAAGCAACCCATCGTCTGAACGGTGAATGGGACAGCTGCTGTCCTATTCGCCGTTGGGTGAATGGGATGGGTTGCTTGCTGAACAAGCAATTTAATCTACGTTAAATTATCTCATGCGCTGTTGGATGAAACTTAGTCACAGACAGTGAACGGTGCCGGTGATAAGAACGGGTAAATGCCAAATGGTGCATTTATATAGTGCCTTTATCCAAGCCGCTTTACATAGATTGTGCTTCAATTCACCCATTCACACACACATTCATACACCGATGGCGGCGGAAACCATGCAAGGCACCAACCAGCACATCAGGATGAATTAGGGGTTCAGTGTCTTGCTCAAGGACACTTCGACACTAACTCTGGGGGAGCCGGGTTCGAACTAGCAACCTTGCGGTTACCATCCGGGTATTCTACCCCTGAGCCGCCCCGGGTAACGGGGCGGATATGATAATATGACTGTCGTCATTTTTCTAGTGTTGTCGTTGATGTTTGTAATTTAGAAATAAACATTTTGGACGATAATTCCACTAAAGAAAACGTGATTCTTCTTTACTGAAAAATTGTGAGTATGGAAAAACAATTATTGAACAAGCGTAAACTACACTGCTGTTGTTCTGCAGGTGTTCTCGTAAGCATGCCCAACCTGCATCCAGCCCTACTCTGATGATCCGTGCCATGTTTGTGACGTTTGGCATGGAGCAGTGTCGCCGTGACGACTATGACACAGATGCATGTTTGGAGCACAGTGAGGAAGATCTCCAGGAGTATTTCCTGGAGTTCTACCATGATGTCTTACCAGAGTTCAAAAGTGTCGGCAAGGTGCGTCAGTTTAAGGTAAGAAGACACAGTAACGTGAGAATGATGTGAAACAAGATTTCTGTTTTAGGAAAACACTACAAATTTGTTCATATATTTCATTAATAAATTATGTGGAAAAAATATTCCCCGCCAAAACGATGTGAAACACGATTTCCGTTTTGGGAAAACACTACACATTTCTTTATGTATTTCATTAAGAAATTATGTGGAAGAAATATGCCCTGTATCTTTTATTTTTGTATATTTATTTAGGTCAGCTGCAACTTTGAACCACACTTGAGAGGAAATGTTTATGTCCAGTTTGACACGTAAGCCAACTTCCAACTCTTTTACTATTGATGTTAATTTTTACAATACAATTATATACATTTGCATAAAACCCATTCTCTGTCTTGTTTTCGTTAAGGGAGGAGCAGTGTAGAGATGCCTTTGTCAAGTTCAATGGGAGATACTATGCAGGGAAACAGCTTCATTGTGAGATGTGCCCTGTTACACGCTGGAAAAATGCTATATGTGGTGAGTTATTCTTCTGAAAGTCAGAAATTGTTTCTTTTTGTTGTTTTACAGTAAATTACCGGTATATATTTTTACCCTATTCTTTTCTTTACCCATGTCCTACATTTTGATAGTATCCTTGCTATACTACTTAATTTTCAATTACTTCATTTCAATTGTTATTTGTTACATTTCTTTTTAACCTATGTCTTCATCTTTACTTAAACTGTAATACAGTTTGAGCTGCATGTCTTTGTATGCAAAGTGCTTTACTACTTAAATTACTGTTGTTGATTATATGTGACATAAGTTGGAAATGGGAAATTTGACTGGATCAGATGCATGGTGATTATACATATACACACCAATAACTAGCATCTTGCGTGTTTTTTAGGGTTGTTTGACAGACAGAAGTGCCCAAAAGGCAAACACTGCAACTTCCTGCACGTATTTCGTAACCCAGGCAATGAATTCTGGGAGGCCGATCGGGATTTACACATGTCACCAGACCGTGGCGGTGAGGGGTCGTACAGAGCTGGGCGCTACTCGGAGCGATGCGGAGAACGATCCTGGAGACAACGGAACGGGAGCAGAAGCCCCCCGAGGTCGGAAAGGTCTTCTTATAGCAGGCGAGGAGGTGAGAGACACAGGAGTCGCAGTAGGAGCAGGGAGAGGAGTCGAGACAGCAGAGCATCTCATCACCAGAGAGCGGACAACAGGTCATCCTGGTCCAGGTCAGTTAGCAGCAGGAAAGAGCACTATCGGAGCAGGAGTAGAGAGAGAGGCAGGTCAAGGAGCAGAAGTGGAGATCGAGAGCGAGACCACCATAACCGGAATAAGGACGGGGATCGAGACAAGCATAGGAGCAGAAGTAGAGATAGACAGAGTGAAACGGTCCCTGGTGAAATGGAGAGAGCGAGGGACAGGTCCAGGAGCAGAAGTACACACAGGGAGAGAGGGAAGCAGAGTAGTGAAAGTAGTCCAAAGAAGTCGGATAGGAAGGACAAAACCCCTGACGACACCCACACGCCCCGTCGCCATAAACACTCCAAAAAGAGCAAGAAGAGCAAGAAAAAGCACAAAAAGAAGAAAAGCCGTTCACCCGAAGGGCCTGCTTCATCAGACGAGTCGGAAGAAGAACAAGGAGAAGGGAACCATCCTGCAGCAAGTCCTGGTGAAGAGGTGGATGAAGTCGAGCTGGTTCAGAACAGAGATGTGGTTGTGAACTCCAGAGGTGACACCAACACTGACACCATGTCTGCGCCGGAAGTCAATATTCCATCTCACTCAGTGGTCCCAAATGAAGTAGCTCAAAATGGGGACGTTGCTACTTCTGACTTGTAGTTATTTTCATTGTAAACCTGTGCAACTGACCATGTTTCATCATAGCAATTGTGTTGTAGTAGACTGGGTTCAACTCCTCCCTTATTTGGCAATAATTGTGCAGAACTTTATTGTGGTAGAATCTGCCTGCAAGATAGTTTTCCGTTTCATATTTTGTACATGTGTAAATACAAAATAAATAAACCTGAAATTGAAGTGTTGTATTCTGAATAGGGTTAAAATAATAGGCCTATAGTAGCCTGGGATGCATTCCTTTTCGGGTTTATGATCCGTCAGGAGCGGATGGTAACTTAAGTACGCCATGTTGTAGTCACTGATTTGTAGCAAAGATGGTTTATGTATGAAGATGGGCCAACTTCATTGGAGCCACTAGAGGCGAAATGGTACACAAAGCCTACAAATGGTCTCCTAAATATAGTAGGCGTGGTTTGCTTCTCCCCGACCTCCACCCTCCCCCCCTGACAACAACACTGTTTCCACACTCAGTCTAGTAGGTGGCGGTAATGCACCATTTAGGTTTGCCGACCGCCATGAAACCCGATAGAAGAAGAAGACAACAACACTGACAAGTCATTTAACAAAGTACATTGAAAACAACTGACAAGGTGTACTTTTGAAATAGTCGTTTTAGTTTCTCGAAGTCCTCCAACCATATAAATTCATGATTTGGATCTATCTCATTAAAAAGTATCTCCCTAATAGAGTTGTAGAATGGACAATAAAAATTTCCTTTAGATCACACAGACTACATAATCTATCCTCCTACATATCTGCCTGTCTCAATATGCAGACCAAGTATGCCAGCTCTAATTTGGGCACATAAGGATCATTTCTAATCGTTTTAAATAGGTCCATTCATTTCACATTATAATATTCACATATCATCTTAAATATGGGGTCAGAGCCCCCTATGTGTTGTCCGTGAAATTGCAGATGGACAGAGAGGCTTCCGGACTCATCTCAAATCTCGCGAGAGTTTGTTGCTGGGATAAAGAAATGTCATTAACAAAGTAGATTTTCTCCTGGTTTGTCTCGCTAAAAGAAGCCATTTTACTATGAATATCTTGTAAATATTGTGTGCCTTGTGATGATTTGGTCCAGTATTTAGTTCAGTGACCATGGAGTTAAGGAATGGTTTAGAAGCTGTGTTCACGTTCACTCTCCCATTGGAAATGAATAGACTCCAACATTCTTCCTGTCTCCTAATAATGTTACCGCCCACCTCACGCAGATACAGGAAGTAAGCAAAGTTGGCCTCTCTTGCTAATTCTCCTCTTGGTTTGTAGCATAGAGTAGTCATCATGCACATCAGGAAACCACAAACCGGAATCAGAAGTACCCAAATTCCCCGTGATCAAGGGCATCGTCATTTTTTAAGGCCTACCCAATAAAAGCCTTGACGCGGCGTAGCCCAAACATTTAGACTCTCGTAGAGGTTTTTTTCGATTCTGACGAATCTCTCAACGAGAGTCTAAACGACGAGGTCCCCTTTAAGAGGGCACGGGTTTACGTGTCTGCCTCAAAATCACTCTTACCTTGTACAAATGCAAAATCTAAAAATAGAAAAAGATTGCCCCACATGTCCGGTGGGTGTGCGGGAAACAATTACTTCCGTAGCGACCGTAGTTTTCAATAAAAAAAATATTTTAATCCACTCCGTCCATACTCCTCCATTGTAAATGCGCAACAGAACCCTGGCCACTAGGGGCGCGGCCAATGTTCTGTTGCGCATTTACAATGGAGGAGTATGGACGGAGTGGATTAAAATATTTTTTTTATTGAAAACTACGGTCGCTACGGAAGTAATTGTTTCCCGCACACCCACCGGACATGTGGGGCAATCTTTTTCTATTTTTAGATTTTGCATTTGTACAAGGTAAGAGTGATTTTGAGGCAGACACGTAAACCCGTGCCCTCTTAAAGGGGACCTCGTCGTTTAGACTCTCGTTGAGAGATTCGTCAGAATCCAAAAAAACCTCTACGAGAGTCTAAATGTTTGGGCTAGACGCGGCGTATGAATCCGGCATGTTTTTTCAAGTACGTCTTGGAATAATTTGGTATATCCAATTATTCCAACTTGTAACTGGCAACACTAAAAACAAAGCGACGAAAGACTTTTTCCTTTTACCATCCAATCTAGACCGGATCAGACAGTGATTTGGAAACAGACGGAGGTGGAAAGCCTGGTGACGTGAGGTTATGTCTAGGCACTGAAAAAAATGTGACAGCCACATTTTCAGTTTGTGTACATTTATTTAATCAGAAGTCAGCGGAAATAAGTCCAGTTTTTTTTTTGCCAAAAATTAAACTAATTGCTAGATGATTGCCTGAAAAGGATCGAATGATTGATTACAAATTGAGCCTGATGTATTTTGGTGTTTTTATAAGCAGAAATATTACTGACATCAATGAAACGGACAGCCAGGGATAACCATACAGTCAAGTTTAAGCCCAATTTATACTTTATGCATGGGTACTGTGCACTGGAAATTGTCCATCTACAAGCTCTGTCGCTTGTAAAATAGCTCATCTGCAAATCAAACACTGTTAGTCTGGGTCATCATGAATCGTCTTTATATCTAAAATTAAAAAAATAAAGAAATAAGTGTACTTACAGTATTTAAACTGAACTTTATACCTCATGACAAAAACATAGCTAATAGTACAACAAATGACCTGTGATTAATAGCTCAGAATCCCTTATAATGGTTTTGTAAAGTGAATCTTCCATTGATAACAAAATATACAGTGTTCTTTGGTCATAATGTCATGTTATTGGGTTAGAATTTGCACTGTCTCAGTGCCACAGGACGCCTTTGGACGCCTCCCCCTGGTGGCAGAGAGTTTTTGGAATATTATTTTTTTTTTTATATCCATATTTTGAAAATTGCTCTAATCTGCTCTAACATTATTTACATGCACAATAGAATTTCATTTTCTTTCTTTTATTTATAATGGGCTTCGGTGGCAAAGAGGGCCAAAACTGGTGTTCACCAGGTGGCACTGAATGAGTTGCAAATTCTAATCCAATAACAACTTAAGGTTCATGTTTAACAGTTAAAGAAAGTAAAAGATGAATGTTAAACTTCTCATTTGCTGCATTCTGTAGTTTTAGCTATTTTTTACAGTGGGGCTAAATATATATTTTTATTTATCACTTATTTACTATAGTCCTACTAGACCCCAGTAAATGGGGTAGCCACAAAATATCACAGGATCTACTGAATGTGAAGGGGGATACTAGGGATGCCATACTGTGTGTCGTAGGCTCAATGTCAGTTTGTCACCTCCCCCTTCACATTCAATAGATCCCATGATCATTTGTGGCCAGATGTAATTTCATGGGGTCTAGTAGAACTATAGTAAATAATAAAAAAGAAATCGCTATAAATTGTAATAAAAAATACATATTTAGCCCCATGTTCGAATGCCCCCGCCCCCTGTCAATAATAGCTAAAATCGCTAAATCAAAAGAAAGCAGCAAATGGGTGGGGGGAAAAATCCTCATCTTTTACTTTCTCTAATAACCTAAAACATGAACTTTGGTTGAAAAAAACTAAAGTTGTCCTTTAAAGTCATTACTGTTTCCGAGTAAACATTTATCATAAAAGGCCATACTGATTTAATTTAATATTCAATCTGTTTTGGTAAACTTAACGAATCACATGGAAGTAAAAACATCTTGAATTTAATTAATATTGGCAAAAAAAATCTAAAGGAAAATCAAACGTAGGCTACTTGCTGTTTTTGAGGGGGAATTAACTAATTCATATGATTGTGTGTGAAGATGAGCAGCATATATATGCACTGATAAAACAGAGATGTTCATATACTGTACACTTCTGTTACTGTATGTTTACAACAGCACAATTAAGAATATCTAATCGATCATCTCACAAATCAAACATATTTTAGACTTAAAGTCTTGTAAACTGTTCCACACACACTCTGCAATCAGTAAGCATGACAATGAATGAATTTAACTTAATACTGAACTTTTCACGATGTCACAACATTGTATTCCATGACCTTTTGAAGGCTTGTATGAGTGTACTGTACAGAATGGAGCCATAGATTGAGCTGGTACCTCGGAGAGACAAACACCATAATTGGCACATCATATGACACTAGAGAATAGTTAATAGTTTCTGTTTAGATACGTACAACACTAGAACACACAACAAGAAAGACAAGACAAAGGCTTGGAGGTGGCTAGATCTACTTCGGAGGGGGCAATGCTGGGTTGTGAGAAGATGTTGGAATGCATCTATGTCAGACCAATTTCTTCCAGAACACTCCGTGGGGCCTCGGCCTCCTGCAGTTGAGGAAGAGCAGGGACAAAGGGACATAGTGAAGCTCTTATTAAACAGATGTACTTTGTATACATGAAGAGTTTGTGGATGGTTTCTGTTTCATAAAGTACTATTATGAACTAGGCTTCAAAATGAATTAAGGCTAACCGATGATATAAAAAAAATACCTCTGGTTTAAAAATAGGTTATAAGCAGGCTCATAAATCTGTCAGGATAATGAGGTATTATCTTTTATAAATAGTTCACATTAAAGGAATAGTTCTCCCAATTTATTTTTGAATTGTCATACACTCAACCTCAAGGAACTAGAAATACAGAGTTTTTATATAATTTAGTGCACACTACTGAAGAAAAAAACTCCCTCCCACTTCTGTGTTTACACCAGATGTCATGGTGAGCACGCAGGCATGAATATTTTTGGTGAAGATTGAAGTGAAGATTTGCATTTAACATTTGGGGGAGATTTTGCCTTTCTAGTAAAGTTCTGTGCATTAAGTAATGGTGTAAATTACTGTAAGTCATTTCCACTCGCAGTGGGATGGTTTGGCTCCTCAGCCTAACTAAGATTGTATGTAGTATGTTTATGGTCATTTGTTGCCCATTTTGGAACTCTAAAGAACTGGTCACTAGGTGGGTTTCCATCAAAACATTTCGAAAATAGGAAGCGAATAAGTAAGTAATTCGAAAAAAGAAAAGCGTATTTTTCTTGTTTCCATCCACTGACAAAATGCGCTTCTTTGGAGATATTAAATAAGCAGTAGGCCTAGATGGCGCTATTTGCCAGTCAAGTGAGACGCGCAGAGAGGCGCATATTATCTGACATTTATTTTACCGTTTGATGTCTGAAATCTGATAGCATCTGCATCACACACTACAGGATAATCTTACACGATTATTTGATCATGTCACACACACACACACACACACACACACACACACACACACACACACACACTTCTCTGATTTGTTCTTCACCACGGTGCATTTGACGTTCTTTTAGGCTATTCAAGTTGGTCTGCATGAAGTCCGCTGTCCAGATGGGCCACTGGGACAGGCTGTTTTTCAAACAGGCTGTCTGTTAAATAAATAGGCGTGTGTTTTTGTCTAGACAGGGGCTGGTATAGTTTCGTTTTCAAAGTACAGGGACGATCGGGACGCCTGCCCTGCGACTTGACAGTACATTTCCATTTTGACTAGTCTCCTCTCGTCCGTTTCGTTCCGAGCTGTTTAGGAGAAATATCACCGATCTAACTTCATGATCAACGGCGAACGCCCTCACCGGGGAGAGCAAAAGAGCCTCAGCCAGCAGACAGAGGCTTCGAGACTCGAGTGTGTAAATTTAATAATTTATGTATCCACATCCCACCCACCCTCCCGTTCGATCACTCCACTCTAGGCTACTCACCATCGCGTGTGTTTTTTTCTTTTCCAACTGTTAAAAGCGATATAATGCGAGTTCAATGCTTTCTAATTAGAAATATTTTCCGCAAGTGTTTCCATAACCCATTTGCGCATTTCACTTTTTCGATATAGCCCCAAATCCGCCACCTTCTAGCGAAAAAGTGTTTTTGCGAAAAATGCAGACTTATGCGCATTTTGAGGTGTTTCCATCCAGGAGATTTTGCGAAAGAACCTTAATGCGCAAAAAAAAGGCTTTATGGAAACGCACCTACTGTTGACTTCAGCCCTCCCAACTCCCTGTGTGGTATGTAGAAAAATACACTAGCATGATGAGAGACAGGGTCAGTAGATAATGTCAGATTTTTCATTTTGGGTGACCTATTCCTTTAAATAGGCCTTTTAAAGGCAACAATATCATACATGAACAGTTATAACTGACAGTGGGATTCCATCTAACTGCTACGGGCTAAAGCTCTACAGCTACACAAACATGCATGCCACTTAAAGAGGACAACACTTACTTTGGCATCCTAGCAAAAGGGTTAGCGACAAGGAAGAGAAAGGTACTGATTGAGTACTGCAGCATTCTATGTTACAAAGTACATACGCAAGTGATGGCAGGAAGCAAAACATAAAAGCACAGAGGAAGGAAATCTGATTAATCAGCTTCACTATTAATTAATTCTATAGACTAGACACAAGTGTGCTATATATGCCTACTCTTTGCCTAATGCAGTAGCTGGCCTGTCCAACAAGATGTTTGAAGAACAAGTCCTTACCTCCTGAAGAAGGTCAGCCTGCTCAATGGCCTTCAGCACATTCTTCTTGGATGTCTCTTGGGCCTCTCCTCCCAACAGGAACTCGTCCAGAATGAAGTAGGCCTTCTCAAAGTTGAAAATGATATCCAGCTCACATACCTGTGAAGTCATACCACCACATACCCCATTACATCTTTTTTCCTGCACTGAAATGTACAGGTGCTATTATTTTGGCTAAATTAGGCCATAGCCACTTGCCCAAATGTAATGACCTCATCACAGTTGATTTGTGATGACGGCTATGGCCGTTTTTAGCCCAAGGAGTGTTTTTCATGCAAAAACTAATGCTTGCAATGGATTAATTATCATGAAAAACCCCTAGTTTGACACACCACATGCTACTTAAAGCATAATAATGGCACCCCAATTTTCAACCCCTGAATTTACCATGATCCACTAATTATTTCAGTTACAATTTTTGAAGGGCGCTAGCCCCTCCTATGTCCAGTTTTGATGGTGTGTGTAAACCATAGTGTAAACACAAACATTGTCCTAACACAAACATTAAATGCCATTGACAATGAAGGGCCAGCTTTGAGTGTTTGTGTAAACATTTGAAGACGAAGGTGAGGACGCAAATTGTGATTGGCCGGAATGAGATGATGTATGATAACTCACACGGGTGTGATTTTTAATGTTATTTGGATGACCCTGAGGATCATAAAAAAAACCTTGAACGATTACTATTGCAATTTTGGGTCACACCCCTTTTTAGCTTAGATTGAGTGGCCTACAAAACATTGCGGCAGACTCTTGTAGACCAGAACATTGAGGTTCTAAATGTAAATGTGGAGAGAACTGGAATTACTAGTAAAGCCATAGAATAAAGAACATTATTGAGTCGCGTCACCACTAAGGCCCTGGTTTTAAGCCAGGAAAAATGTATTACCTACCTACATATTAGAGAAAAAAGTTCTTAATTTATGATAATCTTTTTCTCCATAGACATACAGTCAGTGAAGCTCACTTTAACAAAAGTTCAGGTTACGCTTGAAAGAAGACTCACACTGCCAAAGTATTTGTCCAACAGCTCCACATATCTGTGGATGATTTCCAGAGTAATTAGCTCATTATCTTGATCCTCCACTGCACAGCAGAAGTACAGGCTGGCATATCTACGACAGAAACATAAGAAGAAGATTCGAGACAAAACACATTACACTATATAAGTGGTATAATGTCAATCAGATATATGTATAATATCATTTTTCATCTTTGTGACAGGCCTAAACATTCTCCCCTTCCTCCCCACACAATTCAATTCAATTCAAAGGGCTTTTTTCCCACACACAGTAACAGTTTTTGACGTGGGTTTTGACATAATCATTTTGGAAATATTCAAATTTTCCCCTTACACACAAGATCGGTATCGGCCCGATCATGAAAAGAACAATCAGTGATCGGTCCCAAAAAACCTAATCGGAGCATCCCTACCACGTGCCTAACATATATAGCAAATCTACAAGTTTGTGATGCATTGTGAGCTTGTAGAGCAGCTATTTTTGGCATGAGTCACTGGCACGTATCTATACAGAGCAGAGACACTGCAAGAACAACTTACACCAGTGGTTCTCAATGTGGGGTGCGGGGACCATCAGGGTTCCTAATGGATCTTTACAGTTCTGTAACTCTGAGTTGGTACCAAATGGACCCTTATTCAGTTCCATTTGAACACACTCAAAGTTATTGGGGTCCTTAAAAAAACGTTTTAGAACCACTACATATGCATCACTTCCTTACCTCTTATAGACAATCTTGAGGTCTCTCCATTCCAAGAAACTGCACATCTTGGGCTTCCTGGCCAGTATGGTCTGGACCAGGTCTCTAGAGATCTTCTTCCTCTCCTTGTCAGACAGAGGCACATACCACTTCTGCAAGCGCAGCTTTCCCTGCCGGCTGAACAACAGCATGAACTGCATCTAAAGGAAGGAAAGTATTATAGAACATAGGGAGAATAAATGAGTAGGCTGATGTGCATGAGGAGAATTCTTTCTATTTTTGAGGGGCGCTAGCCCCTCCTATATCCAGCTTTTAGTGACCGTCCACAAACTTAGTTATTAAATTCCCATTGACAATAAATGGAGAATTTTACGTCATAGTGTCTGAGCAAATAGACAATAATAATAATAGTGTCGGCCTGGCCCGGCCGAGAGGTCTAGGCACCTAGGCTGGTAATCCTAGTAAACTAGAGGGTATGCGCGTGACATCATCGTACCTGGAAGTTATGCGGGAACACCCACTGAGTGGCAAAAAACTACTTTCTGGCCTTGACAGCCCATTCATCCAAACAGAAAAGTCCTGCCTGATTGCATTAAACAATGTTAAACTCACCATCATTGCAGCTGTACGAAAAGCTTGAATTATCCTCTTTCTATCTGCAAAGTTTTTGTTTCGTAAAAATCCACCATAGAAGCGTTATGAGCTACTTTCTGTCAAGAAATGCCCTGCATCTGCAGTGTCAGAGTTTGGAAGTGCTTGTTTTCAATAACACAACATTTTGCTGCCTCCTGCATTATGTGACATTTAGAAACAGGTGGTACACAGGACGGTTGAGTGATTTCCAACGAGCGCTTCCAAACTCCAACACCAACAACTCCAACACACGCTGCTCAATGTTTTGCCTAGATGAGGGGGGCGTGTCCTGATGGGAAAATCATGTGCATACTCTCTATATTCACCGTGGTTTTAAAACCCTATGCTATTTTAATGGATTTTCTGAACGCATTTTACCTATCTTTAACTGTGTCCTATCGCATGGTACTTATGTCATCCATGTGTATCGTATTATGCTTGTTATTGTGTTTTCTGCTTTTTTGCTGTGTATTGCTGTGAAGTGCACAGAGACCCCTTGGGGTGATGTTGCACTATAAATACAAATAAACTGAAACTGACAGCGTGTCACGGGTTCGAGTCCCAATCCCGATGACCTTTTCTACGTTCCGTGTCTTCCCCGGTCCCCCCCATCACCTCCCCCTTTCCTGTCAAAACTACTGTTAATCTGTCAATGAAGGCAAAAAGCCCCAAAAACATAATAATTATAATAATAGTGTCTATCTTACAGAGCTAGAGCGCCCCTCACTTCACACGGGTGTGATTTTCTTTTCTATTATTATTTTATGGTAAAAGGAGGAATTCAGTTCGTACATGAAATGAATGTACAGTATAATTAGTTTCACCAACCATACATAAAAGAACAATACTATTTGGGAATAACTGGATGTGCCATCAAATCTAATGATTAGTCAGTGGATATATTTTAATGTTAGAATTGGGGGCTTTTCTATAAACTGTACGTGTCATCATTAGTGTTCGGGCGTGGTTCCTAATTTCCTATGCTAGCAGGCTACATTCGCAGGCTTCAATGTTGCAATGCAAACCTGTACTAACACAAACAGGAGGAAGATGCTTCTCTCTCATCCTTGTCAATATGTTTGTTTACGAATCATTCATGTGTCATTGTCACCCCCTCCTCCTGCGATGCACCGAGAATTAAACACAAAGCTTACCTTCGACTGAGACACACTGACGACTGGCAATGTGAACACAATCCAAACTAAACATAAATGTGCTCCCCCAAAATGAAAGGAAAAGAAAATAACTAGTGTTGTTGTGTACAGCTCTTGTCCCACTAGCTAAGCTAGCTAGCTAACGGCTGGTGCGACTGTGAGAAGTGGTGGTGTGTGAGCGAGCAGAGAGTAGAGACAAGGGGGGGGGGGGGGGGGGGGGTGAGAGACAACGAGCTAAGAATTCAGTTAGCAGTGCTGCTATTGGTTGAATAATCTGCCAGTGCTACCACGAGGAGATTTGATTGGCTGAGGGAAGATCCGTTATTCACAGCCTGCCTTTACAAAGAGATAAATGAGATACCCTTCTTTCACACGCCACACAATAAAATACTATTACTTAGAGTTTTTTACTGAGAGTGTCCTGTAAACAGCTCATAGAAGATGGCTGTCTGCCTGTCTCTCATGTGATACACAATGTATGACCAGAGCCTCAGAGGGTGTTGTGCAGATAATGACAAGAGGGTGTTGTGTAAATTCCACTGCATGAAGCAAAAGATGAATGCACAAATCCCATTCCCACAATCCCACTTGGTTTGATTTACCGCAAGCAATGCAGTTATGCAGAGCACGTTTAGTTTCAGCGACTCAGGGCATGCAGGCTCTCAGCACATTAGTAATTTAGTCACAACACAGTAGTGACTAAATTACTACCACACAAGGACAACACAAGAGACGGTCACGGCCACACAGCCAACTCAAGGTACGGCCACGGAGCCGACTTGGGGACCCAACGCAGCTCCTCCAAGGAAAACAAACAAATTAACGGAGCTGAACGTGAATCCCCCCCACCGCCCACCCCTTTTTTCCCCTCACTGTATATGTTTCTTTTCCCTTTTTTACCTCCTTTATGATGAATTCCTGTTCTGTCCTTTGTCTATATAGAAGTGTCTATTTGTACGTCTCTAAATGTTTTTGATGATTTGAACATGGTGGACCCTGTTGGAAACAAGTGTAATGCTTAATTGGGTCGTCCACTCACAGTTAACAGCCTTTGTATTGAGTTTGTGCTTGAAATGTACTGTAATTCTGCAAACCAGCTGTTAATACATTTTTCAATCAATCAATCAATCAAAGCCTACGTTTTTTTCAACCAGACGACCTATAACTCTCAATTCAATTCAATTCAATTCAATTCAATTCAATTCAATTCAATTCAATTCAATTCAATTCAATTCAATTCAATTCAATTCAATTCAATTCAATTCAGGGCTTTATTGGCATGATAAAACATTATGTTAAGGCTACATTGCCAAAGCAAAAAGTGGAACAATACAATCAAAACAAATCTCTCTCTCGCACGCACACACACACACACACACACACACACACACACACACACACACACACACACACACACACACACACACACACACACACACACACACACACACACAATTTCCTATGTGCACACAAGATAAAGTGACAGCTGCCAGACTATCACGTCAGATTAAACTAGGATTAAAAATTGAGTCTCACAGAATGAAAGACATTTTCACTGTAGGAATTCGCCCTAGTCTCACATACCATTATGTTGGTCTTAAAAATGAAATGTTCCAGTGAAATGTCTCATCATTCTGATTTCATGATTTTAATCACAGTTTATTTTGTATTACATTTTGTGTTTACTGAGGATGCTTATCAAACATCCTATATTGCCAAACAGCTGCTGTTCTGTGCTGCTCAAATACGTTTTCCTTTTCCCCCTTCCTAATAAGGTTGTTTTTATTCCTTACAAACCGGGCACAATTGAAAAGGGAACTGGCTTTACACCGGAAAGGAACATTGTTACATTATAAACAAAATCTATACCAAACACACATTTCTGAACTTTTTGTTTGATGTATGCATGCATGCACTGACATTTTCATGGCCGTACAGTGTGGGCACGTTTCCAAACGCGCGCTGTATATGAATGAATATGGAATAAGTCCAGCACAGACCACAGCTTTCATTAGTAAACAGGTGATCTGGTACCCCCTGCTGGCGATTCATGATTCATGTGTTTTTGTAGACAGAAGAACGGATGTTGTACCAAAGTGAACGACTCACAGCTCCAGTGCTCCACCAATAACATTCACATCATATGCATTGACATTTCCCCGAAAAGAAAAGTCACAAGTATGACTCTCTTCAGTGTGACCTTGATATCTGCAATGTGACCTTGATAACATAACATTACATTACATAACATCTGTTAATTACAACAGGTTGTGATTCGTGTTGTGCTGCGGCTGGATGCTACTCTGCGAAGCAGAGCTACAGCTGGAGCTGAAGTGAACGTGACAGACCGCGCAGACCCATGCAGGACAAGGACATCATCTGAACACAAGATGGATCATGGACCACTGGTAGACATCGACAATGTAGGGATCGCTCGACAGTCGTACCCATGGTCCATGGATTATTGCGCAGTCTAGCCAATTTAGCTCCGTGCAATGCGTGCATTTATCATTTTATATGCAAATACCATATTCGCAATAATCTCCAATGCAATTTGGGTGGTCTGTTTTCTGCACACACAGTGATCACCAGCCAGCGTAATAATGAGGAGCCGCAGTAATTCCGGAGTGAGACTTGACGGGTATGCTAGGCTAGTCCATGAAACTATCCTATGCCATCAGGTAAGCGATTCTCCCTCTCCCCTTCACCCACTTTGATGTACAGTACATTAGATTTGATACGAATTTCGTCTGGGACCCCATTCTACACTGTAAATCAGTGGATTACGGGTCCATTGTAGCTACACTCGGAGTACAGACTCGTAAAGCATCCATTTGGTTCAATCATTTAGCAAGCATGGGGAGTCTTTAGGGTCCCCCCTGGAACCCCCCAACCCGGCCCCCCAGACCCATGTTGAGAACCACTGATGTACTCACTGGGATTGTTAGCAGCTTGTGTGGGGAAATGTATTTTTGGTAGTTTTTTAAATGTAGTAATTAAGCTGTATGTTGTTTGATCTTCATATTCATTCTAGGCTACTTGTAACAGAGTATTTGTACTGCACTGCTGCAGTATTGATACTTTTACTCACGTAAAGAAATGTGAGTACTTTTTTCCACCATTGGTATTATCTGCCTCTGCCATGCTTGCTCTGTGCGTGAGCAAAGTTAAAGTTCAAGCCCAAAATAAATAGGCTGAGAGCTTATCTGTTCTGTTGGCCACTTGAATTCACTGTGCACTCTGTTGAAGGCTGTGTTTAAACCTGTGACCTAATTGTCATATACAGTGCAGTATAACATATGGCCTACATGTAAATAGTTCATACAAAACAGTTTGTTTAATTATTGTTAATGTTTATTATTTTAGCAGTTGAAATTATCTACGCAAAATCATTATTGAATAGCTTTCCACATCCAACAAAATCACACCTGTGTGAACTGAAGTGAGGGGCGATCATCATACATCATCATGACGTAACATGTCTATTTGCTCAGACACATATGACGTATTCTTCATTCATTGTCCATGGGAATTTAAAGTTCGTGTAAGACGAAAATCTACACTAATAGCTGAATATAGGAGGGGAGGGGCTATAGCACCCCTCAACAATGTGGTGTGTGTGTGTGTGTGTGTGTGTGTGTGTGTGTGTGTGTGTGTGTGTGTGTGTGTGTGTGTGTGTGTGTGTGCGCGTGTGTGTGCTTGTGTGTGCTTGCGTGTGTGTGTGTATTCCAGAACCCAGTGACAGGTTTACTGGCTGCCAGCACAGAGTTGAAGGACGCATGGGTGAGGGATAATGTATATAGTGTGCTGTCTGTGTGGGGGCTGGGCATGGCCTACCGCAAGAATGCAGACCGGGATGAAGACAGGGCCAAGGCCTATGAATTGGAACAGGTAGGCTGCACGTGTAGGGCTGTGTGATACATGGACAAAAACAAACAGCACAATACTTTTTAGCCAAAATACCTCAATATCGATATTGTGACATTAATTTTTTTTCATAAATCAATGCTATTGAACACCCTTTATTTCTGCATGTTGGTTAAAAAATATTGAACCAATATTAAAAAGTGCTTCGGAAACCTCAAACTCCACCCGTTTAGCCATCTTTATTTTTATTATTATTTTTTTCACAAGTCAGTGCTATTGAATACCCTTTATGTCTGTGTCTTGGTTAAAGAAAATATTGCCAAATGAAAAGTGTTAAAAAGCGCTTTGACAAAAACCTCCTAACTCCACTTGAGCTTGATGTTTTTTCATTTCCTGAAAAATGAACATTTTGGAGTTAGGTGGTTTCTTCCAGACAGAGATATGATTATTTCCCTAAACATAAAAAAATAAAATAGAGAACATAACAGATCTACAAGCTCTCAACGCATTGTGAGTTTGTAGCTATTTTAAGTCATCCAAACCAGGACAAGATATCCAAAATCCCAGACGATTATAGTCTCATATCATGATAATATTTTTTATATAATATGGATAAATTGCCTAGCCCTAGAGAGAAGGAGGCAGTGGGCCCTATTTTCACAGGTGCTTTATCCCTAAACGGCTTTGTCTTTTTTTGTCTTTTTTTTTTTTTACTATTTTGAAAAAACATTTTTAATTAGTTAAAATAGCCAATCTACAAGCTCACAACCGCTCTAGATCGGCTAAGTATTTTAAAATGTTTTTAGTCCTGAAAAGTTTTGAAAATGTTTGAATAGTGCTTAAGTGGCTATCTATAATTGTTTTTTGGCAGAGTGTGGTGAAACTGATGCAAGGACTTTTGCAATGCATGATGAGGCAGGTAAGTCACTCTAGTGCCCTATTGTTTTTTCCACCCAGTCAGTAACAATCAACAACTTAAGCCAGTGGTTCTCAAACCTTTTGATGTCAAGGACCGCCAAATTAATATATATTCGGCCACGGACCCCCATCTGAAAAGTTGTAGTGGTAATGACCACTTACAAGATTTGTGTTATTTTTTGTTGTTGAAAATAGCAGATCTACAAGTTCACAATGTGTCACATTGCCACGCGTTGTGAGCTTGTAGATCAGCTATTTTCAAAATGCCAATGTATACAGGGTTAAAGTCAAAGTGGTTAAACTGATTTTGATGCTATATTAATTTTGCTGGGGAGTGGGACCCCCTCCACAGACACCCAGGGATCCCCGGACCCCACATTGAGAACCACTGATTTAAGCTGTCAGGATTTGTATGCTCTGCCATTTTAACGATGCTATTCTTGGTCCAGTCTGACCCATATTTGAAAGAAAGCCACTAGGGAAACCTGACTTCATGACCAGTGACACCTGTTTGTCACTACAGGTGGACAAGGTGGAGAAATTCAAACACACCCAGAGTCCGAAGGACTGCCTGCATGCAAAGTACGACACACCCACCTGTGCCACAGTGGTGGGAGACGACCAGTGGGGCCATCTGCAGGTGGATGCCACCTCCATTTACCTGTTGCTCCTGGCACAGATGACTGCCTCAGGTAGGCTCGCTGTTCTTACACTACAAAATCCTCAGTGGAAAAAAAAACCCCTCAAATGGACAACTGAGGATCTTGCTGTGTGCATATACTGTAGGAAACCCAGATATGATATATAATATGTTCATGATCGTTTGTCTGTGTTACTGACTATGTCTGTTTGGAGGTAGCCCAGCACAAAACCATACCTTGCATTTTTGAGGGGCGCTAGCCCCTCCTATACAAAGGTTTAATGTTTGTCTTTAGTTCAATGTTTGTTTTGTAAACGCCATTGACAATGAAGGGAGAATTTACGTCATAATGTAACTCATTACGTCATATTGTCTCTTTATTTATGTATCTTTATTGTTAATGGCGTGTTGCATGTGATGTCTTTGTGCAGGTCTGCGTGTCATCTCTAACTTGGACGAGGTAGCCTTCATCCAGAACTTGGTCTTCTACATAGAGGCTGCCTACAAAGTAGCAGTAAGTAGCACTCTTATGAGGTGGTGGGAGAGATTTACGTTAAATACAGAGAACACCGAGAGATAGAGGCACACACTTATGGATATTGGATGGACAGTAAGAAGAAGACCCGGGAGAATAGAGGAGGGATGTTGCAGAGAGCTACAGGAAATATTGTGAGAAAGGGAGGGGACAAGTCATTTCGCTGGTATAATGAAGAACATTAATATTGTGAAGGGCAGGGCCATGTACTGTACGTATCTGGTGAGAGAGTTGCAAGCATGGGCATATGAGAGGGGGAGTTTAAGGAAGAATCAAGCGTTTAACCATTTAGGACTGAGGCCGATTCTAAAAACATTTTCTGAAAACCTTAAAATATTTATTCAAAAATGACAAATGTATGTTGCTACAGTATACTGTACATATAGCAACAACTACCCCAAAAGGGGTTTCCGTCCTGAAAGGTATAGTTACAAAAAGCGGTTACCGCCTATAATGGGTTAAGCAGCAATAGTAGGCAGGGGGTAAGAGGCTGTTGGTGTTGCCATGATGATCTTTGTTCCTGTAGGATTATGGGATGTGGGAGCGAGGAGACAAGACGAACCAGGGCATCCCTGAGCTCAATGGCAGCTCTGTGGGCATGGCCAAGGTATGTGTTGTACATCTCACTGTTTCACTGTTGCCTTCCAACCCCGAATAATCACTGAGTGGTGCATAACATCAGCATAAAAACGAAACAACGAAAAACAAGAAAGTAGACCTGTGTGTTAATTTTCCAGGTGTGTGTGTGTGTGTGTGTGTGTGTGTGTGTGTGTGTGTGTGTGTGTGTGTGTGTGTGTGTGTGTGTGTGTGTGTGTGTGTGTGTGTGTGTGTGTGTGTGTGTGTGTGTGTGTGTGTGTGTGTGTGTGTGTGTGTGTGTGTGTGTGTGTGTGTGTGTGTGTGTGTGTGTGTGTGTGTGTGTGTGTGTGTGTGTTCACAGGCAGCTCTGGAGGCTATAGATGAGTTAGATCTCTTTGGGGTGAATGGAGGGCCAAAGTCAGTGATCCATGTTTTACCAGACGAGGTGGAACACTGCCAGGTATGACTGACCTAGCCTGGTTAATAAACCAGACCGAATCAGCCGTTGGCAAAAAAAAGTTGCCTACCAGCGGATTTCGGTCTGGCGAGGCTCAGTAGCACGCCTCTTTCCTACAATCGAGAACAGGTCGGACCAATCGGGACACGGTATGCAATATGGGCGGGCTTTGGTACAGTGACGTTCAATGCTTGAGACTTTTGACTGACAGTAGCTCTGACCAATTGCGTCAAAGAGAAAATGTTCCCCGGGAAATGAAATCCAAGTGGAGCCAGCCCAGACTGATATACCGCGACAGTGTTGTGTGATATTAGTCTGGCTTATTAGCCAGGCTATGACTGACCTGCTGCCCATTGTTCTGTTCTCACTGACTGACTAAATACTGTTACGAACATCTTCACCGTCTTCATTCAAGTGACTATTTATTTTCATGGAGACCATTTTACCCTTACGTCAGCCTGTGCAACTGATATTTTCACATGTAGGCCGCCTGTGTCTATTGGCCTATCACTGTACTCAGCTGGGCAATTCATATAAAATATGTCGAAACTGATATTTAGAACCAATAACTTGTACGTTAATCGAATAACCGAGAAGCAGGGTTGTGAGCTTGTAGACCAGTTATCTTCACTATTTCTTTTAACCCATTAAAACCGGGAAGGCATCGTCTGTGTAATTTTATACTTTGGCTATTCAAAAATAGCAGATATACAAGCTCATAGCGTGTTACTTCATGAGCTTGTAGATCTGCTATTTAAAATAAATAATCATGAACGTTTGTGCAAATCTTTTAATCTATACATTTCTTTTACATTTTTAACTAAAATCTTTGCTTCTGGTGGTCCCTGGAATTAAATATTTTGAGATGGGCCAAATACATAATGATTTTGGGGCGTCCCTGAAATGAAAAAGTTAGAGCACCACTGATATAGCATCATATGTTTTTCAGACAACTGGATTTATCGGCCTCAGATAATCGATCATTAATCGATCATTAATCGATTAATCGATCATTAATAATAATCATTAATAATAATGGTGATATTGATTTGAAGTCATGTCTATGTCCTCTCCCCAGTCCATCCTGTGCTCCATGCTGCCGAGGGCCTCCACCTCCAAAGAGATAGATGCTGGACTTCTGTCTGTCATCTCATTCCCAGCCTTTGCGGTTGAGGATGCTGACCTGGTTGCCATCACCAAGTCTGAGATAATAAGCAAGCTGCAGGTACAGTCTACAAAGAAAGTCTCAGCCGGTTATTTTAGCTGTAAAATGTATTCTCGCTTAATTCTCGCATGATTCCATTCTGTTCTATGTTGTTATTGGATAATAAGCACTATAACATTTCTACTCCACACACTTTCAGGGTCGATATGGCTGCTGTCGTTTTATCAGGGATGGATACCGCTGTCCTCGAGAGGTAACGCCTTCTTTGTCCATTCTGTTTTCTAAAGTATATTTAAATATCTTTTGTTTAGGAGTAAACCAGAAATAGGGATTCCTAAAGGCCAATTTATGCTTTGAGCGAGTGTCGACCGACGTCGACACAATACGGTTGCAGACACGTCACAAAATGTTGCATACTCGCATGAAACAGAAACAACCTGAACATTGGACAATTTAGTGGATTTTCTGTGGTCTGGGGTTTTCTCTCTGTGTTCTGAAGCCTTTTGAGTTGCAGTGAAAACATAACAATTTGCCAGCAGATGTCACTGTTGAGGGATTTTGCCTGTCAATCATCGCCTCTGCTCTGCCCCGCCAGGGACTGAAGCATAGGGGAGGGGAGGGGCAGACAGGGGAGGGGGTGGGATTTGTGGACAGTGAACACGAATCAGATCAGAGCACTTGTTTGAGCCTAATTATTCAGAAAACTCCAGACCACAGAAAATCCACTGAATGTTCAAAGTTCTGTTTTTTTGGGTGCAATTGAGGTCAGAAAAAGAAGAAGAAGAAGAAAAATTACAAAACCTTTATTTTTGAATGTCACCAGACCTGGAACACAAAGTTATACTTTGCAATCCGGGAACACCTTAGCACCATTAGCTGTTGCTATATATAATACTAATATAATATACTGTATATAGCAACATACGCTTTTCATAAAACGTAGGTCAGGATTTAGAAGACATTTTTAGAATCCGCTTCAGTGGCTTCAAATTAGTTCATGAGACCTGGCAATTTAGACGTGCAAAATAGGGCATAATGTGACACATAATAAATATTTACATTTCTCTTATTTAAAGTGAATGTACGGGGGCACGGTGGCACAGTTGGTAGTGCTGTCGCCTCACAGCTAGAAGGTCCTGGGTTCGATTCCCGCTCGGGACGCTGTGGGTGCTGGCGGCGTGTTTCCTCCTCCACGTCATCAGTGCCCATACCTGAGGCGGGGTTGGCGAAAGGGCCTTTCTGTGTGGAGTTTGCATGTTCTCCCCGTGTCCCCTAGGGTAGGTACCCTCACAAAAAACATGCAGTAATCCTGGTCTCTAAACTGCCTCCCCCTGGCCAGCCAGGGCGCCTGATTGAGGGGAAAGGAACTGGTTGGAATAACGTGTTCCTTCCACGCGCTACGTCCAACCAGGGAAACTCCCCCCTGTCAGGTGTAAAGGAGCAACTTGGACACTCAGGCATGAAGGAAGCATGAGTTCAAGTCCGTTGCTCTCCCCATGTCCCCCATATATGGGGACTAGGTTGGCGGAGGGTGTGTAGAGCCCAGGATCACATTAGATAATTGACACAGGGGTGAAAAAATGGGTTACAAAATCGTGGGATAAAAATTATAAAAAATAAATAAAGTGAATGTACAGTATTTGTCTGTTTTTACTGCATGCCTCATTCTAAGTCAAGCTGGAAGGTGCTTTGCGTATGTCTCCCAGGACCCCTCTCGTCTGCACTATGACCCCGCTGAGCTGAAGCTGTTTGAGAATATAGAATGTGAGTGGCCTGTGTTCTGGACATTTCTCATTCTGGATGGCATCTTTAATGGAGACCAAGTACAGGTAATAGAGTAAAACACAGAGTCCATAAGGAGCATGCCATGTAGTATTACTTCCAGTCACTTAAAGCATGGACCCCCATCTAAAATTATTCTGTGAAAGGGACGCCCATACAAGATTTGTGTTGTTCAGACTCAGAGCTTGTAGATGTATACACTACAGGGTTAAAGTGGTTGAACTATATTAACACATTTTACTGGGGATCCCCTGGAACCCCCCAAGGACCCCTGGTTGTCTCCGGACCCCATTTTGAGAACCACAGAGTTAAAGGACTAGCATGTATAGCCCTGTGATGACGACCCAATTACTGACGAGCAATGACCATTTTCAAGTGCAGATTGCATTTTAAAGTGCAGATTGATTGAACAGTGTGATAAAATAGCCCCTGGAAAAATAAATTGATTGAAATTCAAACATCCAGATGTAAATAAAACACTTGCATTCAACATTGGCACACAGGTAGAGGAGTACCGCGAGGCTCTGGAGGGCATTCTGATTAGAGGGAAGAATGGCATCAAACTGGTGCCTGAACTTTATGCTGTACCACATGAGAAGGTATTCTATTCTATTCAATCTATTCTATTCTATTCTATTCTTGTAGATAGACAGTACAATCCTCAGTGTTAATTTAACTCTGAGAATGAAAACAAATGACATGTAACACTCACTTTTACAGTGGTAGGTATGGCCATCTACTACTATAGCAAAACAACTCCTTGTGATTCTTTCATGGGTGCACATCATATGAAATCAACTCTTCTAGTATGGTTTTGCTTCTTTGCAACAGCATCTGAGCTGTCAAACATGCAACATTCAACAAATGAATCGTAGAACATGTGATGTTGTGTTCTTCGCAGATGGAGGAAGAGTACAGCAACCCTCACACAGTGGACAGAGTGGCTTTGGGGCAGCTGCCTCACATGTGGGCTCAGTCACTCTACATCTTAGGCTGTCTTTTGGCTGAGGTAAGTCATAGGGAATATCATGTAGTGTGAGCCGTATACTCCTATAATATACCAGTGGTTCTGGTCCCCAGGGGGTTCCCAAATGACAGTGAAGTGGCTTTTATTTTTTCCAATAATATTTTTATTGATTTCTTTTCACAATTTATGGCAAAAACAAAACTAAGTGAAGTGGCAATTTAAGGACTTTTAAGGCCTTTTTAATACCTCAAAAAGAAAGAATCAAACTTAATCAAGAAACTATAATATACACACTGGTCAAACATTGGGCAGATTGTCGAATAATATAAGAAACTAGCGAGGCAAAAATTGTGATAATAGCTGATCTACAAGCTTGTGAGATCATGTGATCGGAAATCGGGGCCGATCCACATCATTTTCAAATGATCGGAATCGGATCGGGAGCAAAAAAACGTGATCTGGACATATAGTATCAATATTATATCCATATCATGATATTAGACTGGATATTGTGACTGTCTGTGATTTTGGATATTGTACTATTGTGATATGGCATAAGCAACAAATCGTGATCGGGACATCCCTATTTCAAATACGATTCTTTTGCAGGGTCACGGCCTGAAAAGGTTGAGAACCATTGCTATATATACCACATTCACATGGTGACCATTTTGCTCTGAACTCGTAGATATAATGAACGTAAAGTAAAGCAGCCTCCATCCTTTGGCTCTCTGTGTGTCATCATCAGGGTTTTCTTGCCCCAGGGGAAGTAGACCCGCTCAACAGGAGATTCTCTACCGATATCAAGCCTGATGTTGTGGTTCAAGGTCTGCCTCCATTCTCTGCCCTCCTGGGTTATTCTCTGCATGCCCTCCTCCTCCATTAGTACTGTGACTAATGCATTACTTTATACTGGCCTGATAATATCTACAATCCACAATGTACAGTGTGTGGTCTGTGTGTGTATAGACACTGATGACAGTTTTCTGTGCGTGTGTGTGTGTGTGTGCGTGTGCATGTGCGCGTGCGCGCGCGTGCGTGTCCAGTCTGTGTTCTAGCCGAGTCGAAGGAGATCCAGGACTTGTTGAAGGACTATGGCATCGAGGTTCAGACAGTATCAGAGGTGTTGCCCATCAGAGTCATGACTGCTCGCATCCTCAGTCACATCTACGTCAAACTAGGTACCAATCACTGTCTTCTGGCATCATCTATCATTATTATTAGTATTGCTGTGACTGTGAGTGTGTTTGACTGCCTGCGCACTGTATATGCGACTGTAAGGACAATGTGCTGTTTCCACAGGACAATGTAAGAAACTGAATTTGAGTGGGAGGCCCTACAGGCACATTGGAGTTCTGGGAACTTCTAAATTATACGGAATCAGAAACCGGACCTACGCATTCACTCCTCAGGTAAAACAGTGGCCCTTAATCTTGATCATTTAGGTTTATCGAATAATCAAGATGCAGGGTATTTGTGTTTAGTTTTTTCTTATGTCAACGAATCGACACAGATAAACTTTGACAAAATTGATTAGTCTGATTAACCACTTAATACTGCATTATTCTTCATTGCACAATGGTGCCTTGCAAAATGTGACGCGGTGTAAGCTTGAAGATCTGCCATTTTCACCACATATATTTTTTTTCGTGATCGAGGCAAAAGTTTTAAATAATCATAATATTGAAACGTTTCCCCTCATGTTTGCGTCATGGCTGCAGTTCTTGGACCAGCATCATTTCTACCTAGCTCTGGACAACCAGATGATCGTGGAGATGCTGCGCACGGAGCTGGCCTACCTGTCCTCCTGCTGGAGAATGACTGGACGACCCACACTCACCTTCCCCATCACTCGCAACATGCTGGGTAGGACTCACATCCTCACATGGTGCTCCATCCTCCAACTGAAACCTGTATGTCCAAAACACTGTTACTTTTCAGGAAATGTACAAAGTAACCTGCATTCTAATGGATCCAATGTAGTAATTATTTCTTTCTTAAAAATTGTATCTCACGATTTTTGTAACCCACCAGCCCCGAACTGAGCTCATGCTTCCTTCAATGCATGAGGAGTTAGCAGGGCGCTTCTTATCACTTGACAGGGGGGGGGGGGGGGGGGGGGTGTTCCCCGTTAGGACGTAGCCATAGCACGTGGAAGGAACACGTTATTCCAACCAGTTCCTTTCCCCTCCATCAGGCGCCCCAGCTGACATGGGGAGGCATGTTTTTTGTGAGGGTACTTACCCTAGGGGACACGGTGATAACATGCAAACTCCACACAGAAGTATGGAAGAAGAAAAAAACATACCGAGTTGAAATATGGAGATATGTGGTTTCTGCCCAACAGCAATGATATATGTTTAGAAATAGTAAATGAACACTATAAATGTTATTGGGTTGATAGCTAGAGGCTGGTATTTGGATGGCATAAGTGATCCCGACTAACAAGGAAAAGAATGGGAGATAACGGCGATATTAGAGGAGACATCTTGATATGTAACAACTACTAAGTAGTCATGATCATTTTTCTTCAGTTGAAGATGGCGAAGGGATCGATCCATGTATCCTAGCAACCGTGAGGAAACTACAGGATGGTTACTTTGCGGGAGCCAGGTGTGTCTCTGTGTTCTGTGACTAACTGGATCATAGAAAAGGTGATTGAATGCAGGAATCAGTAAGCTTGTTGTTATTCCAGGGTACAGCTGTCAGACCTCGCCTCCTTCCAGACCACATCCTTCCATACGCGCCTCAGCTTCCTGGACGGGGACACTGATGACAGCTTACTGGAGGAGGAGGAGGAGTACGACGGGAGCTACGATGACGACAACTGTCAGCCTTCAGGTTCGATGGCGACGACAAGTTCTTGAGTCGTGTTTAGCCTGTTGTCATCTGGTTGTGTGTACAGTACATTACATGGACCATTCTCTTCTCCAGGTGGACCAGGAGACATGTTTGACCAGCACCTCACCCAGCTACTGCAGAGCACCTCTGCCACAGCTCACCTCCCTCCCATCAGTGGGGGGCAGCAGCATGTGTTCAGTGCTCAACACACCACCAGAGACATCCTGTCCCTCATGGCCCAGGTTCAGGGTCTGAACATGCCCAGTGAGTTGACTGCTATTTAATCATTACTTCAGGATGTTGGTATTTGGGTGTGTAGATGTGGGTGTGTTTATTTGGTGTACATTTGTGCCTGCGTCTGTGTGCGCGTGTGTATTTCAGAGTCATCCATGTATCTGCCTGTGACTCCTGTCATGAGCAAACACCGCAAATCTCTCAACCTGCTTGGGGCTCCTTCAATGCAGTACGGTGCACATGCAAAACAGCTCAAGGTTGGCACTGTGATTCCTGTGGATATGTTATGTACACAGTATAAGCATCTTTGATCTAGTGATGACTACATTGTGTGTGTTTGTAATGTGTTTATGTTTCATGTTCAAGTCCCACAGCGCTGCTGAGCTGAACCTGCCCAAAGACTCCCAGGGGAACACAGACTTTGCTGGACTTGTCCGACAGCTAAGAGAGTGTCCCACTTTGCAAGACCAGGCAGACATACTCTACGTTCTGTACATCATGAAGTATGAACATGCCTACACACGCACGCGGCCACGTGCACGCACGCACAGTCGCACACACACACACACACACACACACGCGCACACACACACACACACACACACACACACACACACACACACACACACACACACACACACACACACACACACACACACACCGTTCATTTTCCTTGCCTGGAGTATATGTGGTGTTCACTGCTGCCAGGATAATTTCATAAAAAACATTTGAGTTCTTACCACCAATTCTATGAAGATGCTTATAAATTTCACTCTGTGTGTTTGTGAACTTGACATTTGTAAGCAGTTTGCATAGAAAGGAGGCCAATTTGGTGCCTTTCTGTAAGCCTATAGGTCTTATTTGTGCTTGTGTGAAACACTACAAAACAAAGCATGTTGTCAGTCTGTATCAGGCGTCTATCAGTTAAATAACTGACTGTCCTGTGCCGTTTACTGCCGTTCAGGGGACCTGATTGGCTGGTGGAGGTGTCAGGTCCTGGCCATGGAGGGGCCAGTGTGCGTTGCCTACTGGAGGAGCTGTATGTGCAGGCCGGGCTGAGTAGAGAGTGGGCTCTCATCAGATACATCTCTGGAATACTGCACAAGAGAGTGGAGGTTCTGGCTGAGGTCCGTACAACACTGGGCTTTTGATTTGTACTGTAAAGCACTTTGTAAGTTCTATTTGCAAAGGTGCCGTATAAATACAGTTAATCATTATTATTATTGTGTGGTGTGTTTCGTACCGAGACCCATAAATTGATTGATTATCAGAAAATACCTGATTCCATTTCTTCCACAGGCCTGCACAGATCTGATTTCCCACCATAAGCAGCTGACAGTAGGACTACCTCCTGAGCCCAGGGAGAGGGTTATCACTGCGTAAGTCATCATTTTGACTGGCAATGTTGACATTTCTGGTTTGACATATACTGTGGTATTCTTAATAACAAATGAATGAAATACTTCTTATTCACTCTATGCGTCCAGTCCACTTCCACCAGAGGAGCTGAACACTCTTATTTATGAAGCCAGCGGGCAGGATATCAGTATAGCTGTGCTCACTCAGGTAAACCTATGAATCATACAAAGAAGGGGATTTTATTTGTTTTTCAAGGCACCTTAACCTGTGCGTAACTTCTTCTTCTTCTTGTGTGTGTGTGTGTGTGTGTGTGTGTGTGTGTGTGTGTGTGTGTGTGTGTGTGTGTGTGTGTGTGTGTGTGTGTGTGTGTGTGTGTACGTGTGTTATAGGAGATCATGGTGTATCTAGCCATGTACGTGCGTTCCCAGCCTGCCCTGTTCGGGGACATGCTCAGACTTAGAATAGGACTCATCATGCAGGTGATGGCCACTGAGCTGGCACGCAGCTTACACTGTACAGGTAGGACTGCACCTGCATGTGTGCACTAAGACAGAAGCACACGCACATGTGCACTGTACAGTAGATATTAACACATACACAGAGTATAGAACACACTTTGCTGTGTATACAAGGGCTGGGAAATGTATTGAAACCGATATTTAGAACCAACAACCGACTTAGTCTTGCTCATGTAGGTTAATAATATAATCCAGAATTTTAGATTTCTTATACGAATCGACACAAACAAAATTCAAACATTTCCTTTATAATCAACTAAATCGATTAGTCTGAGCCTGTCTTATACATCATTGTACAATGGTGGCGTACAAAAACTGACGATTCTACATATTGCGATGTGTTGCGAGATTGTAGATCTATTCTATTTTCACTATTTGCTGTCCTAATCGACGTAAAGGTTTGAAATAACCGTGACATTGATTTGAAGCCATGTCGCCCCAGCCCTAGTGTACACTACATTGTGTTACGTACATACAGTGAAATGGAATGTAAAGACATTTCGTTGGCTTTGAAGGGGAGGAGGCGTCTGAGAGCTTGATGAGCCTGAGTCCATCTGACATGAAGAACCTGCTGCACCACATCCTCAGTGGCAAGGAGTTTGGAGTGGAGAGGAGTGGTAAGTGTGTTCTATTTCTACAAGTCTCTGCATCTGGGAGTTTGAGGTCACGCACACAGTCAGTTGCTAAACACCATACCAGATGTTGAACCTGACCTCCATAACCACACCAAACCTTATAACTAAGCATAGCCATATCTAACCTAATGCCTCACACAACCATTTATAGCCATATGCCAAAATGTACCCATCACAAATGTAATACCTGAGCTTAATCATTTCATAATGGTTTAGATTTGATTTAGTATTGAATTATGTCAATACAAGTGCTCTGATTTGCCAAATCCCATATATGACATAACAATTTGCCCAGCAGATGTCACTGTTGAGGGATTTTGACTTTTCATTGCAGCTCAAAAGGCTTCAGGAACACACAGAGGAAGCCCCAGAACACAGAAAATCCACTGAATGTTCAAAGTTTAGGCTGTGTGGGTGTAATGTCATGAAACCTTTAATTTCTCTAATCCCAGATTAGAGAAATTGGCCGTGGCCAATAATAACCATAAACGTAACCATTACTTATAAAGACACTTATAAAGACCTAACAAACATAACTGTCTGTTTTCTGCAGTAGCTGTAGCACAACATTTGTGGTCCTGTTCAGCACATCTCTAGCATGGTTTTAAAATGTTCTTTTTTAACCCATTCTGGCCGGGAACCCCTTTTGGTGTTTTAAGCATTATGTTATACTTTAGCTATTGAAAAATAGCAGATCTACAAGCTCGTAGCGTGGCACCGAGTTCCGCGCTACGAGCTTGTAGATCTGCTATTTTTCAAAAATCGTGAAAATGTGGCGCAAATCTTTGAATATATATTCTTTCAGAGCGAACGTTTTTAACTCAAATCTTTGCTTCTGGGGGGTCCCTGGAACAACATATTTTCAGATGGGGGTCAGTGGACAATTTCATATAATTTTTGGGGTACTTACTACTTGATATGAAATAGTTTGAGCACCACTGATATACTGTAGAAACATAGGTTTTTCAGAAAACTGTCATGGTTTAGAAGACGTTTTCTTAATTTCGATGTCAGGCCTATTGTGCGTAGTATAAATTAGCAAAATAAACCATGTCACAATCTCACAATGTGACGCATTGTGAGCTTGTAGATCTGCTATCTTCAGCGTGCGCCACCAGCATTAAATAAAGAATAAGTCAGTCAAAAAAGTATATGAAACTAAGCTATGATGATTAAAACTAAGACTAAATATATTGACAATTTCGTCAACAAATAAAAACTAGACTAAAATGTTAGGAAGGGACTAGTGGACAAGAGATCCAGTATAATTCATTTTACAGTTAGCAGATCAACAAGCAGATCTACAAGCTCACAATGCGTTGCGCTGCGACGCGTTGTGAGCTTGTAGATCGGCTATTTTAAGCAAGTGTAAAATCCGCCATTACGATGGCATCAAGGCCCGCCAAAATACATTTTAGTCGACTAAATCAACGGTAGATTTAGTCGACTAAAATGTTATAATATTTAGTCGACTAAAACATTCCAGGTGACTAAAATGTGACTAAAACTAAAATCAAAATTTGCTGTCAAAATCAACACTGGTCGATATATTTCAGTGCGCCCTATCTATTCAACTGCCACCAGTCCTGCCATCTCTATCCATGAACTGGGTCACACTGGAGCCACCAAGACAGAACGCAGCGGCATACGTAAGCTCAAAAGTGACATCAAACAGGTAAACATGTTCAAAAAGAGATTATGTTAAGTTGTGTAAAGTATGTTGTGACCAGTGGTGGACACTACTCAACACCAGTACGTGAATAAAAGTATAGATACTAGGGATGCTACGATAAGGTTTTTGGGGACCGATCATAGATTGTTTTTCTCATGATCGGCCGATACCGATACAGATACCGATCTTGTGCGTAAGGGGCAAATTTGAATATTTCCAAAGTTATTATGTCAAACCCACGTCAAAACTGTTACTGTGTGTGGGGAGGGAGGGGAGAATGTTTAGGCCTGTCACAAAGATGAAAAATGATATTATACTATATATCTGATTGACATTTATACCACTTAAATGGTGTAAAAGATCGTTTTCTCCGGATAGGGTAAATTGCCGATCACCGATTATCGGAGCATCTCTAATAGATACTCCTGGTCAAATATTATTATTATATATTAGTACCTGCTTTTAAAAACACTCAAATATGCAAAAGTACATGCTTTTAAATCTGTTTATGTACGGTAGTCGGTACTACAGTAGTTACTGTCCACCACTGATTGTGTGTCACAGTGGCGTATTTGTATCTATTTTTCCGCTCGCTGAATAACACTGTTTCCTTGGTTCCCATTTCAGTTGGATGACTCGCTGCCACTAAGCGTGGGTTGAGTTTGACAATTGTCTCTAGGCATGCGGCTGTTTCATTTCTAACCCCAAAAAACTGTGAATGAACCTCAGTCAGTCATTCACCACATGCTGCCTTTTGTCAGTTGACTTGCACCAGGGCCCTGCAGGGCTCAGATTAATCCCACTTCACAAACTCACTTTATATATGATAGCACTGTTTACTATAGGCACACATCTACTCTTGCTATTGTTAGTCATTGCTGTCATTGATTGACTGTGGATTGTTGAATGTGAGTACAGTAAGTCAGTGAACTGGAGTCAAACTCTGTACATGTTTTATTTTATTTTTAGCATGTTTAGCCAATAAACCTGATACTGATTCCTCAGCCTTTCCTGTTACAAAAGGGGAAAATCCCTCAGTGTCCTTGCAAGCACCTCACTTGAAAATCATTCTCTCCTGAGAATGTCAATTTCATATTCAAAGATTCAGAACCACAGTGACAAATAATATTGTCAATTTATCATGCACTGTTTATCCTGCTTTCAGATATCAGTCATTTAAAGACATTATTTGTTATTTCAGCATTAAATGGCTTGGCTTGCAAAGCGACAAAAAGAAAATCAACCAGGTGCAAAAATAATAATGTAAAGGCTGGTGCTTCAAAGATCAGTGGGACTATAATACTAAAGAAAAGACGGCGATCCGAGCACTCAAAAGGTTAAAAATGAGGAGAGGGTGGATAAAAATAGATGTACTTTATTTATAAAAGTTAAAAGAAGTCAACATGTTTCGACTCCAACAGAGTCTTCATGATGCCGCCTTTTCTTTGGTAAATGGCTTGGTTTTTTGAATACGTTTTGTTTTGTTTTCCTCTGTGTAGGCTAGACATGTTGGACAATCAGTTTATTTGATGTTCCCGTCATCTCTGTCTATCTGTAGATTGTTAGCGGCGGATTTTCCCTCAGTAGTAATGTCACGTCACCTCGGTCTACGGTAAACCATTTCAGCCTATTATTTGCTTTCAATTAGTTTAGGCTTGCTAAGCCTAGTAATTTACTTGCTCCAATTTGATTATAGTAAGTAGTAACCTAGTATCATGTCTTAGGATGACATGTGCCATTCGTACCTTCATCATATTATAATTTATATTCACCCAACCAGTTTCACTTGCTAAACTAATTTGTCTGCTCATCTAACTTGCACTGCTTTGCACCCCAGAGTAATGTGTTAACTGTATGTTTGAACTCTTACTGTACAACGTGGTGATGGTGTAACCTCCTCGGCCCACACAGCGTTGTAGCAGCCCCTGTTCCACCCCTAGTGGGATCCTGTCGCCAGTGGGCACTGGTCCGGGTGATGGCCAGCTTCAATGGGAAGAGAGACAGGGCCAGTGGCTCAGGAGACGGAGGCTGGACGGTGCGATCAACAGAGTACCAATGGGTTTCTATCAGAAGGTCTGGAAGATCCTACAGAAGTGCCATGGCCTGTCCATCGATGGATATGTGTTACCCTCCTCTACCACCAGAGAGGTCAGGTTGTGTGCTGTTGCTGAGATTTTAGAACAGTACGTTTTCATGTCAAGGATCCCCAAATGGATATGTATTTGGCCGCAGACCCCCATCTTACCCATTTTAAATTCTTCCAAAATGTTCACAATTTTTAAAGATCTGTCAAAATGTTTTACAAACTCAGAACATGTCACATTTTGATGCGCTGTGAGCCTGTAGATTTCTATTCTGCTATGGATGCTACACTACCACATTTAGCTGGGGACCCATGGAACCCCCCAAAGGACCCATGGGGGTCCCCAGACCACATTTGAGAACAACTAGTGTAGAAATAAAGAGTTTCATGTTGGATTTACATTTCCTCAACGATCTAACCAATAATCATTCTGTGTGAATGCCTGTGCGTTGGCACTATGTGTACCACAGATGACGGAGGGAGAGATCAAATTTGCAGTGCACGTGGAGTCTGTTCTGAACCACGTGCCTCAGCCAGAGTACCGGCAGCTCCTGGTGGAGACGGTGATGGTTCTGAGCTTGATAGCCGATGTGGACGTGGACAGCATCGGTGGGATCATCCATGTGGACCGCATCCTGCACATGGCCAACGACCTCTTCCTCAATGACCAGGTACCATGAAAGATCTTATGCTTGGCATGCTTGTCGCATTAAAGGTAGGATATAGGATTTTCTTTGGTTAAAATAAGTGTTAAATAGCTCTATATTCTGATAGTACTCATTGGTATATAGAGTGTTTGTTCAGTAACAGGTGTCTCCATGTCATGTCTCACAGAATCCCTCAGTCAGGATACAGATTAATCAAGTGGAAAGGACATAAATTAATGAGCTGACAAAATCGGATCTTGAACACTATAAAATGAAGCTGATAAATGGGTACTATCCTGATTGCCTGAAATGTTGTCACCTACCTGAAAAAGTATTTTCCGTTTATTAAAGAGCTGGAGAGACAGGGAGACCCCTGTGACTGAACACTCTATAGCAATGATAACTATCAGAATATAATGCTTTAACCTTTTAACAAAACAATTTAGTTTTTTTTTTTCTTTTTCTTTTTTTTTTAAATACTGTTTTTATTAGGTATTTTGTATTATGACATAACTTCAGAATATCATTGACAGATAATGAGTAATTAAGTGACATACAATACATAATACAAATCTATCTTCACTCCCTCTCAATTCAAACTTTATCTTTTCCAATTGCAAATAGTGCATAACATCTTTCATAAGTGTAGTGTGAGTCGGAACCTGTGCTTGCTTCCAATTCAACAGTATCAGTCTGCGAGCCAGTAGAGTCACATATTTTACCATGTTATATTGGAAAGTAGACAATTTGACCCCGGGGCTTTTAAAACAATTTAGTTTTAACCCAAAGACGGTGATACCTCTAAGGGATATTCACACAGGAAGCGACTGACACACCTAGTAATTCATTTATTTTCATGAGCATTGTGTACAACCTGGAAATACAAAAGCAGAAGGCCCGCACACTCCAGATGATAGATGAATGTATTTTGGTGCAGGGCTCAATAATAGCAATAGAAGGGAAGAAGAAACCAGCACACAATGCATGTCCTTTTCATATGGTTTATTTACCTCTAATGGAGAAGCAGCGGATGCGTTTCGAGCTGATAGGCCTTTCTCAGCGTTGTCACAGTCCTATCAGGTCGAAACGTGTCCGTTGCATTGTGATTTGTGTGACTTCACAAATTGCCCACACAGGAACTTACTATCTATAGCTAAAGATTGGACAGGCCTTACCATTATTACACAGCACTGTCTTGTTTTACTTTTGATCTTGATACATCTGTGACATGCTTTGACATTCCCACCACCCCTAGATATCTCTCAGTGCCAGTGAATATTTCCTGGAGAAGGACCCAGCCACTGGCATCTGCAGCTTCTTCTACGACAGTGCCCCTAGTGGCAGCTATGGCACCATGACTTACTTGTCCAAGGCGGCTGTCACCTATGTACAAGACTTCCTGCCAAGTTCCAGCTGCCTGCTGCAGTGAAGGTCAGGGTAATGCTTCATTTATACCTAGTTCCACCTGCCTGATGCAGTGAAGGTCAGGGTAATGCTTCATTTATACCTAGTTCCACCTGCCTGATGCAGTGAAGGTCAGGGTAATGCTTCATTTATACCTAGTTCCACCTGCCTGCTGCAGTGAAGGTCAGGGTAATGCTTCATTTATACCTAGTTCCAGCTGCCTGATGCAGTGAAGGTCAGGGTAAAGGCCCTTTCAAACGTGAAGCCATATAACATGCCTATAGTTAACATGCCACAGTCGCGGTGAGACAACGCAAGCGTATTTACATGAGCACGGTCCCGTGAATTTGTTTCGTGCACACGCCCGCGACTCACCAGACCTGGATACTGTTTCGCTTTTTCTTTTTACGCTTGCGTTGTTGCGCCCCTCTTGAGCAGACCCGGAGGAGACCTGTCGTCGATCCAGGCAACAACGCATGTGTTCCTCGCTTCCCGTTTGAAAGGCCCTTAATGCTTCATTTATACCTAGTTGCACTCTGGTATCACACACCAAAAATAGAGGATCTACAAGCTCAGACGTTGATTGTGAGCTTACAGATCGTCTAATTTTGGTGCATGACACACTGGTACGCAACTAAGTACATTATAAATCAGGCTTTGAACTCACAGTTATCACTGCTCTCAACTGTAACTGTATAGTGTTTGACTCAAGGATGTGATGACCAAAAGGCAGCTCTTATCATTCATAACCTCATACAACGCATTTGAGTGCTTCTCAACATCTCCATGAGCATTTCATATAAAAAAAGACTGCAATGCTTTGGTATAATTTAATAATGCTATTTAGTTTTTAGTTGTTTTTTTTCCTTCTTTTTGTGACTAAAGTCTATAAAAATATGTATTATATTGCATTTAAATGTGTTCAGTTTACAACCAATAACTAATGTTGCATATCTTCGCTGTCAGGCAGAAACCGTTTATAATCTTTATAATAACTTTTGTAAATGAATGCCCTGCTTCGTCATGCTACAGTGTCACACAAAAGTAGTAAAACAATAACAGATCTACAAGCTTACAACACATTGCGATGCAACGCATTATGAACTTGCAGATTTTTAAATATAAGTGGGTTAAGTGTGTGGATTTGATAAAGCGTGTGACTAAATATTAACTACATTGGATCTATTAAAACAGGTTATTTTTCCCCCTGAAAAGTAACACTTTAGGACATACAAGGTTCCCACCTGACAGCGACGATATCACGTAGTTCACGAGTGAGAGACCACTCCTCTACTTCAGTTGAGCTGATTTATTGGAATGAAAGAGATTAGTGAAGTAGTGTAGTGAAGAGTAGAGCATACAGGAATAGATTTAGAAGGAGGAAGAGCTAGAATGGAGGAGGTAGGAGGTGGTTGGGGTCAATGGGGTGGAGGAGGATGTGAAGCAGAACAAATAGCTACAGTAAGCAATCGCAGGTGTAGTCATGTGGTGGTGATTAGGGCTGTAACTCTTGATATCTTGATAACTTTCTTAGCAATTATGCTATCGATTACTTTTTGGATTATATTTGATTATATTCTATTTTTGTATATATTTTTAATATATCAATTAAGCACTTAACGCATTATATATAGAAGAAGTTCCAAGCTCCACTCTTTTAACCTTTATTTTGTATTTTCTTGAAGCTTAAAACCTTTAATGACATGCCCAAAATAGGGATAGATTTATTAATAGATTAGCTTATTAAATTCTTGATTAAATCTATTAGTTCAATTCACTGTCACACCCCTAGTGGTGATTGCAAGGATGATTAGGATTAAGTGGAGGCAGGTGCAGTAGATGACTGCAGAGTGGCTGTGATAAGTAGAGGGTGTTCTCCACTCCTGAACCTGCGTTGATCACAACTTCATAAACAGTACCAGCATGAACATTTACCAAGTTATATGTACCCCTGATAACAGTTACTGAATATATATATATACTGTACATATTAGTGTGTGTTGTACTGAGTGATAATGTAGCCTATAATAATAATAAGCTGCTCGATGGATATGCCATTTATAATTCTGTGTGATAATACATCTATGGCGTTGAAAATGAACTATTTAATTCATCTAATTTATAAAGAGAATCCTTGTTTCTGTGATTACCAATAGGAGGGCTATAATGTTTAATGGTCTATGTGTATGTGTTGCGTGTGTCATTTGTGGTATGAAAAGGTGAAAAGTGCGGTATCCCTGGAATACACTGAGGTTGTACTACTGATTTGACTTCATGTGCCTGAATTCCTATCACAACTGAACCTGTGTCCATTACTTATCATGTGCCTGGAAGACACTCAAGTTTGTCATTACTGGTGCCATTATTGATTGCTAATATAGAATTTCACTTAACCTCTTACAATCAGTTTTATGAGCCCAGTGTATACTAGGGTTGCTGTATGTTTAAGCATGGTAACGGTAATCGTATTATTGAAATGGTATTATGGAATTATTCTGAATGGTATTTCTGGTACGGTGTAAGATAGATGCACGTCATGTTGAAAAGAGAGCTTTATTCCATACTGTATTCTGTTAATCCATTGAGACCTGGAACGCATCCATGTCACGTTAGCGTTTAACCACATTAACCATTAACCCATTTTGGGGCGGGAACCCCTTTTGGTGTTTTAAACATTGTTATAATTTAGCTATTGAAAAATAGCAGATCTACAAGCTCATAGCGCGCCACCGAGTGGCGCGCTATGAACTTGTAGGTCTGCTATTTTTGAAAAATCGTTAAAATGTGCCTCAAATCTTTCCGAAAATTGTCATGATTTAGAAAAGTTTTTTTTTTAATTTCGACGTCAGGCCTGAATGGGTTAAAGCAGTAGTTCTCAAATGCTTTTGTGCCAGGGAACCCCAGAAGAAAAGATTTATGTTAAAAAATGTATGATAATTTTTTCTAAAATGTGTACCGTAGATCTTTTAAAGTGGTTAAAATGATAGTGATACTATATTAACTACTTTTGCTGGGGACCCCATGGGTGTCCTTGGGGGGGGGGGGGGGGGGGGGGGTTCCTCACTTTGAGAACCACTGTATAAAGGAATATGTTAACTAGAGAGTAAAGAGATTGCTGACGGATTTGTCATTTTATTGTTAGAGGTGGAAATATTTTCATGTCTGTCTATCTATAAATGCACCAAGTCTCTGTGTGTACAGTATACTTTTATTGTTATAGTTACTGTGTGTTATAGTTACATAGTGAATGTGTGATAATACTGTGTGTATTAGTGTGTGTGGTGCCTGGAGTGCCTTGGAGCCAAGCACAGTTGTTGCCTTTCAGGCGGACATATGGGGCCAGTTCGGAAATACCGCACCGGAGCGCACTCGCCTATTAGTTTGCATTGCACAGTGCGCTCAATGCACTATTTCCGAACGCGCCCCTGGACAGACGGACAGACAGACACATTGCTGGGCATAGACAGTGTGCCACTGCTCAAAAATAATGAAAATAGTAGATGGCTATTTATGCTATTTTTGGATTGGTGAATTTTTGTATTCCATCATTGCACAATGAAGTATAATACAGGGTTAAGTGGTTAATAAGACTAATCAATTTAGTTGAACAATTTATTAGAATTATTCATGCAAATTCGTTGATGAGAAAAAACAATGTTTTGTAATCTATTTCTCAATTATTAGATTAACCTACATGAGCAAAATTAAATCCGCTATTGGCTCTAAATAACTATATAATTAATATACAAATATGTTCGTTTAATTGCCCAGTTCTAATTTATTTATACTTTCATTCAGTCCTTTTTGTCAGGGGAGGTGGGCCTTAGGAAGAAGGCTGGTCTGGTGACACAGCGGTAGCACAGAGCCTGAGGAACCAGAGCATACAGGAGGTTGAGCAGCAGGAACACTGTCTGGCTGTCAGCAGGCACTCTGTAGGAGAACGGTGTTCGAGTATGCATTGATGCTCCGATATGAGAGAACTGAGCCTATGAAGTGAGAGTAGGAGAGGAAAGAACGAGATATGGGGGAGAAAGAGACAAATGACAGTAATGACACCTTCCCAGTTTTTGACCACTTGAAGCATCTATATTATGGGGGGAACATTAGCCAAAAAATAGCCGATCTTAATGCTCGCAAGGTATTTTTGTATTTTTGGCAAAGATATTTGCTAAAAAGTAGCCTGGGATCAATACCATTTTCGGGTTTCTGATCTGGTCAGGAGTGGAAATAACAGCGAATTCTGATTTAGTCTGAATGACACCATTTCGTTTAGTGATGTCATATTTAGTCATCTGAAATAGTTTAGTGTTAGACTAGTCGACTAAATATCTAAACAAAATTAACGCTGCCAAGCCGGAACCAAGCATCACCCAAAATAATTCCCCGCGATCAAGGGCATCATCTTTTTAGGGCCTACGTGTAGTTTAGCTCATAGGAATCATTTGTTTGGTATATCTATCTTTTATTTCAACTCGTAGCGAGGGGTGGCCTAGACCGGATCACACTGGCCAGTTTGGAACGAATACCAGGCTTTCCTCCGCTGTGGAATGTCTGGTGATGCGAGGCTAAGAGCAAGTACAGAGCCAACTCAGCTCCAGTTTACCAAGTCTAGAGGGTTTAATCGGTTAACTATAACAGATCTTTATACATTATTATATTCAGTTAACATGTCACTTGGTTGTTCCTATTGTGAAGAATGTATGTTTGTTAATGGTGTCCAACAATTTGTATTTGTATCTGACTGCCTCCTCCAAATAATAGAGCATTACTAAACAAAAATGATGTGATCCGTCCAGCTTCAAGCAGATCAAGTACCAGTTTCTCTATTTATAGTTTGGCTAAACAGCTGACGTGAGTACCACGTTCCTACTTGTCTTACGTTAGCAACTGCTTTTGTTCCTGATGACTGACACACCAGCCTGTATTGTTGCGATCTGATTGGTTCCCTCTGTGTTCAGAACATAATTTCTTTGGCTTGGATGTCAACAACCCAACCCTGCTGCTGTGCATGTGTTCATATAGACCCCCAGTTATTTTGTCCTAGCTACTGCAATTAATTACAAAGGAGAACAGCTGCTGTTTTGAAAAGTATAATTGGAGGGGGTTTCTGCACAACAGTATAAGCCATCCATATATATATATATATATAGATAGATAGATAGATAGATATTATTTATTTATTTATTTATTTTATCTTTTTAAGGAATATTTTTCTAAAGTAACAGTATACTATTGACTTCCTGTAGAAGAAGTAAGTGCTGTGAGAACCTGAACCAGTGACTATCCTCTTTATCTTCAATACATACAGTATAAGTTCCCATTGATGGCACTTACGTGGGCCAGTGCCCCAGAATGTACCAGGGTGAGGTCTGGCATCCACACACATCCTGGGACCAACAGTCCATATAGAGTGATGATATAGTATGGCCCAGAGTACAGCATGTTCACCAGCATCTGACAAATATAAACATTGTTGCTTGATCTGTTTTAGATCCGCACATTAATCCATAGCTACAAAGAAATGTAAAACATTATCATAATGAATATTACAATGTTCTTCTGCAAGTAAGGAAACCGCCACTTATTTTGTACCTGTATTCTGGGATACGCTGAAGGGTCCTTCAAGTACGGCTCATATTGTAGTATGTACTGTTGACACCATTCACTGGGACAGTCCAGCACAGCCTAAAACACACTAATGAGATGTATGGTTCTCTACGTAAAGTGATTATTCTATTTCAGTATGTTAAGTCAGTATGCTAGCTTGGTGAACAATGTGGTTAAACTCACCAGGCCTCTGAAGATGCAGAAAGCAAGAGCAGGTATGAGGTAGATGATAAATAGGACATCCAGAGGCCTTTGTGCTAAGCTTTTCTTCTGGGCCTCCTGGATGTTCTGAATGAGCAACATCAGCATGTTGTTAATCAAACCATGATGTCTCATCATAGGCTGAAAATACCTAACATCCTGCAATATGAAACCGTTAGCTATATGTAATTCAATCAATACGGTTGGTTGGCTTGCAGCCAGAGTGGTTCTTACCAGAAACGAAACATCCCACGCAGAAGGCTGGCTAAAGACGCGGAAGCAGGCCCAGACAGACACCAACACATAGAGAGCATGGAGATGGAAGAGAGGACTAAGACGAATTCCATACTTCCCTGTGAAGAGCAGATCATGACAGTGTGTTGTGTTCAATTGTAAATATATGACTGTTTTAAGTCACTCGACTCAAACTTTTACAAAAAGGTCTGCAGTACTGACTTGTTCGGGGCTTCATTATTGCTGGTGGAAACATATGGGGTTGAGGGTGTAACAGACAGACTTTTAGTGTGTACTACTCACCCACAGCATTTCCAAGAATGTAGACTATAACATGCATGAGAAAGGATCCCACCCAGTAGAGTCCGATGGCTCTGTAGCTATCTCTGTAAAATCGTAACACACCTATTGTAAAATCCTGAGTCTTTACAGTAACTCCTATATTATTATAGGCTATTATATTTTTGCATGACACTGCTGTTCGGCAAAGTAGAAATCAGACAAATAGGTTTAGTGAATTATTTTCATGTTGATTCATTAATACACTAAAAAGATATCCAAACCCCCACTTCTTGGTTATGCAATGAATGTAAAAAGTCAACATAATAATCGCTAAGACGATAATCGATAGTTTCAGGCCTATTTAATATACTTAACCTACCCCCAAGTAATTGCAGCAACCATGAGAAGATATACAAGATAGTGTACACAACCATCCCAGTAGGACATCATGTGTCCATGAGCTGTCTTTATATGAGGTTCTGCCTGAAAAACAGACAACATCACTTTGTGGACATTAATATGTTCACAAACATAATTTTCTTTACTGAGGTCAAGGTCAATACTTGCCTCCTTGAGATAAAAGGTCATGAAGTCATCAATGATGTTGTCCTGTTCAAGCCCAATGATCAAATTCACCACACTCATAAATGCATTGACTGCATACACTGGAGAAAGTATACACATGACATGTTTACTGTGTTTACATGTCAATGTGAACTGGATGAAAAGTAAACTAAGCTATATGAAATATGAAGTCTATATTAGCCTACATAAAATAAACAGCAATAGGCCTCATCAAAATATTAAACTTTTGCATAAAGAGAGTTCTTTATTACAGTTTGAACTGTAGGCATACCATAGAAGAGTGGATCTTCAGGGACCTTTTTGATCAAAAAACGGGCTGAAATTGCTAGGGTAAGAACTGTTGTACACCCAGCAAAGAAAACTGCTTCGGTGCTATAAGGACAAAAACACAATGTTAATCATTCTTAAGTGACCAAATCCATTGATCTTAAGTTCTCATGCCCTGACGACGCGCACATAGCTACAGCAGTTACTTGTTTGCACTTTACCTGTTGCTGTAAATGAGGGAATTGAATATATAGGAGATGGGAATGGGCATCAAGGACAGAACAAACACCCCTGTTCCAGCACGCGCGTTCATCGCAGACACTAACGAGCGAGCTTCTTTCTGCGGACTGGGAATCTGAAGACGTGAGACTTGCCACTATGCGCAGCACAATCCAATTATATTACGCACGCCTGCGTGCGTAATAAACAGCACCACGTTGTTTTGGCCTATGCACAGTTGTCATGCTGATGCAGGCAAACACATGAGCGTTTCCTTTTCAATTATCATTACAAAATGACATACCATACAGAATACATATAGGTATTATTATACCTTACACAATGTTGACAGTCGCAGACAGTAGCCTAACTTTTGGAAGTGCTTTGGGTTGGCTTTGGCCTGCGCTTACGATGAACTGTCGCCCACAGGCGACATCTAGCGGGAAAATGTTGTAAATGGACAAGGCGCACAGAACCATATAACTGTAGCTGCATCAGCGTCAAATGAGCAAGCAAATATATATGCAGTTCTGCCGGAAATGGACTGATTCTGCGTTGAAAAATAAAATCTTGATTTACTTATTATGTATTGTATTATCATTTGTATTAGCAGTAGCCAAGAGTATGCTAGCATACTGTTAATACAAAAACAAGCTAAGTTAAGTTAAGAAGGCTGCAAATAAAGGCTATTTGTATATCTGTGCAGTGTGCACTATAAAGTTATTCACTTAAATTGGGACTTGGGTCATTGTCTTACTTTGAAGGCCACTACCGGAAGTCCGATGTTGCATTTAATCTGGCATGGCACTAGGCACCTGGCAACCATAGATATATCTATGCCTGGCAACCGCCAACCGGCCGGCACATCTTTTTTTGCGTGCCAAATCCCGCAGACTCCCGCTCGCTGTCATTCTGGACTATATAATACACTGGGGCGCGCAACTTGGAAAGTGCCAGGCAGGCTGCACAGCCAGCCACAGCTCCCCGTGAACAGATGGATGGACATGGACGACCCCAACATGTGTAGTGGGAATCTAGCTGTCATCATTGGGATATGCATGGGATATGCATGTGCCATAATCATCATGCAGGTGGGGGATCCACTGGACCCCATAAGCAATGGGTACCAGATCTGGAGAAAAACGGGGCTGATTGGGGCTCCGCTACGCGCTGTGGTTTGCATAATCGCCGGCATGTCTCTCCTTGTCGTAAGCTGTCTATACAGACTGCTGTTATGTCCTCTGGAGCTGCTGAAAGCGCCGGATGATGTTGGATATGTATGTTGCTGAGGATGGTCGATCCCGCGCTCAAGCTGCAAACGAAGTGCGTCGTAGACGAAAAACTGGTGAACTGCCGCCCGTCTACCCGAATGGCTGGTATCGAGTGATGGATTCACACATGCTTGAACGTGGCGGTGTCAAAAGTGTGTCTGTTTTAGGTATGACTGAGTCGCATCAAAATCAAAAACGTTCTGTCACGAAAAAAAGAGCACTAATGTCATTATTTTATGCGGCATGTGCGTATTACAGTAACATTATTGTGTCATGTGCCAATTAACATTAGTTGTTAGTTGTTCATCGAATCGATGCCCTGCTACCGAATACCGATCTATCACATCTGTAAAGTAGCCAGCTAGAGTGCTGAGTTCCCATGCACAGCCTATATGCCTATGTGTCCCGGGACAGTGATGATGACTGTATCTGCACCGTGCACCTGTGTTACCCCGGCCCACTTGGTGCAAGATTCCAACATACAATAGGCTACACGGGTAGCCATTAGGGAAACTGTTAAACGATAAGTCAACTCCACCAGAAGTTCAAACTCTTTCTTCTTATCTATCCCAAAATGCTAAATTCATATGGTATAGGCTACTGTTGCATTATTCAAAGTCAGATCTAATTAGGCTACTATAGGATATATAGAAATGTGGTTAATATATATATTTTTGTGGATTGATCAATTAAGCTTATACTACTGTGATAAAGCAGTCAACAAATTAATTTCATCATATTTTTCTTTCTTTAAACAGCTTTAACCACTTAGCCCAATATACTATATGACAAATAATTGGTCTACCGTGAACTTGTAAATCGTCTTTATTATTATTATTATTATTATTATATAATTGCTGCCTATTATGACGACCAAATTAGTGATGGCAGGTTGAAAGTTGTTAATTTTGCCAGTGGTTTTGGTTTTCATGTATTGTTCTATATTAGCAAGGAAAAGGTGTCAGTAGTGGACAATTGTGTGTGCACCAAAAAGTATGTTTGTTGATGCATTCTAGAATTTGATAAGACCATATCATGTTGCAAAGTTTCCACAACGACAGTTTGGTTGCTTGGAAACGTCTCATCTGTAAATGCAGAATCACCATTGTTCATCTAATCGCTAAACAACATATTTTTGTTTGAATGTGAATGTCATGGTGACAAATGTCTATTGTAGCCTAATACTCATAGCCTTGCCTTGCTTGAAAATGAGTGTGAACCTTTATATTTAACTTTGAAATTTCAAATGCTTTGGCTTGGTGCCAATTCTAAATCTGAAAATACCAGAGAACAACTCTTGAGCTTCAGTTAAACCACAAGTGTACTGCCACACTGGTGAATGTGTTCTTGGTTTATTTCTATTCGCTGTGTTCAGACATTTTGGTCTCCGATAGCATAGAATATGATACCCAAGGAGGGAATCTGCTCTCACTGATTGTGAGTTCCTTGAAATAGATTTTATTAGAATAACAGCAGATATAATATTTTATTATTTATAGATATAAATAATAAAGAAGTGTATACAGTGCAGAACTAATGTAGGTAGACCTCTCTATAAAAGATGAGTAAGCAAATCATCTTTAATGTTGCTTAAATCTAAGTATCTGATCTGGTTGGGATTTGGGCAAAAAGAAGCCGACATTTGAGTTATATTTATTTATTTGAAATTTTGAATGTATATCCTATTACTTCATCACTGAATGATGGCAAGCAAATAGGAAAAATCAACCTGGTAAATCCTAATCACAGTAAGTGAAATAAATCAAAAAGACTCTTTGGCTAACTTAAAGGGACTAACCTGGACAAAAACACTACTAGAGCACACAGATCTTTTAAATATATAAGCAGTAGAGTAACTCAACGTGTAATTAAAATCTTACAGATTGCATCTTTACACAAGTTGTTTTTCCAACCAGGTGAGCAAGTTGCAGTGTTTCGTGGTGAGAATGGGAAGGCCTATGTGGTGGATGCCTACTGCCCTCACTTGGGTGCCAATCTGGCTGTGGGGGGAAGAGTGGTGGGGAGCTGTCTAGAGTGCCCATTCCATGGTTGGCAGTTTCGAGGCGAGGATGGAAAGTGTGTAAAGATCCCTTATGCAGAGAAAGGTATGAAATTAAGGTGATTCTTTGCACTGATAGTATCACATACCCACCTGACTGAAGTATTGTAGCTAACTTGGAGTTATGATACAGCATTGGCTCAGTGCAGGTGAAATGTTCAACACATTAATTTGATGAAAACAATAATAGTGTGAATGAAGCTTTTGTGAATGTGAACAAATTCGTAGTCCCACTGGGATTTCCTGACAGTGAAGCAGGTGTACGTCACAAAAAAGCAACCATGTTTGGTGGAGGTGTTTCGTCCATGTTTGACACGACAAACTCCTTTTCCAGCAAGGTCCATCAGGCTGACGCCAGATTTATAAATAATTGAGTGACATGTTCGATGCAGATATAATTTATATGGTTTCATCATTTTTCACAAGTGTTATACAATACTTTCATAAGTGTTATACAATACAATAGTAGCACTGAGTGTGTAATGGTAATGGTTGCCAGTATGTATCTCCTGCAACTAATCTGTCTCACCAAGAAGGCAGGAAAATGACTGTACTTGGTGGCTGAAGTTATTGCCTTTGTCTTTCAGTACCAGAGTTTGCCAAGGTCCAGCGCTGGCACAGCTGTGAGGTGAATGGACTGATTCTGGTTTGGTTCCACTGTGATGGACAGAAGCCATCGTGGACCATTCCAGAACAGGAACAGATCACACGAGGAGAATGGGTCTACCGGGGAAGAACTGAACACTACATCAATGCCCACATTGAGGTGTGTGTTTCCATCATGAAATTATGGTCGCAAAAATAAAAAAAGGATAGGAACACAATCCTACATGAGCCACCACCCGAAGCACTTGGGAAAAAATGATCTATGAATGATACCAAACAATAGACGGTGACTTTTACGACATATCACTCCCCCACTCCTCATTAGGAAATTCCTGAGAATGCAGCAGATCTGCACCATCTGACTCATTTACATGCACCAGGTATTTTGAGTGGAGTGGATATACGCTACACCAGCAGCAAGATCTGGCGACACCACTGGAAAGTAAGTCTCCTCTTGGGATGTTATGTATTAAGTCAAGAACCACCAATGTTGTTACACTTCAAGTGTGTGTGTGTGTGTGTGTGTGTGTGTGTGTGTGTATGTGTGTGTGTGTGTGTGTGCGTGCGTGCGTGCGTGCGTGCGTGCGTGTGTTTGTTTCCCAGGTTCAATGGCAGCCAGAATCAGCACCCAATGGGCATTGTTCTCAGATGCTGCTGAAGCATACTGTTACTATGTTTGGACGGCACCTGTCTCTGCTGGATGTTGATGTAGTGGCTAGACAGGTACAGTATAGCAAAAACAATAGAGTGCTGAATAATCAAATACAATGTAGACTATTTATTAAACATCTTTTTAATGATACGCCAGCAACCAGAGAGTCATCTACTTTGGTTCAAAGGATTGTCCTATAGTCATATAGATAAACACAAACAGCTCTATATTCTTTTCAACATCTATATGAATGTTATTCATTTTAAATGCTTGAATCTAATTACAAATCAGAGAAAAAAAAGTTGTCTGAGCTGAACTTCAGGAAAGGCTAATTTGATCTTGGTTTATCTGGCTGTGGAACCCCTAGTTCAATTTCATCATTAGCACATACAAGTTTTGTTGGCTCATTCATTTGCAGAGGGTGATTACAGTCACTTTTGGTTTTGGAGTGTGTAGTGTAGTGTTTACATCCCGTAATTTGTCCGTTCATCCGTAATTGTCGTATACCAATTTGTTATTTATTTTTTTCAATTGCAAAACGTGTTGGCATGAGTCACTTCAACAGGCAAACAAATACATGTGATGAAGTATTAATTTAGCCTGTTTGTTTTTAATGTATCTCTAATTAGGATGTAGATAATTGTTTGGCAGGCGAGGGGCACTGTGCATTCAAATATGAAAACTGATGTGAAATATGTGTTCTGTGATTGAGCGATTATTATTATTGGAAAATGAATTGAGCCTCAGGCTACCAGTGGTACAGCTCACTGACACTGTATCAGGCAGTCGGTGTTGGCCAGACTAATATTGATATGGTACAACAAAAGGGGTGTCACTCCCCCAGGAGAGAACACATACAATGGACAGTATATACTATATACCTACTGTATCAAATACAGTAGTTCTTTAACTACTCTTTTTTACACTTATGAACTTTATGTTTTCATAAATTAACTCTTCACATTGTCTAATTGTAAACATTATAGGTTGGCCCAGGAGTGGTCTTTCTATTGTTTGACCATAGTTTCTTGGGTCGAGGGGTGATAATGCACTGTGTGACTCCAGTGGAGCCACTACTGCAAATGGTGTCGCACACCATCTTCTTCCAGTCTAATATCCCTCCTCTGGTGCCCAAACTCATTCTCAAAGCAGAGTGTATCCAGGTACAGTGACACATACCCGCTTTTCCTTCTTCATTGTAACTTGATAATAAGCCAGTTCTAACATTTTTGTGAAAGATTAGTTGGTATAATTAAATGTGTTACAATGGAAGGCTTGATTATTGAATCCAGGTTCAATTCCCAACAGTGGTGTCAGCTATGTGTGATTTAGAGTAGACAATGCACATGATAGCCCCAGCCAAGAGGTGATGTGTTGGTCTAAGATTTTCAAGCACAAACTGAGAACGGGTTGCAGCAGTGTCTGTGTGCAGCTGATCTCACATACTACTTCATACTGCTACTACTACTATCCTCGATTCCTCCAAAAGAAATTCAAATAGGCCAAAGAAAATGAACTGTGGCCTGGCAAAAGTCAAGGCCTTTTGAGGGAGAGGGGTGAAAATAAAACACAAATCATGCAAAAGAAAGAAAGAGCATAATCAATAGATAAACACATGAACACAAGATAAGACCATTTTAATAGACTTAACAGTGTACAGGACAACAGTATGAATGTCCACAATACAGTCTAAAGGCTGATCACTACTATGCAGGGTTTCACCCAAGAAAAACCTTAATTGCTAAGTATCGGAGGGGGCTGCACATGTGCTTGTGCTAGGGCTGCATATGGACAACATTACATACCTCGATATTTATGCTGAATATCTCAATCTAGCGATACAATATAGCCTATACCCTATATAATATATGCTACATTGGTTCACAGTTTCACACTTTTTATTTTATATTTTAAGTACTGACACACACAAATATAAACAAAGCGAGAGAGCGAGACACACATGCAATTTTACATTACTTCATCAGAGTGTATTAGTATTATTATTATTATTAGAGCATGCCTCCTGATGGAGATTTGGGCTCTACTGTGAGCAACTTTATTTGTAGCATTTTATGTCAAACTTGATTTGCATTAATTATAATATTCATTATTAATTGGATTCCAATCTCAAAATAACTATATTAATAGTGTGCTCATATTATGTCAAACTTTTCTGCTTCTGTCCAGTTTGAGCGAGATGTAATGATCTGGAACAATAAGAAGTTCATCTCTAAGCCTCTCCTGGTAAAGGAGGATTCGGCCATCCTGAAGCACAGGCGCTGGTACAGTCAGTTCTACAGTGAGAACAGCCCACGGCTGCACTTCCTGCGGGAGACTCTCGACTTTTGATCTCCCTCAATTACAAATGGTGGGGGAAAGATCGACACTGAGTATGAGAGGTCAGTCAAACATCTCAGAGCAAGGATTGATTTTTGCGTCTCAGGTCTTGATTATAAAAACTTTGGTCATAAATGCGGTTTATATTCAGGCATTGGACAAGGAAACCTCTATAGATCCAACTTATTATCAGGAAATGTTTTATATTCATTTAGACTTTAGAGCATGAGCATCAACGAAAATCATTTCATTCAGTTTTAAAAAGTTATGGTGCAAAAGGGTTGAGCAAGAATCTAAAAACGTTGCTGTCCGCTTCATTTCTCTCCTTGGTTAACAACCCCCTGCTCTTCCTAGCCTATACTGCACATTTATATAAATTGTATTTGTTAGGTGGCAAGTTGCAACATACTGGTATTTTAATCTTGTGTTGGACTGAGTTTTTACTTTTTAACAATAAACTTCACTTACATCACCTTAAAAAAACCACATTGCAATAAATTTTATACAGCGGTGTCAAACTAATTTAAAATGTTCTTGGGCTATAATTGATTTCCGGTCTAGGACTAAGAGGAAACAGGATCTATTATATTTATTTGCATTTCATGCTTTTTCAGGTGTGTACTGGAGCTTTATGCTTGTAATCTTGAGCCTATGTTGTGCACCTACCCTACCGTATATGTTGCCATTCTATTTACTTTATTTATACGATTATTTGGACGGGACAGCACATAATAATGAACACTACACATACAATGCAATGTAAATGTGCTGGATTTAGCAAGGATGCTAATTTCCATCCGTAGTCCCCAAAGTTCTATGATGGAGCAAGTGTCTGGATGGTGCTATTCGTATATGGTTATACACGATGTAATCATATGGTTATCAGAGCCATAATGGTCTATAAAAGATCAGTGTTGGAACTAACGCCCTTACATTAAGTTACTTTACATAAATAAACTACTTTTTGCTGTAACTCTTTACATTTTCCCATTCAGTATAGACTTCTTTTTTTTGGCTATTTGTACGTCTCTAAATGTTTTGATGATTTGAACAAGATGGACCCTCATGTAAACAAGTGTAATGCTTTATTGGGTCGTCCACTCACAGTTAACAGTCTTGAGTTGTGCTTGAAATGTACTGTAATTCTGCAAACTGTTAATAAATATTTCAATCAATCAATCAATCAGACTTTATAAGTTATATACAGTGCAGTGTATACTGTACTGTATATACAGTACTATATACAGTACAGTATACACTCTTACTCATTGAACATCTGGGGTGACCCGTGACCCCTTTGTCACCCATTTTAATGTAAACTTGTCACATCTTTTAATTTGTCTAATCAAACTTGTATGAAACAGAGATGAATGTACTTATTGAAGATGCACATGATTTATATTCTATATTATCATCATCATATTTTTGTATTTTTGGCAAAGATATTTGCTAAAAAGTAGCCTGGGATCAATACCATTTTCGGGTTTCTGATCTGGTCAGGAGTGGAAATAACAGCGAATTCTGATTTAGTCTGAATGACACCATTTCGTTTAGTGATGTCATATTTAGTCATCTGAAATAGTTTAGTGTTAGACTAGTCGACTAAATATCTAAACAAAATTAACGCTGCCAAGCCGGAACCAAGCATCACCCAAAATAATTCCCCGCGATCAAGGGCATCATCTTTTTAGGGCCTACGTGTAGTTTAGCTCATAGGAATCATTTGTTTGGTATATCTATCTTTTATTTCAACTCGTAGCGAGGGGTGGCCTAGACCGGATCACACTGGCCAGTTTGGAACGAATACCAGGCTTTCCTCCGCTGTGGAATGTCTGGTGATGCGAGGCTAAGAGCAAGTACAGAGCCAACTCAGCTCCAGTTTACCAAGTCTAGAGGGTTTAATCGGTTAACTATAACAGATCTTTATACATTATTATATTCAGTTAACATGTCACTTGGTTGTTCCTATTGTGAAGAATGTATGTTTGTTAATGGTGTCCAACAATTTGTATTTGTATCTGACTGCCTCCTCCAAATAATAGAGCATTACTAAACAAAAATGATGTGATCCGTCCAGCTTCAAGCAGATCAAGTACCAGTTTCTCTATTTATAGTTTGGCTAAACAGCTGACGTGAGTACCACGTTCCTACTTGTCTTACGTTAGCAACTGCTTTTGTTCCTGATGACTGACACACCAGCCTGTATTGTTGCGATCTGATTGGTTCCCTCTGTGTTCAGAACATAATTTCTTTGGCTTGGATGTCAACAACCCAACCCTGCTGCTGTGCATGTGTTCATATAGACCCCCAGTTATTTTGTCCTAGCTACTGCAATTAATTACAAAGGAGAACAGCTGCTGTTTTGAAAAGTATAATTGGAGGGGGTTTCTGCACAACAGTATAAGCCATCCATATATATATATATATATAGATAGATAGATAGATAGATAGATAGATATTATTTATTTATTTATTTATTTTATCTTTTTAAGGAATATTTTTCTAAAGTAACAGTATACTATTGACTTCCTGTAGAAGAAGTAAGTGCTGTGAGAACCTGAACCAGTGACTATCCTCTTTATCTTCAATACATACAGTATAAGTTCCCATTGATGGCACTTACGTGGGCCAGTGCCCCAGAATGTACCAGGGTGAGGTCTGGCATCCACACACATCCTGGGACCAACAGTCCATATAGAGTGATGATATAGTATGGCCCAGAGTACAGCATGTTCACCAGCATCTGACAAATATAAACATTGTTGCTTGATCTGTTTTAGATCCGCACATTAATCCATAGCTACAAAGAAATGTAAAACATTATCATAATGAATATTACAATGTTCTTCTGCAAGTAAGGAAACCGCCACTTATTTTGTACCTGTATTCTGGGATACGCTGAAGGGTCCTTCAAGTACGGCTCATATTGTAGTATGTACTGTTGACACCATTCACTGGGACAGTCCAGCACAGCCTAAAACACACTAATGAGATGTATGGTTCTCTACGTAAAGTGATTATTCTATTTCAGTATGTTAAGTCAGTATGCTAGCTTGGTGAACAATGTGGTTAAACTCACCAGGCCTCTGAAGATGCAGAAAGCAAGAGCAGGTATGAGGTAGATGATAAATAGGACATCCAGAGGCCTTTGTGCTAAGCTTTTCTTCTGGGCCTCCTGGATGTTCTGAATGAGCAACATCAGCATGTTGTTAATCAAACCATGATGTCTCATCATAGGCTGAAAATACCTAACATCCTGCAATATGAAACCGTTAGCTATATGTAATTCAATCAATACGGTTGGTTGGCTTGCAGCCAGAGTGGTTCTTACCAGAAACGAAACATCCCACGCAGAAGGCTGGCTAAAGACGCGGAAGCAGGCCCAGACAGACACCAACACATAGAGAGCATGGAGATGGAAGAGAGGACTAAGACGAATTCCATACTTCCCTGTGAAGAGCAGATCATGACAGTGTGTTGTGTTCAATTGTAAATATATGACTGTTTTAAGTCACTCGACTCAAACTTTTACAAAAAGGTCTGCAGTACTGACTTGTTCGGGGCTTCATTATTGCTGGTGGAAACATATGGGGTTGAGGGTGTAACAGACAGACTTTTAGTGTGTACTACTCACCCACAGCATTTCCAAGAATGTAGACTATAACATGCATGAGAAAGGATCCCACCCAGTAGAGTCCGATGGCTCTGTAGCTATCTCTGTAAAATCGTAACACACCTATTGTAAAATCCTGAGTCTTTACAGTAACTCCTATATTATTATAGGCTATTATATTTTTGCATGACACTGCTGTTCGGCAAAGTAGAAATCAGACAAATAGGTTTAGTGAATTATTTTCATGTTGATTCATTAATACACTAAAAAGATATCCAAACCCCCACTTCTTGGTTATGCAATGAATGTAAAAAGTCAACATAATAATCGCTAAGACGATAATCGATAGTTTCAGGCCTATTTAATATACTTAACCTACCCCCAAGTAATTGCAGCAACCATGAGAAGATATACAAGATAGTGTACACAACCATCCCAGTAGGACATCATGTGTCCATGAGCTGTCTTTATATGAGGTTCTGCCTGAAAAACAGACAACATCACTTTGTGGACATTAATATGTTCACAAACATAATTTTCTTTACTGAGGTCAAGGTCAATACTTGCCTCCTTGAGATAAAAGGTCATGAAGTCATCAATGATGTTGTCCTGTTCAAGCCCAATGATCAAATTCACCACACTCATAAATGCATTGACTGCATACACTGGAGAAAGTATACACATGACATGTTTACTGTGTTTACATGTCAATGTGAACTGGATGAAAAGTAAACTAAGCTATATGAAATATGAAGTCTATATTAGCCTACATAAAATAAACAGCAATAGGCCTCATCAAAATATTAAACTTTTGCATAAAGAGAGTTCTTTATTACAGTTTGAACTGTAGGCATACCATAGAAGAGTGGATCTTCAGGGACCTTTTTGATCAAAAAACGGGCTGAAATTGCTAGGGTAAGAACTGTTGTACACCCAGCAAAGAAAACTGCTTCGGTGCTATAAGGACAAAAACACAATGTTAATCATTCTTAAGTGACCAAATCCATTGATCTTAAGTTCTCATGCCCTGACGACGCGCACATAGCTACAGCAGTTACTTGTTTGCACTTTACCTGTTGCTGTAAATGAGGGAATTGAATATATAGGAGATGGGAATGGGCATCAAGGACAGAACAAACACCCCTGTTCCAGCACGCGCGTTCATCGCAGACACTAACGAGCGAGCTTCTTTCTGCGGACTGGGAATCTGAAGACGTGAGACTTGCCACTATGCGCAGCACAATCCAATTATATTACGCACGCCTGCGTGCGTAATAAACAGCACCACGTTGTTTTGGCCTATGCACAGTTGTCATGCTGATGCAGGCAAACACATGAGCGTTTCCTTTTCAATTATCATTACAAAATGACATACCATACAGAATACATATAGGTATTATTATACCTTACACAATGTTGACAGTCGCAGACAGTAGCCTAACTTTTGGAAGTGCTTTGGGTTGGCTTTGGCCTGCGCTTACGATGAACTGTCGCCCACAGGCGACATCTAGCGGGAAAATGTTGTAAATGGACAAGGCGCACAGAACCATATAACTGTAGCTGCATCAGCGTCAAATGAGCAAGCAAATATATATGCAGTTCTGCCGGAAATGGACTGATTCTGCGTTGAAAAATAAAATCTTGATTTACTTATTATGTATTGTATTATCATTTGTATTAGCAGTAGCCAAGAGTATGCTAGCATACTGTTAATACAAAAACAAGCTAAGTTAAGTTAAGAAGGCTGCAAATAAAGGCTATTTGTATATCTGTGCAGTGTGCACTATAAAGTTATTCACTTAAATTGGGACTTGGGTCATTGTCTTACTTTGAAGGCCACTACCGGAAGTCCGATGTTGCATTTAATCTGGCATGGCACTAGGCACCTGGCAACCATAGATATATCTATGCCTGGCAACCGCCAACCGGCCGGCACATCTTTTTTTGCGTGCCAAATCCCGCAGACTCCCGCTCGCTGTCATTCTGGACTATATAATACACTGGGGCGCGCAACTTGGAAAGTGCCAGGCAGGCTGCACAGCCAGCCACAGCTCCCCGTGAACAGATGGATGGACATGGACGACCCCAACATGTGTAGTGGGAATCTAGCTGTCATCATTGGGATATGCATGGGATATGCATGTGCCATAATCATCATGCAGGTGGGGGATCCACTGGACCCCATAAGCAATGGGTACCAGATCTGGAGAAAAACGGGGCTGATTGGGGCTCCGCTACGCGCTGTGGTTTGCATAATCGCCGGCATGTCTCTCCTTGTCGTAAGCTGTCTATACAGACTGCTGTTATGTCCTCTGGAGCTGCTGAAAGCGCCGGATGATGTTGGATATGTATGTTGCTGAGGATGGTCGATCCCGCGCTCAAGCTGCAAACGAAGTGCGTCGTAGACGAAAAACTGGTGAACTGCCGCCCGTCTACCCGAATGGCTGGTATCGAGTGATGGATTCACACATGCTTGAACGTGGCGGTGTCAAAAGTGTGTCTGTTTTAGGTATGACTGAGTCGCATCAAAATCAAAAACGTTCTGTCACGAAAAAAAGAGCACTAATGTCATTATTTTATGCGGCATGTGCGTATTACAGTAACATTATTGTGTCATGTGCCAATTAACATTAGTTGTTAGTTGTTCATCGAATCGATGCCCTGCTACCGAATACCGATCTATCACATCTGTAAAGTAGCCAGCTAGAGTGCTGAGTTCCCATGCACAGCCTATATGCCTATGTGTCCCGGGACAGTGATGATGACTGTATCTGCACCGTGCACCTGTGTTACCCCGGCCCACTTGGTGCAAGATTCCAACATACAATAGGCTACACGGGTAGCCATTAGGGAAACTGTTAAACGATAAGTCAACTCCACCAGAAGTTCAAACTCTTTCTTCTTATCTATCCCAAAATGCTAAATTCATATGGTATAGGCTACTGTTGCATTATTCAAAGTCAGATCTAATTAGGCTACTATAGGATATATAGAAATGTGGTTAATATATATATTTTTGTGGATTGATCAATTAAGCTTATACTACTGTGATAAAGCAGTCAACAAATTAATTTCATCATATTTTTCTTTCTTTAAACAGCTTTAACCACTTAGCCCAATATACTATATGACAAATAATTGGTCTACCGTGAACTTGTAAATCGTCTTTATTATTATTATTATTATTATTATATAATTGCTGCCTATTATGACGACCAAATTAGTGATGGCAGGTTGAAAGTTGTTAATTTTGCCAGTGGTTTTGGTTTTCATGTATTGTTCTATATTAGCAAGGAAAAGGTGTCAGTAGTGGACAATTGTGTGTGCACCAAAAAGTATGTTTGTTGATGCATTCTAGAATTTGATAAGACCATATCATGTTGCAAAGTTTCCACAACGACAGTTTGGTTGCTTGGAAACGTCTCATCTGTAAATGCAGAATCACCATTGTTCATCTAATCGCTAAACAACATATTTTTGTTTGAATGTGAATGTCATGGTGACAAATGTCTATTGTAGCCTAATACTCATAGCCTTGCCTTGCTTGAAAATGAGTGTGAACCTTTATATTTAACTTTGAAATTTCAAATGCTTTGGCTTGGTGCCAATTCTAAATCTGAAAATACCAGAGAACAACTCTTGAGCTTCAGTTAAACCACAAGTGTACTGCCACACTGGTGAATGTGTTCTTGGTTTATTTCTATTCGCTGTGTTCAGACATTTTGGTCTCCGATAGCATAGAATATGATACCCAAGGAGGGAATCTGCTCTCACTGATTGTGAGTTCCTTGAAATAGATTTTATTAGAATAACAGCAGATATAATATTTTATTATTTATAGATATAAATAATAAAGAAGTGTATACAGTGCAGAACTAATGTAGGTAGACCTCTCTATAAAAGATGAGTAAGCAAATCATCTTTAATGTTGCTTAAATCTAAGTATCTGATCTGGTTGGGATTTGGGCAAAAAGAAGCCGACATTTGAGTTATATTTATTTATTTGAAATTTTGAATGTATATCCTATTACTTCATCACTGAATGATGGCAAGCAAATAGGAAAAATCAACCTGGTAAATCCTAATCACAGTAAGTGAAATAAATCAAAAAGACTCTTTGGCTAACTTAAAGGGACTAACCTGGACAAAAACACTACTAGAGCACACAGATCTTTTAAATATATAAGCAGTAGAGTAACTCAACGTGTAATTAAAATCTTACAGATTGCATCTTTACACAAGTTGTTTTTCCAACCAGGTGAGCAAGTTGCAGTGTTTCGTGGTGAGAATGGGAAGGCCTATGTGGTGGATGCCTACTGCCCTCACTTGGGTGCCAATCTGGCTGTGGGGGGAAGAGTGGTGGGGAGCTGTCTAGAGTGCCCATTCCATGGTTGGCAGTTTCGAGGCGAGGATGGAAAGTGTGTAAAGATCCCTTATGCAGAGAAAGGTATGAAATTAAGGTGATTCTTTGCACTGATAGTATCACATACCCACCTGACTGAAGTATTGTAGCTAACTTGGAGTTATGATACAGCATTGGCTCAGTGCAGGTGAAATGTTCAACACATTAATTTGATGAAAACAATAATAGTGTGAATGAAGCTTTTGTGAATGTGAACAAATTCGTAGTCCCACTGGGATTTCCTGACAGTGAAGCAGGTGTACGTCACAAAAAAGCAACCATGTTTGGTGGAGGTGTTTCGTCCATGTTTGACACGACAAACTCCTTTTCCAGCAAGGTCCATCAGGCTGACGCCAGATTTATAAATAATTGAGTGACATGTTCGATGCAGATATAATTTATATGGTTTCATCATTTTTCACAAGTGTTATACAATACTTTCATAAGTGTTATACAATACAATAGTAGCACTGAGTGTGTAATGGTAATGGTTGCCAGTATGTATCTCCTGCAACTAATCTGTCTCACCAAGAAGGCAGGAAAATGACTGTACTTGGTGGCTGAAGTTATTGCCTTTGTCTTTCAGTACCAGAGTTTGCCAAGGTCCAGCGCTGGCACAGCTGTGAGGTGAATGGACTGATTCTGGTTTGGTTCCACTGTGATGGACAGAAGCCATCGTGGACCATTCCAGAACAGGAACAGATCACACGAGGAGAATGGGTCTACCGGGGAAGAACTGAACACTACATCAATGCCCACATTGAGGTGTGTGTTTCCATCATGAAATTATGGTCGCAAAAATAAAAAAAGGATAGGAACACAATCCTACATGAGCCACCACCCGAAGCACTTGGGAAAAAATGATCTATGAATGATACCAAACAATAGACGGTGACTTTTACGACATATCACTCCCCCACTCCTCATTAGGAAATTCCTGAGAATGCAGCAGATCTGCACCATCTGACTCATTTACATGCACCAGGTATTTTGAGTGGAGTGGATATACGCTACACCAGCAGCAAGATCTGGCGACACCACTGGAAAGTAAGTCTCCTCTTGGGATGTTATGTATTAAGTCAAGAACCACCAATGTTGTTACACTTCAAGTGTGTGTGTGTGTGTGTGTGTGTGTGTGTGTGTGTATGTGTGTGTGTGTGTGTGTGTGCGTGCGTGCGTGCGTGCGTGCGTGCGTGTGTTTGTTTCCCAGGTTCAATGGCAGCCAGAATCAGCACCCAATGGGCATTGTTCTCAGATGCTGCTGAAGCATACTGTTACTATGTTTGGACGGCACCTGTCTCTGCTGGATGTTGATGTAGTGGCTAGACAGGTACAGTATAGCAAAAACAATAGAGTGCTGAATAATCAAATACAATGTAGACTATTTATTAAACATCTTTTTAATGATACGCCAGCAACCAGAGAGTCATCTACTTTGGTTCAAAGGATTGTCCTATAGTCATATAGATAAACACAAACAGCTCTATATTCTTTTCAACATCTATATGAATGTTATTCATTTTAAATGCTTGAATCTAATTACAAATCAGAGAAAAAAAAGTTGTCTGAGCTGAACTTCAGGAAAGGCTAATTTGATCTTGGTTTATCTGGCTGTGGAACCCCTAGTTCAATTTCATCATTAGCACATACAAGTTTTGTTGGCTCATTCATTTGCAGAGGGTGATTACAGTCACTTTTGGTTTTGGAGTGTGTAGTGTAGTGTTTACATCCCGTAATTTGTCCGTTCATCCGTAATTGTCGTATACCAATTTGTTATTTATTTTTTTCAATTGCAAAACGTGTTGGCATGAGTCACTTCAACAGGCAAACAAATACATGTGATGAAGTATTAATTTAGCCTGTTTGTTTTTAATGTATCTCTAATTAGGATGTAGATAATTGTTTGGCAGGCGAGGGGCACTGTGCATTCAAATATGAAAACTGATGTGAAATATGTGTTCTGTGATTGAGCGATTATTATTATTGGAAAATGAATTGAGCCTCAGGCTACCAGTGGTACAGCTCACTGACACTGTATCAGGCAGTCGGTGTTGGCCAGACTAATATTGATATGGTACAACAAAAGGGGTGTCACTCCCCCAGGAGAGAACACATACAATGGACAGTATATACTATATACCTACTGTATCAAATACAGTAGTTCTTTAACTACTCTTTTTTACACTTATGAACTTTATGTTTTCATAAATTAACTCTTCACATTGTCTAATTGTAAACATTATAGGTTGGCCCAGGAGTGGTCTTTCTATTGTTTGACCATAGTTTCTTGGGTCGAGGGGTGATAATGCACTGTGTGACTCCAGTGGAGCCACTACTGCAAATGGTGTCGCACACCATCTTCTTCCAGTCTAATATCCCTCCTCTGGTGCCCAAACTCATTCTCAAAGCAGAGTGTATCCAGGTACAGTGACACATACCCGCTTTTCCTTCTTCATTGTAACTTGATAATAAGCCAGTTCTAACATTTTTGTGAAAGATTAGTTGGTATAATTAAATGTGTTACAATGGAAGGCTTGATTATTGAATCCAGGTTCAATTCCCAACAGTGGTGTCAGCTATGTGTGATTTAGAGTAGACAATGCACATGATAGCCCCAGCCAAGAGGTGATGTGTTGGTCTAAGATTTTCAAGCACAAACTGAGAACGGGTTGCAGCAGTGTCTGTGTGCAGCTGATCTCACATACTACTTCATACTGCTACTACTACTATCCTCGATTCCTCCAAAAGAAATTCAAATAGGCCAAAGAAAATGAACTGTGGCCTGGCAAAAGTCAAGGCCTTTTGAGGGAGAGGGGTGAAAATAAAACACAAATCATGCAAAAGAAAGAAAGAGCATAATCAATAGATAAACACATGAACACAAGATAAGACCATTTTAATAGACTTAACAGTGTACAGGACAACAGTATGAATGTCCACAATACAGTCTAAAGGCTGATCACTACTATGCAGGGTTTCACCCAAGAAAAACCTTAATTGCTAAGTATCGGAGGGGGCTGCACATGTGCTTGTGCTAGGGCTGCATATGGACAACATTACATACCTCGATATTTATGCTGAATATCTCAATCTAGCGATACAATATAGCCTATACCCTATATAATATATGCTACATTGGTTCACAGTTTCACACTTTTTATTTTATATTTTAAGTACTGACACACACAAATATAAACAAAGCGAGAGAGCGAGACACACATGCAATTTTACATTACTTCATCAGAGTGTATTAGTATTATTATTATTATTAGAGCATGCCTCCTGATGGAGATTTGGGCTCTACTGTGAGCAACTTTATTTGTAGCATTTTATGTCAAACTTGATTTGCATTAATTATAATATTCATTATTAATTGGATTCCAATCTCAAAATAACTATATTAATAGTGTGCTCATATTATGTCAAACTTTTCTGCTTCTGTCCAGTTTGAGCGAGATGTAATGATCTGGAACAATAAGAAGTTCATCTCTAAGCCTCTCCTGGTAAAGGAGGATTCGGCCATCCTGAAGCACAGGCGCTGGTACAGTCAGTTCTACAGTGAGAACAGCCCACGGCTGCACTTCCTGCGGGAGACTCTCGACTTTTGATCTCCCTCAATTACAAATGGTGGGGGAAAGATCGACACTGAGTATGAGAGGTCAGTCAAACATCTCAGAGCAAGGATTGATTTTTGCGTCTCAGGTCTTGATTATAAAAACTTTGGTCATAAATGCGGTTTATATTCAGGCATTGGACAAGGAAACCTCTATAGATCCAACTTATTATCAGGAAATGTTTTATATTCATTTAGACTTTAGAGCATGAGCATCAACGAAAATCATTTCATTCAGTTTTAAAAAGTTATGGTGCAAAAGGGTTGAGCAAGAATCTAAAAACGTTGCTGTCCGCTTCATTTCTCTCCTTGGTTAACAACCCCCTGCTCTTCCTAGCCTATACTGCACATTTATATAAATTGTATTTGTTAGGTGGCAAGTTGCAACATACTGGTATTTTAATCTTGTGTTGGACTGAGTTTTTACTTTTTAACAATAAACTTCACTTACATCACCTTAAAAAAACCACATTGCAATAAATTTTATACAGCGGTGTCAAACTAATTTAAAATGTTCTTGGGCTATAATTGATTTCCGGTCTAGGACTAAGAGGAAACAGGATCTATTATATTTATTTGCATTTCATGCTTTTTCAGGTGTGTACTGGAGCTTTATGCTTGTAATCTTGAGCCTATGTTGTGCACCTACCCTACCGTATATGTTGCCATTCTATTTACTTTATTTATACGATTATTTGGACGGGACAGCACATAATAATGAACACTACACATACAATGCAATGTAAATGTGCTGGATTTAGCAAGGATGCTAATTTCCATCCGTAGTCCCCAAAGTTCTATGATGGAGCAAGTGTCTGGATGGTGCTATTCGTATATGGTTATACACGATGTAATCATATGGTTATCAGAGCCATAATGGTCTATAAAAGATCAGTGTTGGAACTAACGCCCTTACATTAAGTTACTTTACATAAATAAACTACTTTTTGCTGTAACTCTTTACATTTTCCCATTCAGTATAGACTTCTTTTTTTTGGCTATTTGTACGTCTCTAAATGTTTTGATGATTTGAACAAGATGGACCCTCATGTAAACAAGTGTAATGCTTTATTGGGTCGTCCACTCACAGTTAACAGTCTTGAGTTGTGCTTGAAATGTACTGTAATTCTGCAAACTGTTAATAAATATTTCAATCAATCAATCAATCAGACTTTATAAGTTATATACAGTGCAGTGTATACTGTACTGTATATACAGTACTATATACAGTACAGTATACACTCTTACTCATTGAACATCTGGGGTGACCCGTGACCCCTTTGTCACCCATTTTAATGTAAACTTGTCACATCTTTTAATTTGTCTAATCAAACTTGTATGAAACAGAGATGAATGTACTTATTGAAGATGCACATGATTTATATTCTATATTATCATCATCATCATCATCATCTTCATCATCATCATCTATATTCTTCCCATAACAATAGCAATCATATTAGATCTAATAGATTAGAAGCTTTTTTAGATTTGCGATTACTGTACACCTGAGCAACCTCATTTATTTGAATGTAAAGGCTATTTGCGCATTACTCAAATGTTTTTCAGGGGAGAATGCAAATGTTTTTTATGTTTTTGTTGCAACTGGGGTCATTAAACACTGTGCCTATGCCTTGGAATGTTTTATCGAGAGGAATTATCTTACCATTCATGTCCAGTGTTGAACTTGACATGAATCAACACTATTTTGGAAATGATATGTTATGTGAAACTGCATTAGCAGGGCATTACTCTTCATGAAGAAATATTTGTAATAGCACGAATTAATGTTTTGTATGATAGTGAGTGATGTCATGAGATGTCAAGACTACAAAGACTTGTTTGCTTCACTGACAATGAAGATTACAATTTGCTGTAAGGCTCTATAATAAACTGTGCCTGCTCTATGACTATTGAAGAGGGTTAGAGGGAATTGATATTGAATGTCTTTTTTCAAGGGAATTCATTTCTGTGATTCTTTTTTAGTTTTTTGCATCCCATACCACGGTATAATTTGTCAGGGAAATAATCTATTTAGAAAGCACAAAACCCCAATTCACTACCATATTACATGCTCTTATGCGTCTTCTGAATTTCAAATATTATTTTTGTAAATGTATGATATACAAATCTACTGTTTGCAAATCTACAAAATAAATAAACTCTGGTATAATGTTTTTGCCCTTTTCTATAAATGTCTAAAACAGTGTTGTCAAAGTGGTGTCCAGGGACGACCAGGGATCTATGAGTAGTACAAAATAAATGCAGATCAACAAGCTCACAATGTGTTGCATCGTGGCACTTTTGAGCTTGTAGATCTGCTATTTTTTCAGGATTTACAAAAAACAAATAATGTGGGGGAAAAAACCGAGTAGCCTACCTTGTTTGTTGTATAGCCGTCCCTACGCTCATTCTGTAGTAATGTAGTAAGAGAGTGGTGAGTGGTGACACGCTTTGATCTCGCCGCAAAGCGGGTGCCTATGGGTGATAGTTCCAAACATTGCTCCTATGGCTGGAACTATTCCATTGAGATAGAATGAGCACTTCCGCATTCCATTGTTACAATGAGAGTCAACGGGAGTGTCATTACCTTAGGTCATTACTCTATTTTATACTACTCTGGCTCTCCTCATCTCGGAGACTACAGAATGAGTGTAGGAACTGAGGGCACATACGGGGCTACTTGTTGTACTACTACTAATTAACCAGAACATTGAACGTTTGTCGTTATCTTATCTTCAGGACTCAGGAGGTTTATGTTTAAAAAAAGAAAAAAAATGATGCACACTCTGTGCAGTAGGTGGCGGTATGCACATTACACGCTGGTGTGTAGGAAGAAGACGAGGAAGAAGAAAGTGTATTATTTTTGTAATAATATTAATAATGGCGGATCGCAGGCATAACAGCAAGAGGTTCACCGACCATGGAGGTGATATTTATCTTAGATAGTGCAGATACCATTATTCTATAATCTTGAGTTGCTACAACGGTCTCCTGCGAATGATGTTTAGCAGATGAAACGATCACCGTACAGTACATGTTAAGATAACAGACCAAGCTATCGGCTGCTAGCCACATATCGTCAGCTAACAATATGCATGCTAAGGTTAGCACTGAAGTCAATTGAAAAGAAAAAGAACATGTACGGAGATTGGCGGCATCTGCAGTGTTTTAACGTTGGATAAATCAAATGCATATTTATTTAAATATAGATGTGAGCCATTGGTAGTGTAACACGGTTTGCTCACTTGGCTAGCTGCAGTAGCTAGCGTTATGCTAGGTCAGTTAGCTGAAGTCAAAGACTTGAGAAGGATAATATATTTGAAATTAATAAATAATAATGACAAATATCTTGATTATACCACTCAGCCAAAACCCCTCCATCTCTGACTCAGAAGTCATTCAATCTACTCTAGAGCCTCTACTTTCAATAGGTGTCCCTATTTTCTGGCTTTTTCTGCCTTTATTAGATAGTATACAGTAGTCTCGAGGGAAATTGGGAGATAGATGGGGAATGACACACAGCAAAGATTGTCGTGATCGAGAATCAAACCCACAACACAGTCAGCTATGCTTCAGCAAGTTCAGCAGCATGTTAATGTAGGCTATTGTATATATGTATATAGCCTTGTATATATGTATATAGATTTTTTTAATCTACACGCTGGTGATGCACTGAGCCTTTAGATCAGCTATTTTAGTTGTATAGGAATGACTGGGTAAGTTAAACTTTCACATGGGAAACAGCTGAACAATTCGTTTCAGAGAGAGCTCAGTTGATGTCATTCATTCAGGTATTGATGGTAGCAGCTCATTTGATTGATCAAGCAACTGTTGCTCACCTTGCTAAGTGTCTTGCCTCAAGCAGGGCCGGAGGAGGAGGGAGGCAGAGTGAAAACTAAGCCTGTCTCTTCTAGCACTGAGGAAGGAGAAGGGACAGCGGGCAAACGCTCAGCTCAACATATCGCATCTGAAGACGTTGACGACGAGTCCGACTCCTCAAACTCTCCACCGGCGCCTCGCAAAATATCCAAGATTGGCTTTGGTTTGAGCAGTCAGATGGGAAAGAAGAGCAACCCAATTTCCATCAAACTTGGAGCATCCGTGAGTCTGAGTATTGAAATATGAAGGCAACGAGTCATTGTTTGCTGTGAGACTGAAACATACAGACTGTACTGCTTAATACTAAACAGAACTATTTTCAGTCAGGAGGCAGGTTGTACATGATGTCACCACTTGACCACTTTTTATAAAGTACATTTTGCATCAATTTGGACAGAACATATTTGATTACTCTTAAAGGAGAATTCCATACAACTACAAATAAAGGTAAGAAAGCCTTCTAGTATGGAATTCTCCTTTAACCCATTCTGACCTGAGATCAGATTCAAAAAATGTCTTCTACATCCTGACAGTTTTCTGAAAAAGCTATGTTTCTATGTCAGTCGTTCTTTGATTTTTCAAAAATAGCAGACCTACAAGCTCGTAGCGCGCCACTCGGTGGCGCGCTATGAGCTTGTAGATCTGCTATTTTTCAATAGCTAAATCATAACATAATGCTAACACCAAAAAAGGTTCCCGCCCAAAATGGGTTAACTGCAGGGGAAGACATTTGGCGTAAACCTGAGAGTGAATTATTATTAGCCTACATTTCCAAATATTTTTTTAATAGTCAAAGAATTGATTAATTGAAAGATTTATTAACAGATTGGAGAATTACAGTACATTTCAAGCACAACTCAATACAAAACTGTTAATGTGGACGACACCATAAAGCATTTCACTTAGGGTCCACCATGTTCAATTCATCATAACATTTAGAGACATACAATTATACACTTCTTCTATATAGCCAAAAACAGGAAATGAAGACGTTGACGACGAGTCTGACTCCTCAAACTCTCCACCGGCGCCTCGCAAAATATCCAAGATTGGCTTTGGTTTGAGCAGTCAGATGGGAAAGAAGAGCAACCCAATTTCCATCAAACTTGGAGCAACCGTGAGTCTTGAGTATTGAAATATGAAGTACATTTTGCATCAATTTGGACAGAACATATTTGATTACTCTTAAAGGAGAATTCCATACTAGAAGGCTTTCTTACCTTTATTTGTAGTTGTTACGTCCACACCAAAGAGGTCCAGGTGTTTTGTGCAAAAGTGCATTATTGGCTATTTCCCCTACCATAAGCCCTCAATGGGGTTTGGGTTTTTGTGCTAATTCCCTTATTTCCATCGAAATAAGTAGTAAAGTAGCGCAATAATGCGCTTTTGCACAAAATAACACCTGGACCTCTGGTGGGGATGTAACAACTACAAATAAAGGTAAGAAAGCCTTCTAGTATGGAATTCTCCTTTAACTGCAGGGGAAGACATTTGGCGTAAACCTGAGTGAATTATTATTAGCCTACATTTCCAAATATTTTTTTAATAGGCAAAGAATTGATTGATTGAAAGATTTATTAACAGATTCTCCTTTAACAAATATACACTTCTATATAGCCAAAAACAGGAAATGAAGACGTTGACGACGAGTCCGACTCCTCAAACTCTCCACCAGCGCCTCGCAAAATATCCAAGATTGGCTTTGGTTTGAGCAGTCAGATGGGAAAGAAGAGCAACCCAATTTCCATCAAACTTGGAGCAACCGTGAGTCTGAATATTGAAATATGAAGGCCAGGAGTTATTGTTTTGCTGTGAGACTGAAACATACAGACTGTACTGCTTAATACTAAACAGAACTATTTTCAGTCAGGAGGCAGGTTGTATATGATGTCACCACTTGACCACTTTTTATAAAGTACATTTTGCATCAATTTGGACAGAACATATTTGATTACTCTTAAAGGAGAATTCCATACTAGAAGGCTTTCTTACCTTTATTTGTAGTTGTTACGTCCACACCAAAGAGGTCCAGGTGTTTTGTGCAAAAGTGTATTATTGGCTATTTCCCCTACCAAATATACACTTCTATATAGCCAAAAACAGGAAATGAAGACGTTGATGACGAGTCCGACTCCTCAAACTCTCCACCGGCGCCTCGCAAAATATCCAAGATTGGCTTTGGTTTGAGCAGTCAGATGGGAAAGAAGAGCAACCCAATTTCCATCAAACTTGGAGCATCCGTGAGTCTGAGTATTGAAATATGAAGGCAACGAGTCATTGTTTGCTGTGAGACTGAAACATACAGACTGTACTGCTTAATACTAAACAGAACTATTTTCAGTCAGGAGGCAGGTTGTATATGATGTCACCACTTGACCACTTTTTATAAAGTACATTTTGCATCAATTTGGACAGAACATATTTGATTACTCTTAAAGGAGAATTCCATACTAGAAGGCTTTCTTACCTTTATTTGTAGTTGTTACATCCACACCAAAGAGGTCCAGGTGTTTTGTGCAAAAGTGCATTATTGGCTATTTCCCCTACCAAATATACACTTCTATATAGCCAAAAACAGGAAATGAAGACGTTGATGACGAGTCCGACTCCTCAAACTCTCCACCGGCGCCTCGCAAAATATCCAAGACTGGCTTTGGTCAGATGGGAAAGAAGAGCAACCCAATTTCCATCAAACTTGGAGCAACCGTGAGTACACTTCTATATAGCCAAAAACAGGAAATCATCATAGAGGAGGGGAAAAGGGTTGGGTGGGGGAAATCAGATTTTACGGGGGCCAGTTTCGAATTGCAGCTGTCCGTAGGTGCCCTTTGAGAGCGCATTTGAAGGAGTCAAGGGATTTGCATGTCTTAATGACTGTTGGTAGGGCTTTCCACATTTTGGTGGCATAGGAGCGAAAAGAAGACTTGATGAGAAACACTTGAAACAAGACGGTGAAAGGCTACGATACGGGAACATTGCTTTGTTAAATATTTCTTCTCTAATCTTTCCTAGAAGCCCAAAGAGCCAGTTGTTCCAGCTAAGAAGCCAGGACTGGCCTCGGTCTTCAATGATGACTCTGATGATGTAAGCACAAAGTACATTTGCCACCTGAAAACAAACAACCACAAATCTGCACTTCAAAGGGGATATTCCTTGGCCAGGGGGATTCCCCTTATATCTCCATTTGTCCAGGGAGGATTTCCCCTTACTATGATGGAAACCTGGTTAAAATCCAGGTGGTTACACAAAGTCATCTAAAGTCATCAAGTGGTTCCCAATGTATTATGGACCAGGGCTCACTTTAAAATCTCCAAAGCGGTCGTGGCCCACCTTTCTGATTCAGCTGCTCCTACGAGTGTAGTTCTGAAGACGTGTGGACATATCCTGGGCATAATACGTGTTAATAAGTGGTCAGATGGGTGGGCCGCCTGCATTTTCAGAGCATGTTTATGTTAATGATTAATCAATCCATTGTGTTCCGGCTTGGATCAATGAAACTTACTATATTTTAAGTTCTTATTTATTGGTGTCAAATATTGTTTGGGGGAGTTGCGAACCACAGGTCTAAGGTTTTTCTCTTCTACAGAGTGAACCTGAGGAGATGCCTGCAGAGGCCAAGATGAGAATGAAGAACGTTGGCAGGTACATATTTGACTTTCCTTTGACTCTCTTCGGCCCTATCTTGCCCCTTATCCCTAAACACGCTTGCCATTTTGGACTATTTAGAAAAACATTTTAATATAGTTTTAAAAAATCGCCAATCTACAAGCTCACAATGTGTCGATGTAGATCAGGGGTGCCTGCACCTTTTTGACTTGAGAGCTACTTTCAAAATGACCGTCTCAACAAGATCTACCCACCCAAAACAATATCCCATTGCTGAAAGCTGTACCTGAAGGGACTTTGGAATAGCGGTGCTGGCGTTAAGACATATAACACTCAGAATGGGATATAGAGTTTTGTATAACTTATGTAATGCAACATACGTTTGTGTGCAACACCCTTGAAAACAAAGTATTGAGCAATTGGCAATGTGGGTTTGAGTAGTCACCTTATTTCAAGTGGCAGATTACTTTTTTCCTTTTTCTTTTAATTAGGCCTATATATTCTTTATGGCCATGTCATGTGTTCTACCTGCACAGCCTTTGTGATCTACTGGTAAATCATGATCTACCTTTTGGGCACCTCTGATGTAGATCGAGTAGTAGAACAGAATTTCAAAATGGTAAAATATGGCCTTTCACAGGTATATTTTCCTCAGAAGTTTACCGTTTTTCTTTTAGTTTTAATGACTAGAAGTTAGTCTTAATCAAGTCTAAATGTATTAACTCTACTCTATACTTTTCAGAGAGACACCAACATCTGCAGGACCCAACTCCTTCAACAAGGGCAAGCAAGGTTTCTCTGATCACCAAAAGCTTTGGGAGAGGAAGCTGAAGGCGCAAACAGAAAAACCCTAAACAATACCATTTTGTGTGACCTTGTGGGGGTATTTTCTGTTTGTTTTGATTTTTATTTTGGTAGGATAGATCTATTGAGGCTGAAACCATTAAAAGCTACAATCCGGGGCATAATGAAATGAATAAAACGTTAACCAATCTGTAATGTACAGTATGTTAATACCAATGCAACTAGCACATCTGCAGTCGCACATAAGGTTGAACACTAGCTGAGCCATCAACTTTGCTGTAGTTCGGCCATCGTAATCTCCTCTCATCGTCGAAAGAGGACATAAAACGTTCGGATTGTAGCTTTAAGCCTTTTCCGTGCGTGTTTTTTGGTGTGACCTCTAGCCACTACCACCAGGTACTATGTGGCAGGATGTGTCAGAAAGTCTTGTCTGTGGAATGAGATACGTGGGTTGCAAAGGGATTAGTCAGGAAACATTTAGATTATCCAAAATCTTTAATGGCACCAGATAGTGTTTACTGATGGATTTTCCAATCCTGCGTCTTGGAGACTCCAACTATGACATGTTTGTTTTGTGGAAGCTTGTAAGGTGGATTTCGTGTTTTTTAGTTTGTCTGCTATTGGTGTAAAAAATGTACATAGAATGAACTGTCACAATCTTGTTTTATTTTGAATTCCTAGATTTCGTTGGTGTGTTGGTGCATATGTGTACAGCAAAATATGCAGTAGACTTAGCCTAGACATAGAATGTGCAAAGTGCGTTTTAACTTTTTTTCCCCTCAGTCCCTTTTTTTTCACCAACTGTGCCACCACATTGGCCGTTTTGTTCACATATATTAACCTTTACTTTTATCTCTGGTCTTTCCTACAATACATAATTCCTGTATTCCGGTTCAATCTAGCAATTTTAGGAATAATATGGTTGTACTGTTGATCTTCCAAATCAAAGGACTGATACATGACTTTGTATCAACTATTAAGAACTCCTTATGAACTATTAACTCCTGTGGAGAACAGTGCAGTACCCCATATATACTTTTGTTACCAGCATTCTGGTATTTCCAGTCATTTAATGGATTTTGCATTGTGGCATTTACTACCCACTTGCATTTTCATGTAATAGTCATATGTTTAGAAAGTTATTTTCCACTGCCCCTAAACCAGAAAGACTAACTTTTAGTTACCACACCTTCCCACCCTTTGCTTGTGTGAGTACCTCACTGACTTATCCTGTGCCTGAATATTTTATTCTGAAGCATTCTTTGAAAAGTAATACAATTCAAGATTAAAAAATGTTATATCCCATTATAAGTATAAAAGCACAAAATCATTGTCTTTTGACCAATTGAAAAACGGCAAAAAAGGAATAACGGTATAACCAGTTAAGTACCTCTGTGAAAGAGTGCATGTGAAAGTGAACTCTTGTGATCCTTGAGAAAAAGGTGCAAACTGAAAATTATCCAGTATTACATATCCGAGTGGTAAAAGTAGGTATTTTTTATTATCACAAAATTAACAACTTAGTGACAACTATTGGAGTAAAACAGCAGAGGGTGACTACAAAGAGAACAATAATCACTGGCTCACGATACGATACAACTTTATTGTCAGCTTTCACTATGCTGCATACTAAATAGTTATTTATGTTCAAACCCATTGTTGTCCTGTCCACTTTTTTGACACATCCCATGTGTTAATGTCACTAGATGTAGGGTCAACATGCAGTATGGTGAGCCCTGGTCATTCCTGTTCTCCCTATATACTGTAGGTTCACCTGTTTCTGTTTTGCTCTATTGATTCATCTGGTTTGTCGAACCGAAAGGGTTTTTGTGATTGAAAACACCTGACTCTAATTTCACCTTCAAAATAACTGCTAATCCTGGAGGTTATGTGTAATATTGGATAATTGTCCACAATAAATAAATGGCTAGGTATTACTGTATATTCTTGTCTTATTTGTTTAATTTGATTGTCTACTTTTAGGACTTGTGCAAACAATCTGATGTTTTAGGTTATTTTTAATGCTGACAGAAAAAAAAAGAAAGCAAGGGTTTTTCAAGCAACACTACTGTGTGACACACTATGTGTATGTACATTTTTGAGTGGTGCAACCACTCCCTTACAGAGCTATGTGTGTGGCTGGCTGGGTGGGTGGGTGGGTGCGTCTGAGCACGAAAACAGCATGGTTGTTTTTCACCACCTGTGTGCAACCTAACACACACACAAACACACATATTAACTGTATATAGTGATTTCAGGTGTAACAGTACAGTACAGTACAGTAGAGGGCCCCCCACACGTTATCTCTGTCATTTCTCAACCGTTTCGGACGCGGGCGGCTTGCCGGAATCAGGCCGGTACCCTGGGTGCGTTCCTGTGGGTCTGGAGCTTCCGCCCCCACACGGAGTTGCACCACTCACTTTTTGAGTGAGTGGTGCAACTTTTAATATGTATGTGGATGACATCAGAAAGAAGGTGGCTGATGACGCATAAAAAGCCTGGTTATTCTGTATGATTGACGCATGCTGGACTCTTCACTGGCATAGTCTTCCTCAGTGTTTTCCAGAAGTTACTGATGGATACTTCTGACATGGCGGAGGCCCAGTCCAGAGCTGGAAGCACCCTCAAGGCCCTCAACACTAGTGGGGGCAATGGTGGGTCCAGCTGGCCTAGGGAGGCTGGCCTTTCCTCGGTCCAAATCAATAGGAGCTTGAGGTTGCAGTCCTGTAGAAATGCCTAAAAGTGTAGAATATATTACAAGGTTGTTATGGCAAACACATTTGACAAATGGGTATTTAGTTGCTTTATAACCCCATTATAAGACCTAAGGACGATTCATGCCTTCTAATCTAGTAGTTCTCACACTTTAATATACAAAAAAACAGATACAAGCTTGCCGCATGGCACGAATTGACGCGCTGTGAGCTTGTATATGTGCTGTTTTTGAACAGCGAACTCTAAAATGACAGATGCTTTCTTGGTTGGACAATTCAGAAGTTGCCGTGCACAAATAGTTTTGTAAAAGTGAATGAATAAGTAAAAGAAGGATAATAAATGTGAAATTTAACTAGACGTTTCACAGGTGTGTTAATTACACATTCAATACAATACATAGTAGCCACTGACGTGCAGGTTTGATCTTCACTGTGAAATTAAGGGAATTAAAAGGCATAGTCCACCTGTATGCCTGACTCCAGCACAAACACAGCATTGCTGTCGGACAGGTAGTCAACAGACAGAAGACAGATCAGCATTCTGCTTATCTTTAATCCATGGACCACATCATGGGTGTATGCTGAAACACGTGAAGAAATTGGCTAGATCAGCAGTTCTCTCAGATTGATCGATTGATTCATATATTAAACATGTCACAATAACATGCATCTGACCCACCATAATCAAAAGGATAACGCAAAAAAAAGAAGCTTACAGCTTGTTTCCATTACTTAATCTCATTTTGTGGACCCCCATTCCAGATTTGTTGTTCAAATGTTTGAGTAATATTCCAAATGTGTCCTTTTTTAAATTACATTTGTAGGGTTAAACTGAATTTGACTCCCCGGAACCCCTTCAAGGACACCTAGACAATGACATCCCCCATCATCTCTCTTTCTTCCACTCTTTACCTTCTCCAGGTAGTGGGTCTCTATCCAGCAGATAGAGGCCGTAGCCCCACTGGTCCTCCAAGGTTGCAGGTAGTAGTACCTCCAGTGGCCTCTGGGTGGCATGATCATCAATGGTAAATAGTCTACATTGGGTTGCTGTCAAAATAAGATTCACAAAACATTGCTATTATTGCAGTCATATGCAAATGCAATGACCAATGATACAATGGATAGAAAAACTATTTTAAGATGAAGAAATTATGTTTTCATGGGGAAACCTACTTTGATCATCAAAACCAGGTCTGGATGATGAAAGCATGGACACACGTCCTCCAATTTCCTCTGAGGCAGGGCTCCACACATATGATACAAATGCATCAAACTCTTTCTCATCTACCAAGTTCAAATGAAAGGGAAAGTATCCAAATTACATCGGATATTTGACATCAAAGAAAGGGCATCCCATATTTAATTGTTCTGTAATCTGATAGGGACCTTATACATGAGATTGTCCAGAGAATATGCTTTCTGTGGAAAAACACATTTTACTTAAGAACAGGTATCAATACCGCAATGTAGAAGTACTTTTACTAGTACTTCTAGAAATACTAGAAGTACTAGTAAAAGTACGGTCAGTATTCAAAATTTACTTGAGTAAAAGTACAAACATATTGGCATCAAAATATACTTAAAGTACCAAAAGTAAAAGTGTTCATCATGCAGAATGTCCCATTTCACACGTTCAATATCCTTTGACGCATTGTGAGCTTGTAGATCGGCTATTTTCAAATATCCGAAGTACAGTATTATATAGGGTTGAAGTGGTTAATGTATGTTTTGTAATAACAAAAAAGGTTTGACAAGTACAATATTTGCCTCTGAAATGTAATTAATTAAATTACTGAAATTTGGAAATACTCAAGTAAAGTACTAAGCAGGGCCTACACTGTAGTTGCTCCAATATGACTTAATTGATGTGCCATCTTGCCAGCAAGGTGCTACCTAGGTGCAACTTCCCATAGACAACCCATTCATCCAAACAGAAAAGTCCTATTTAATTGTATTAAATAACGTCAAACTCACCAACATTGCAGCTGTACGAAAAGCTTGAATTTTCGTCTTACTATCTGCAAAGTGTTTGTTTCATAAAAATCCACCGTAGACATGTTATGAGCTACTAATTCCTTGCAGATGATTATTTTTCGTAAGTGTCGATCAGAGTTTGGAAGCACTCGTTATCAGTAAAGCAACCTCCTGCTGCCTCCTGCATTATGTGCAAATTCTAAACAGGTGGTACACATGGGCCGTTGAGTGATAGTCAACGAGCACTTCCAAACTCCACTACACTACAGTGGAGTTTTATTAAACAAAGACATAGCAGATAGAAAGAGGATAATTCAAGCTTTCCATACAGCTGCAATGTTGGTGAGTTTCACGTTATTTAATACAATTAGATAGGACTGTTCTACCAGCACCTTGCTGGCAAGATGGCAGCCGTGTGCATATCATCAATTGCATCACTGTGCTCCAGAACTCAGTTCATCATGGTTTGCATTGCAACTTCTTATATGCATACAGCTGTGGCAGTTAACCAAGAAACTAAACCACATCCTGTTAAGACTAAGAGGCTGGGTACACGAGGGAGGCTGAGGTAAAATGGCTCAAATGGATCTGCTGGCTATAACTTCCTTACAAGAGAGAGAGTTTTAATTATAGAGATCATTGTAGCTATCTCAGGTGTGCTCGGGTGCTCAAACAAAATAAATAAGTGCACCATAGAATCTCATTTCTATATCTTTATCTCTTAAGTATTCAGTGAATGCCAAGCACATTCTGCTTTTATTTTGGAAAAATAAAAATAAACTAAATTCATCCCAAGCAGAGAACACTGTGTGTGTGTGTGTGTGTGTGTGTGTGTGTGTGTGTGTGTGTGTGTGTGTGTGTGTGTGTGCGTGTGCGTGTGCGTGCGCGCGTGCGTGCGTGCGAGAGAGAAATTCTCACGTTCCCCGTTGCCTATCTGCAGGACATAGATTCTGTAGAGCAGAGACACCTCAACCCATTTGATGTGCACAGTGATTCCCAGACCAGCAACCAGCAACAAAGGCACAATGGCATAAACAACCACTAGAGGGTTTACTGAAACACAGTTATTCATGGTCATTCATTATATTCTGTGAAGGAATGAAAATATGATCTAATACAAAAGATCACTTCAAGACAGCTTTCGCCATTTTGAAGCATCAATTATTTGATGCTACAAAAAAATCTGAAATGATGCTCATATGACTCATACATGTAGCTGCAACACCTTGAAACAGGTGATGTTGGTGTTTATCAATGAATGACTTCCTATGGAAGTGTGAGAACAGTAGTAGTAAATACAAGGGAAGATTTATCAGTCTGGATTCATGCAGGAGCATAAATTATACCTCTGGTTTTCCTCTTGAGCTTGATAGTAGCACTGCAGTTTCCTACTTTATTACTGGCAAGACAGGTGTAGTAGCAGTTCATGTTTTGCTGGGTCACCTCCTCTATTGTAGCATTCTTTGTGACCCTAAATTCTGTGATGCTCCTTCTTTCCTGTCTAAATAAAATGATGTGGTCCTTTAATTATGGTAAGCTAATAACAGCTCACCTACTTTTTAACAAAATCCCCTCAAGCAAACATAAAGTTAAGGAAGGCTCCGGAGAGTGATTAGCTGTAGCAAAGATAAGATTAGGGATCCCAGATGCAAAGTACACTATGCAGAAAATTATTATTACTTACATTACATCTCATCGTTTAAACAATCTGCAACACTGAATGTGAAAAAAATAATGGCCTCCATTCAGTACACATGTCCTATCGACTCACTGTGGACTCTCCATTTCATTTAGAACAACGCTGTCCTCTCCGTCTTGGTTACATCCATACCACTGGACCAGTGGGGTGAAGTTTCTTTCAAAGCCAAACTGTACCTTACAGATCAGCGTGTAAGGTTGACCTTAACACAAAACAAGAGACTTGTTTTAACATAAACTAGCTCTGGTCTGTCCCATGACAGACATCACACATATACAGTATGCGTGCTAATTGTTAATACAGTGAATCTCACACCTTTTTAGGACCCCATAACTATGAGAGTGTACAAATTATAGGTACATTTGGTCACTCTCAGAGTTGAGAGACCTTTAAGGGTCCAAAGAATACTGATGCTCCCTTGACCCTACTTTGAGAACCCATGTCCTATAGTCCTTGCAGGACGTGTACAGTATAAAGTGTATATGCCTACAAGTTATTTGAAACCAGGGAGACCAAGAGTCCAAGACTATTAGCATATCATTCAGTGCTTTTAAAGTACTATCATTAATGTCTTGGTCCGATTATTTGATGTTGTGCTTTCAGATGCTCTTACCTAGCTCCACCTCCTGCTCTGTGTTGTTTTGGGGATTGGGAAGAATACATGTTGGACCCGTTTTGGTGTCAGGTGCTGATGAAGTGATAAATACAAATAAATGTTATTTATATACACTGGCGGATATCCTCTCAAGGGAAAACATATGGTGAGCTTGTAGATCAGCAATTTTTGAAAAGGTTTGAGACATACAATTAATACTTTTACTTTGGTACTTTCGGTATATTTAGATGCCAATCCTCAAATCAAATATTTAATGCAGGACTTTTACTTACATTGTACTTAGTATGATTATATTGTAGAATTGCTACTTTTACTTAAAGTGTGTATCTCCCACCACTGACACCAGGCCGTACACATGAACAATAAGCTGGACTAGACCAACAATTCTGGTAGTGGTTCCCAAAATGAAATGAAGGTCGGGATCCTTTTTTGGAGTCATTAATGTTTGTTTGTTTTATGCCCAGCTTTGTGTGTGTGTGTGTGTGTGTGTGTGTGTGTGTGTGTGTGTGTGTGTGTGTGTGTGTGTGTGTGTGTGTGTGTGTGTGTGTGTGTGTGTGTGTGTGTGTGTGTGTGTGTGTGTGTGTGTGTGTGACACGTGTGTGTGTGACGTGTGTGTGTGTGTGTGTGTGTGTGTGTGTGTGTGTGTGTGTGTGTGTGTGTGTGTGTGTGTGTGTGTGTGTGTGTGTGTGTGTGTGTGTGAATCATAGCGATGATGTGATTGGCTGATCACCGCATAGCAACGATTTGATTGGCTGAGCAAAGTACATATTGAGGATAAAAAAAATTGAGGGCAGAAAAGTGAGGACGCCAATTGTGATTAGCCGAAATGTGATGATGTATGTATGATGATAAGAGCGCCCCTCACTTCACACAAGTGTGATTTAAATTTGTATTACATCTGTTGGGGGGAGCAATAACATGGTGTGTTAGGGGTGAGGATAACATCAACTCAAGGGACACTAACAAACTGCTAATAGTCTTGGTGAGGAAGGCTAGCTCTGTAGTTGCTGCTAAACTGGTCATGGAGGGGAGGATGAGGAGGAAGCTAAAAGCAGACTCTAATTATATACAGTATTAATCCATTTGGCTTTTACTGGGGCACAATTGCATAGTACAAAAGCATAACACATCCTTACCTATGACTGTGACATTCACTGCCCTCCTGTTGTTCCAACTGATCCCTTGCTCGTCTGTGCGTCTGTCACAAAAGTGTACACCAGTGTCCTTTTCATCGACCTTCCAGAGGCAAAAGTTTCCTTTGTGACACAAAGGAAATTCCTTCGTATTTGAAGGAATGATGTCCCTTTTCAATTTAGTTTTGTAGCCCTGCAGAAATGCACACAGGTTAGGGTTGTAACTTGTATCAGGATATTTGTATTTTTCCACTGACCACAGAATCAGATAATGTTATTCATACAATGTGTTGCACCTTGGACCACCAGATGACATTAGTGTTGGAATCCTGGTCGCTGCAGTTGAAAATAGTACAGGGAATGTACCCATTGTAGCCCAGAACGATGGTCACATGGCTCTCGTCTGACTTATTGCACCCGAGATTTGCCTTATTCAATACCTGTAGATGAAGTAGCCGCCTCCCACTGCCACTGTAGAGGAGTGATAACACACCTTACTGCATGGTAGAACATGTAAATATACACACAGATTCTATTGTAAGTCATTGTTTTCCCTAGAGTTGTGACATAAAACTTTGACTGCATTACTTGGTTTCGAACTGTTGAGTTTGCAGCTTGTTAATGGTTACACCTGCCATCTTAGGCCCAAACCAATGATTCCCCATGCAACTCCTTGCAACCAAACGGTTGCGAGTATAGTTGCATGAAATCATTATCCCCAATGGCAGTTGCACTTTCAAAGAGTTGCATTGGTGTGGTCCTTAAAACTGTTTTGTTGCAAGGAGTTGCATTGGTGCATATGGGCCTTACATTGGCTTAATTGGAAAACATCTACATAACAAATTACATATTTTCATGATATTTGCTAATGAAACAACAACAGGAAGTAAAAAATGGCACCATAGAATAATGTAATGATTTGATGATATAGGTACTAACTTTATGAGGCACGTGTATTTTCCAGAATGTGTTGATTTGAGTGCCTGGAATTCAAGGTCATTGTGTGTACTGATCACACAACTAATTGCATGTTGCTCTTGTCTCGTACTGTCCTTGGATGGATGTGCACATCCATGTCCTCCTCCAGACTTGGTCCACACCACCCCCTTACTATGCTTGTCTTCAGAGCAAGGCATCTTAAAGGAATCACCCTCCACAACTCTGTAGTGAAGCACATCTAGGTGGTTTGAAAGGCAGACAGCAGTTAGACAAAGATTAGACAGTTTAGACATCTGCTGATCTCTTGTCTTGTTTCACGCACACACAAATGATATGGATCAGCTAATTGAATACAATGTATTTTATGCTATGATCTATAAAGTTTGCAGTACAGTGCACATCACTGAAACAGAAAGCCTACAGTATACATACCCATCTCTTCCAGACAACATCCCTCCCAAATTATGGCAATGATTGCAAAGATCAGAGTGCATCCAGTTTGACTCCCTTGTCCCATTCCTTTACTTTAATATCTGCTTATTGTTGCTGGCGTGTAGATTATCAGTGTTAAGATCTGTGCTGTTCAGCTTGGTTCCTTTCCACACAGCGTAACATGATGGTCCTCTTTTACTATATTATGTTCCACAGTAAGCCATGAGACGTGGTTTGGTTCACACCTCGCAAGACACCTCCAATGACTTGCTTTTCCTGTTACGTTAGAAATGGTGTACAACCCACATCCTGCATGTGCAACACTGCAACAGGCACATACAGTAAGTGGGCCCATGTTTAGTCCCATGTTTAGTCGAAATTGTCACCCAGGGACAAATGTTAACATTTCTTAATTTTAAAAGTTATGATAGGAAGGGCTTAATTGTCTCTGACTCTATATGCCATGCCAATGCATGCATGTTTGTTTTTGTCTTCCCTTTCTTGTCTTTCTCTCAGTGTTCTCTAGGACATTTTCACCGTCACATCATACCAACAGGGAGACATTGGATCCCATTGTTATAGTCACTCTGTTATAGTCTTTGGTAAAGAAAGACCCAGGACAGGGAATTTAACCCCTGACCTCTCAGTCTCAGGGAGCCCTAACTACAAGGCCGCTGAGCTTCCTTTTGAGGATCTGGTGAATTTTGTGATTCAAGAGTCAAGTCAGTGTGTCTGGGGGGAGGGGACTTTTACATGTCTGTGCCAGGGCCCAGTTAATTTGAGTCCGTAATGTTATATCTTCTGACTTGCATTATGTGCACCTTCAGCACCATGGACAGCTCTGCATATAAAACAATATATTTTGTTGTCTGACATCAAAAACCACACCCCCCTGGGTCATGAAGATTTTGTTTCCTGTATTCAAAATCACGTGACATAATCAGCATCAAATCTTTTTCTTTAAAGGGGGTTTAACTCCTGCTCGTTACTTTTTTCCCCTTCCTGATCACAATATATATACCTTGTCTTTTCTTCCTATCATGTATTGTATTTGTTATGTACAATAAACTAAACTACACAAAAATAACTATTGTTGCTGTCAGGTGGAAAACGTACGTTACCGTACGGTACGGCAACCTTCAGGAAATGGGAAATGAACATGTGTTCCAATGACTCAAATGTAATTATTATTTAGTCACAAGCTGGTTTTTGAGCATGTCATGAAATATTTCAAGATGTGCAGTTCTAGTGAGCTTGTATGTTATTTTTTGCTGCTTCTGCACAACACTGTTATACAATAAAATAGCAAATAGGCCTACATTTATGAAAACATACATATACATGGTTTCTGTCCGACAGCGACGGTATACTCAATATGATTATGAACTGAATGGTCCCGTGGGTTATTGCAATGCACAGAAACATTTTCATTTAGACAGTGACAGTTAGTTACCTATTCCTCCTTTTACCTTAAAATGAATCTCTCAAGACAGATCTTTTTCAGATCAATGAATGAGTGATTACAGAAATGTAAATCAAACATTGACTTTCTTTTTTTTAAGGTTTTATTTGTTCACCCTGTCATACAAGTATACATGCATGTGCAGTGAAATGATAGTACTCTATAGACTGTGTTAAAGTATAATATGCAATGACAGACAGTGTATAATACAAGTTAATAAGTAGATTGGGAGTGTCTGTCCCCGTTACAATGCGCTAGACCCCTGGGGTATGGATGCTGAGTTGGAGCGCCACACCTACCATCAGCTCCCAATGCTTCCCGCACGACTTGCCGCACCCAAGCCGTGCTACTCATACGCTGAGTTGGCGGTGCCTGGGGTCCAAGGCTTGCCTTTGTGGTCCAAAGGTAAGAGCGCTACTGAATGAGCTACCCAGACACAAAATAAATAAATACAAATAAAATAAAAATACGCCATAAAAAAGGTTAATACTTTAACAATAAGAGAGAGGGTACAGAACATGAGCAACTGTGGTATACATATACAGTACTATATATACAGTACACGCAAAGTACAGGAGATTTGACACACTCAAAAAAGAATAAAAACTGTATCTGTCCTGCAAAAGGATGTTTTTCTCGCACCTTTTTGTTTGGCCAGACATTTGGCCATTGACTGCATGCTTGCTCCTTTTCTTTTTGGTGAGGCATTATGACTTCTATTGGTCAGATTGCATTTCAACTACATTAGCAGTGTATGTGTGTTCTGCACAACAGACTGGCCAAGTGTTTCAACCATATAAATGATAACAATACATTTATTTATTATGTACAGGTAAATACATACACATGGTGTTGTCATATGCATGGGTACCCTCTGACCCCCCCTGACAGTGCGGCTGGCCAACCATATGTCTTAGTTGCAGTGGAGCAGGTAGATGATAGCGTAGATGTTTCCAGAAAGAAGAGGAGAGGGTTTGAGAGCCAGTGCCTCTCCAGATGACAGCGGGCCTAACGTTGGCAAGTAGTCGTAAGCCTTCTGGAAGAGCGCTCTGGGGTTGAGGTTCTAATTGTAAGGCCGCTGTGGCCTTTGTCTGGATCAGTACCAAGCGTGTCTGCCGCTCCACTAGGGCTGCATGGATGGCACTCAGTAAGTCATAATCTGAACCTGGATCTGGATATGTGGGAATCAGAACCAACCTGCGGCTCTGTTCTATGCAGTTCAACACTGACTCTGCCACAGCTGCAAGAAACAGTTTGAAGGGGTGACTTTGTTGTTACCTTTTTAAATCCTCAAAGAGTGATGTTCACTTAAACCCTATAAACTTAGTTGGTCCCCCGGGGCTCTATACCCTTTTTCTTTTACCCTCTACACCAGATCTTGTCTGCAAAAATCTACAAGCTCACAACAAAACGTGTTCTGAGGTTTTAGATCTGAGGTTTGCCAATTTAGCTAGGGTTCATGTGGTTAACTTCTACAATTTTATGAGCAGCAGGATACATACCTTCCCCTGGTAGGACATCACGGTCGTAGAGACAGAGGTTGTAGCCAAACTCTTCTTCCAAAACCTTCTCTAGCCATCTCTTGTCCTCCTCACTGAATCCAATGTCTGTGTCGTTCTTGTAACACATCATATAAGCATCATATATCTTTCCATCTGAAAATCAAAAAATCACACCTGTGTGAAGTGAGGGGCGCTAATATATTAAAGTCTAACTCATGTTGCTATGATTAGGTGATGTAATGATGATGTAAAAACAAACGGTGTCAAAACAAACATTAAATTCTCTTTATTGTTAACGGGATTTAATGTTTGTGTTAAACAAACATTAATTTGGCGTTTTTAAAACAAACATTGAACTAAAAACAAACATTAAACCTGTATATAGGAGGGCCTAGCGCACCTCAATAACTGTGTTTACACCCAAGCATGCCTGGGACAGGAAGTCACACCTCTGCAGGAGGTTGGTTGGATACTGAATGACTGTGCTGCACATACACTTTAATTCTGCACAGAATTCATTAGTCAGCACAGTGGTTCTCAACCTTTTAACCCTTTCAAAAAATTTACCCTCTTTCTTATATTATTTGACAAGTTGGCCAATGTTTTTTATAGTATAGTATGTTGATTATTTTTGATGCAGTAAAAAACAAAATCAAAAATCATGTGGGACCCACCCACAGGTTGAGAACCAGTGGGTGAGCACACGGATTCTCATGGTCCAGCGACCACCAAGGGGTCCAAATGACCCTTACAGGTCTGAGTGTACAAATGGACCCCATGGGTCTGTAACTCTAAGAGTATATAAACGGAACCAAAGGTTCCATTTTAAAATGTAGGCTGTCTGAGTACAGGTGTTCCTTTTCAACAACACCCTATACACTCAGTCAATATTAATTTTTTCCCCCATTTGCACACCATTAGAGTTACAGACCCATAAGCGTCCATTTAGGGACCAGACGTTGATCTACATACAGTAAGTGAACCCCATGGGTCTGTAACTCTAAGAGTATATAAACGGAACCAAATGACCCTTACAGGTCTGAGTGTACAAATGGACCCCATGGGTCTGTATACCTCTAAGAGTATATAAACGGAACCAAAGGTTCCATTTTAAAATGTAGGCTGTCTGAGTACAGATGTTCCTTTTCCACCTACATACAGTCCAAATAATCACAAGAAGACAGAATTCCCACCTGAGGCGTTTCTATGGCAACCGACGACTGTGTCCCGCAGAAACAGAGTGATGTCAACTCTCAGCTTCACATAAAGGACTGTTGACGCCACACCAATTACTACAATGATGGGTACGACGACCTGGACCACAAACAAGATGCGAGAACGAACTGTGGGAGAAAAGATAATAGATTCGTATTTCATAAATTAGAATTCAAAACAACACAGTCCTCTCACCATTGATGTTAGTTGTATCTGTGGATGTTGTGAAAGAAGAGGACACGGCAAATATTTCATCTCTGACGGGTGGAGACCTCGTACAGTATGTCGCCTTTCAAGCTTGTGGATCTTTAGCCCTGAAACATGACTGTCATGATTATCATGACAGCGTCATGTGAACCATGGCTAGTGGATCTTCTACTTTTGGTGAGTTTGTGTGACGTTGTGCATTAATTTATTCAAGAAGGGCATTCATTTACAAACAAAACAAAAAAAAACACAAAAAGAGTATAGAGAGAATATATAGAGGTTTCTGTGCAACAGCAATGATATCTTTGTAAAGTAGGCTTAAACATTCATGGACTGGGTGCATGAAAACAATACAGGGTCTGATGTGGAGCTCAGACTTCATGTGGCTAGTCTGTCACGTCCATCATGGACAAATGTGAAAGCAGTTTGTGAGATTAACCCCGCACAGACACACAGACAGACCCATTTGTAGACGGCTCGCTTCCTACAGAGCCACACCATGAAAAGCAATTATTTAGTTTTGCATTAATAATTGTCTGTATAAGTACAGGTACTGTAGAAACTCTCAAAGTTGACATACCCCTTCTGGTCAGTCTGATGGTGACATTGAACTACCCACTTGCATTTTCATGTAATAGTCATATGTTTAGAAAGTTATTTTCCACTGCCCCTAAACCAGAAAGACTAACTTTTAGTTACCACACCTTCCCACCCTTTGCTTGTGTGAGTACCTCACTTACTTATCCTGTGCCTGAATATTTTATTCTGAAGCATTCGTTGAAAAGTAATACAATTCAAGATAAAAAAAATGTTATATCCCATTATAAGTATAAAAGCACAAAATCATTGTCTTTTGACCAATTGAAAAACGGCAAAAAAGGAATAACAGTATAACCACCTCTGTGGTCTTTACCTCCGTGAAAGAGTGCATGTGAAAGTGAACTCTTGTGATCCTTGAGAAAAAAGTACAAACTGAAAATTATCCAGTATTACATATCCGAGTGGTAAAAGTAGGTATTTTTTATTATCACAAAATTAACAACTTAGTGACAACTATGGGAGTAAAACAGCAGAAGGTGACTACAAAGAGAACAATAATCACTGGCTCAAGATACGATACAACTTTGTCAGCTTTCACTATGCTGCATACTAAATAGTTATTTATGTTCAAACCCATTGTTGTCCTGTCCACTTTTTTGACTCATCCCATGTGTTAATGTCACTAGATGTAGGGTCAACATGCAGTATATATAGTGAGCCCTGGTCATTCCTGTTCTCCCTATATACTGTAGGTTCACCTGCTTCTGTTTTGCTCTATTGATTCATCTGGTTTGTCAAACCAAAAGGGTTTTTGTGATTGAAAACACCTGACTCTAAATAGAGTCTAGGTATTACTGTATATTCTTGTCTTGTTTGTTTAATTATATTGTCTACTTTTAGGACTTGTGCAAACAATCTGAAGTTTTTAATGCTGACAGTAAAAAAAGAAAGCAAGGGTTTTTCAAGCAACACTACTGTGTGACACACTATGTGTATACATTTTTGAGTGGTGCAACCACTCCCTTACAGAGCTATGTGTGTGGCTGGCTGGGTGGGTGGGTGCGTCTGAGCACGAAAATAGCATGGTTGTTTTTCACCACCTGTGTGCAACCTAACACACAAACACACACGCACATATTAACTGTATATATGGTGATTTCAGGTGTACCAGTACAGTGACATTACAGTACAGTAGAGGGACCCCCACACGGTAACTCTGTCATTTCTCAACCCTTTCGGACGCGGGCGGCTTGCCGGAATCGGGCCGGTACCCTGGGTGCGTTCCTGTGGGTCTGGAGCTTCCGCCCCCCACACGGAGTTGCACCACTCACTTCACACAGGTGTGATTTTTAATATGTATGTGGATGACATCAGAAAGAAAGTTGCTGATGACGCATAAAAAGCCTGGTTATTCTGTATGATTGACGCATGCTGGACTCTTCACTGGCATAGTCTTCCTCAGTGTTTTCCAGAAGTTACTGATGGATACTTCTGACATGGCGGAGGCCCAGTCCAGAGCTGGAAGCACCCTCAAGGCCCTCCACACTAGTGGGGGCAATGGTGGGTCCAGCTGGTCTAGGGAGGCTGGCCTTTCCTCGGTCCAAATCAATAGGAGCTTGAGGTTGCAGTCCTGTAGAAATGCCTAAAAGTGTAGAATATATTACAAGGTTGTTATGGCAAACACATTTGACAAATGGGTATTTAGTTGCTTTAACTAACCCCAATTAAAATGAAAATGAAATTAAGGGAATTAAAAGGCATAGTCCACCTGTATGCCTGACTCCAGCACAAACACAGCATTGCTGTCGGACAGGTAGTCAACAGACAGAAGACAGATCAGCATTCTGCTTATCTTTAATCCATGGACCACATCATGGGTGTATGCTGAAACACGTGAAGAAATTGGCTAGATCAGCAGTTCTCTCAGATTGATCGATTGATTCATATATTAAACATGTCACAATAACATGCATCTGACCCACCATAATCAAAAGGATAACGCAAAAAAAATAGCTTACAGCTTGTTTCCATTCCTTAATCTCATATTTTGTGGACCCCCATTCCAGATTTGTTGTTAAAATGTTTGAGTAATATTCCAAATTTGTCCTTTTTTAAATTACATTTGTAGGGTTAAACTGAATTTGACTCCCGGGAACCCCTTCAAGGACCCCTAGACAATGACATCCCCCATCATCTCTGCCTCTTTCTTCCACTCTTTACCTTCTCCAGGTAGTGGGTCTCTATCCAGCAGATAGAGGCTGTAGCCCCACTGGTCCTCCAAGGTTGCAGGTAGTAGTACCTCCAGTGGCCTCTGGGTGGCATGATCATCAATGGTAAATAGTCTACATTGGGTTGCTGTCAAAATCAGATTCACAAAACATTGCTATTATTGCAGTCATATGCAAATGCAATGACCAATGATACAATGGATAGAAAAACTATTTTAAGATGAAGAAATTATGTTTTCATGGGGAAACCTACTTTGATCATCAAAACCAGGTCTGGATGATGAAAGCATGGACACACGTCCTCCAATTTCCTCTGAGGCAGGGCTCCACACATATGATACAAATGCATCAAACTCTTTCTCATCTACCAAGTTCAAATGAAAGGGAAAGTATCCAAATTACATCGGATATTTTACATCAAAGAAAGGGCATCCCATATTTAATTGTTCTGTAATCTGATAGGGACCTTATACATGAGATTGTCCAGAGAATATGCTTTCTGTGGAAAAACACATTTTACTTAAGAACAGGTATCAATACCGCAATGTAGAAGTACTTTTACTAGTACTTCTAGAAATACTAGAAGTACTAGTAAAATTACGGTCAGTATTCAAAATTTACTTGAGTAAAAGTACAAACATATTGGCATCAAAATATACTTAAAGTACCAAAAGTAAAAGTGTTCATCATGCAGAATGTCCCATTTCACACGTTCAATATCCTTTGACGCATTGTGAGCTTGTAGATCGGCTATTTTCAAATATCCGAAGTACAGTATTATATAGGGTTGAAGTGGTTAATGTATGTTTTGTAATAACAAAAAAGGTTTGACAAGTACAATATTTGCCTCTGAAATGTAATTAATTAAATTACTGAAATTTGGAAATACTCAAGTAAAGTACTAAGCAGGGACATGTGGCCTACACTGTAGTTGCTCCAATATGACTTAATTGATGTGCCATCTTGCCAGCAAGGTGCTACCTAGGTGCAACTTCCCATAGACAGCCCATTCATCCAAACAGAAAAGTCCTATTTAATTGTATTAAATAACGTCAAACTCACCAACATTGCAGCTGTACGAAAAGCTTGAATTTTCGTCTTACTATCTGCAAAGTGTTTGTTTCATAAAAATCCACCGTAGACATGTTATGAGCTACTAATTCCTTGCAGATGATTATTTTTCGTAAGTGTCGATCAGAGTTTGGAAGCACTCGTTATCAGTAAAGCAACCTCCTGCTGCCTCCTGCATTATGTGCAAATTCTAAACAGGTGGTACACATGGGCCGTTGAGTGATAGTCAACGAGCACTTCCAAACGCCACTACACTACAGTGAAGTTTTATTAAACAAAGACATAGCAGATAGAAAGAGGATAATTCAAGCTTTCCATACAGCTGCAATGTTGTTGAGTTTCACGTTATTTAATACAATTAGATACGTAGGACTGTTCTACCAGCACCTTGCTGGCAAGATGGCAGCCGTGTGCATATCATCAATTGCATCACTGTGCTCCAGAACTCAGTTCATCATGGTTTGCATTGCAACTTCTTATCTGTAGTATGCATACAGCTGTGGCAGTTAACCAAGAAACTAAACCACATCCTGTTAAGACTAAGGGAGGCTGAGGTAAAATGAAAATCTGCTGGCTATAACTTCCTTACAAGAGAGAGAGTTTTAATTATAGAGATCATTGTAGCTATCTCAGGTGTGCTCGGGTGCTCAAACAAAATAAATAAGTGCACCATAGAATCTCATTTCTATATCTTTATCTCTTAAGTATTCAGTGAATGCCAAGCACATTCTGCTTTTATTTTGGAAAAATAAAAATAAACTAAATTCATCCCAAGCAGAGAACACTGTGTGTGTGTGTGTGTGTGTGTGTGTGTGTGTGTGTGTGTGTGTGTGCGTGCGTGCGTGCGTGCGTGCGTGCGTGCGTGCGTGCGTGCGTGCGTGCGAGAGAGAAATTCTCACGTTCCCCGTTGCCTATCTGCAGGACATAGATTCTGTAGAGCAGAGACACCTCAACCCATTTGATGTGCACAGTGATTCCCAGACCCGCAACCAGCAACAAAGGCACAATGGCATAAACAACCACTGCAGGGTTTACTGAAACACAGTTATTCATGTGTCATTCATTATATTCTGTGAAGGAATGAAAATATGATCTAATACAAAAGATCACTTCAAGAAAGTTTTCGCCATTTTGAAGCATCAATTATTTGATGCTACAAAAAAATCTGAAATGTTGGTCATATGACTCATACATGTAGCTGCAACACCTTGAAACAGGTGATGTTGGTGTTTATCAATGAATTACTTCCTATGGAAGTGTGAGAACAGTAGTAGTAAATACAAGGGAAGATTTATGCAGGAGCATAAATTATACCTCTGGTTTTCCTCTTGAGCTTGATAGTAGCACTGCAGTTTCCTACTTTATTACTGGCAAGACAGGTGTAGTAGCAGTTCATGTTTTGCTGGGTCACCTCCTCTATTGTAGCATTCTTTGTGACTACAAATTCTGTGATGCTCCTTCTTTCCTGTCTAAATAAAATGATGTGGTCCTTTAATTATGGTAAGCTAATAACAGCTCACCTACTTTTTAACAAAATCCCGTCAAGCAAACATAAAGTTAAGGAAGGCTCCGGAGAGTGATTAGCTGTAGCAAAGATAAGATTAGGGATCCCAGATGCAAAGTACACTATGCAGAAAATTATTATTACTTACAATACATCTCATCGTTTAAACAATCTGCAACACTGAATGTGAAAAAAATAATGGCCTCCATTCAGTACACATGTCCTATCGACTCACTGTGGACTCTCCATTTGATTTAGAACAACGCTGTCCTCTCCGTCTTGGTTACATCCATACCACTGGACCAGTGGGGTGAAGTTTCTTTCAAAGCCAAACTGTACCTTACAGATCAGCGTGTAAGGTTGACCTTAACACAAAACAAGAGACTTGTTTTAACATAAACTAGCTCTGGTCTGTCCCATGACAGACATCACACATATACAGTATGCGTGCTAATTGTTAATACAGTGAATCTCACACCTTTTTAGGACCCCATAACTATGAGAGTGTACAAATTATAGGTACATTTGGTCACTCTCAGAGTTGAGAGACCTTTAAGGGTCCATTTGGACCCTTAAAGGGTCCAAAGAATACTGATGCTCCCTTGACCCTACTTTGAGAACCCATGTCCTATAGTCCTTGCAGGAGGTGTACAGTATAAAGTGTGTATATGCCTACAAGTTATTTGAAACCAGGGAGACCAAGAGTCCAAGACTATTAGCATATCATTCAGTGCTTTTAAAGTACTATCATTAATGTCTTGGTCCGATTATTTGATGTTGTGCTCAGATGCTCTTACCTAGCTCCACCTCCTGCTCTGTGTTGTTTTGGGGATTGGGAAGAATACATGTTGGACCCGTTTTGGTGTCAGGTGCTGATGAAGTGATAAATACAAATTAATGTTATTTATATACAACACTGACGGATATCCTCTCATAGCTTGTAGATCAGCAATTTTTTAAAACGTTTGACACATACAATTAATACTTTTACTTTGGTACTTTCAGTATATTTAGATGCCAATCTAAATACTTTTACTTACATTGTACTATGTATGATTATATTGTAGAATTGCTACTTTTACTTAAAGTGTGTATCTCCCACCACTGACACCAGGCCGTACACATGAACAATAAGCTGGACTAGACCAACAATTCTGGTAGTGGTTCCCAAAATGAAAAGAAGGTCGGGATCCTTTTTTGGAGTCATTAATGTTTGTTTGTTTTATGCCCAGCTTTGTGTGTGTGTGTGTGTGTGTGTGTGTGTGTGTGTGTGTGTGTGTGTGTGTGTGTGTGTGTGTGTGTGTGTGTGTGTGTGTGTGTGTGTGTGTGTGTGTGTGTGTGAATCATAGCGATGATGTGATTGGCTGATCACCGCATAGCAACGATTTGATTGGCTGAGCAAAGTACATATTGAGGATAAAAATTGAGGGCAGAAAAGTGAGGACGCCAATTGTGATTAGCCGGAATGGGATGATGTATGTATGATGATAAGGGCGCCCCTCACTTCACACAAGTGTGATTTAAATTTTTGCTGGGGGGAGCAATAACATGGTGTGTTAGGGGTGGGGATAACATCAACTCAAGGGACACTAACAAACTGCTAATAGTCTTGGTGAGGAAGGCTAGCTCTGTAGTTGCTGCTAAACTGGTCATGGAGGGGAGGATGAGGAGGAAGCTAAAAGCAGACTCTAATTATATACAGTATTAATCCATTTGGCTTTTACTGGGGCACAATTGCATAGTACAAAAGCATAACACATCCTTACGTATGACTGTGACATTCACTGCCCTCCTGTTGTTCCAACTGATCCCTTGCTCGTCTGTGCGTCTGTCACAAATGTATACACCAGTGTCCTTTTCATCGACCTTCAAGAGGCAAAAGTTTCCTTTGTGACACAAAGGAAACGGAATGATGTCCCTTTTCAACATCAATTTAGATAGATGAATGTAGCCCTGCAGAAATGCACACAGGTTAGGGTTGTAACTTGTATCAGGATATTTGTATTTTTCCACTGACCACAGAATCAGATAATGTTATTCATACAATGTGTTGCACCTTGTACCACCAGATGACATTAGTGTTGGAATCCTGGTCGCTGCAGTTGAAAATACAGGGAATGATCCCATTGTAGCCCAGAACGATGGTCACATGGCTCTCGTCTGACTTATTGCACCCGAGATTTGCCTTATTCAATACCTGTAGATGAAGTAGCCGCCTCCCACTGCCACTGTAGAGGAGTGATAACACACCTTACTGCATGGTAGAACATGTAAATATACACACAGATTCTATTGTAAGTCATTGTTTTCCCTAGAGTTGTGACATAAAACTTTGACTGCATTACTTGGTTTCGAACTGTTGAGTTTGCAGCTTGTTAATGGTTACACCTGCCATCTTAGGCCCAAACCAATGATTCCCCATGCAACTCCTTGCAACCAAACGGTTGCGAGTATAGTTGCATGAAACCATTATCCCCAATGGCAGTTGCACTTGCAAAGAGTTGCATTGGTGTGGTCCTTAAAACTGTTTTGTTGCAAGGAGTTGCATTGGTGCATATGGGCCTTACATTGGCTTAATTGGAAAACATCTACATAACAAATTACATATTTTCATGATATTTGCTAATGAAACAACAACAGGAAGTAAAAAATGGCACCATAGAAAAATGTAATGATTTGATGATATAGGTACTAACTTTATGAGGCACGTGTATTTTCCAGAATGTGTTGATTTGAGTGCCTGGAATTCAAGGTCATTGTGTGTACTGATCACACAACTAATTGCATGTTGCTCTTGTCTCGTACTGTCCTTGGATGGATGTGCACATCCATGTCCTCCTCCAGACTTGGTCCACACCACCCCCTTACTATGCTTGTCTTCAGAGCAAGGCATCTTAAAGGAATCACCCTCCACAACTCTGTAGTGAAGCACATCTAGGTGGTTTGAAAGGCAGACAGCAGTTAGACAAAGATTAGACCGTTTAGACATCTGCTGATCTCTTGTCTTGTTTCACGCACACACAAATGATATGGATCAGCTAATTGAATACAATGTATTTTATGCTATGATCTATACAGTTTGCAGTACAGTGCACATCACTGAAACAGAAAGCCTACAGTATACATACCCATCTCTTCCAGGCAACATCCCTCCCAAATTATGGCAATGATTGCAAAGATCAGAGTGCATCCAGTTTGACTCCCTTGTCCCATTCCTTTACTTTAATATCTGCTTATTGTTGCTGGCGTGTAGATATGTTAAGATCTGTGCTGTTCAGCTTGGTTCCTTTCCACACAGCGTAACATGATGGTCCTCTTTTACTATATTATGTTCCACAGTAAGCCATGAGACATGGTTTGGTTCACACCTCACATGGAACCTATCTTTTCACAAGACACCTCCAATGACTTGCTTTTCCTGTTACGTTAGAAATGGTGTACAACCCACATCCTGCATGTGCAACAGGCACATACAGTAAGTGGGCCCATGTTTAGTCCCATGTTTAGTCGAAATTGTCACCCAGGGACAAATGTTAACATTTCTTAATTTTAAAAGTTATGATAGGAAGGGCTTAATTGTCTCTGACTCTATATGCCATGCCAATGCATGCATGTTTGTTTTTGTCTTCCCTTTCTTGTCTTTCTCTCAGTGTTCTCTAGGACATTTTCACCGTCACATCATACCAACAGGGAGACATTGGATCCCATTGTTATAGTCACTCTGTTATAGTCTTTGGTAAAGACCCAGGACAGGGAATTTAACCCCTGACCTCTCAGTCTCAGGGAGCCCTAACTACAAGGCCGCTGAGCTTCCTTCTGAGGATCTGGTGAATTTTGTGATTCAAGAGTCAAGTCAGTGTGTCTGGGGGGAGGGGACTTTTACATGTCTGTGCCCAGGGCCCAGTTAATTTGAGTCCGTAATGTTATATCTTTTGACTTGCATTATGTGCACCTTCAGCACCATGGACAGCTCTGCATATAAAACAATATATTTTGTTGTCTGACATCAAAAACCACACCCCCCTGGGTCATGAAGATTTTGTTTCCTGTATTCAAAATCAAGTGACATAATCAGCATAAAATCTTTTTTTTTAAAGGGGGTTTAACTCGTTACTTTTTTCCCCTTCCTGATCACAATATACTGTACCTTGTCTTTTCTTCCTATCATGTATTGTATTTGTTATGTACAATAAACTAAACTACACAAAAATAACTATTGTTGCTGTCAGGTGGAAAACTTACGTTACCGTACGGTACGGCAACCTTCAGGAAATGGGAAATGAACATGTGTTCCAATGACTCAAATCTAATTATTATTTAGTCACAAGCTGGTTTTTGAGCATGTCATGAAATATTTCAAGATGTGCAGTTCTAGTGAGCTTGTATGTTATTTTTTGCTGCTTCTGCACAACTATACAATAAAATAGCAAATAGGCCTACATTTATGAAAACATACATATACATGGTTTCTGTCCGACAGCCACTACTCTGTGGAATGCACTCCCTCCAGCCCTGAAATCCCTAAATTCTATTGCAAGATTTAGGAAAGACCTGAAATCATGGCTCCATCTACACACTAACTGGTCATAGTTAGCTTCCGACCCTGGATAGCCCATCTCCCATGCTCTGGACTATTCTCTCAGGGTACCTCTTGTCCTATGTATATAGCTCCCAGCCTTATATATAAGGATTATTTATTATATGTTCCATGGTTGTTTTGTTTGTACAGTATGTTTGTATATAGTTTCATGTTACAAAGTGGACCACAATGGAAACAAGCGAAGGCTTTTTTGTGTCTAAGTCCATTTGGCGTTTTTTAAAATGATGTCATTTTCTGTAATTTTCTTAAACTGCCAATAAAGTATTCTATCTATCTATCTATCTATCTATCTATAGTGACGGTATACTCAATATGATTATGAACTGAATGGTCCCGTGGGTTATTGCAATGCACAGAAACATTTTCATTTAGACAGTGACAGTTAGTTACCTATTCCTCCTTTTACCTTAAAATGAATCTCTCAAGACAGATCTTTTTCAGATCAATGAATGAGTGATTACAGAAATGTAAATCAAACATTGACTTTATTTTTTTTAAGGTTTTATTTGTTCACCCTGTCATACAAGTATACATGCATGTGCAGTGAAATGATAGTACTCTATAGACTGTGTTAAAGTATAATATGCAATGACAGACAGTGTATAATACAAGTTAATAAGTAGATTGGGAGTGTCTGTCCCCGTTACAATGCGCTAGACCCCTGGGGTATGGATGCTGAGTTGGAGCGCCACACCTACCATCAGCTCCCAATGCTTCCCACACGACTTGCCGCACCCAAGCCGTGCTACTCATACGCTGAGTTGGCGGTGCCTGGGGTCCAAGGCTTGCCTTTGTGGTCCAAAGGTAAGAGCGCTACTGAATGAGCTACCCAGACACAAAATAAATAAATACAAATAAAATAAAAATACGCCATAAAAAAGGTTAATACTTTAACAATAAGAGAGAGGGTACAGAACATGAGCAACTGTGGTATACATATACAGTACTATATATACAGTACACACAAAGTACAGGAGATTTGACACACTCAAAAAAGAATAAAAACTGTATCTGTCCTGCAAAAGGATGTTTTTCTCGCACCTTTTTGTTTGGCCAGACATTTGGCCATTGACTGCATGCTTGCTCCTTTTCTTTTTGGTGAGGCATTATGACTTCTATTGGTCAGATTGCATTTCAACTACATTAGCAGTGTATGTGTGTTCTGCACAACAGACTGGCCAAGTGTTTCAACCATATAAATGATAACAATACATTTATTTATTATGTACAGGTAAATACATACACATGGTGTTGTCATATGCATGGGTACCCTCTGACCCCCCCTGACAGTGCGGCTGGCCAACCATATGTCTTAGTTGCAGTGGAGCAGGTAGATGATAGCGTAGATGTTTCCAGAAAGAAGAGGAGAGGGTTTGAGAGCCAGTGCCTCTCCAGATGACAGCGGGCCTAACGTTGGCAAGTAGTCGTAAGCCTTCTGGAAGAGCGCTCTGGGGTTGAGGTTCTAATTGTAAGGCCGCTGTGGCCTTTGTCTGGATCAGTACCAAGCGTGTCTGCCGCTCCACTAGGGCTGCATGGATGGCACTCAGTAAGTCATAATCTGAACCTGGATCTGGATATGTGGGAATCAGAACCAACCTGCGGCTCTGTTCTATGCAGTTCAACACTGACTCTGCCACAGCTGCAAGAAACAGTTTGAAGGGGTGACTTTGTTGTTACCTTTTTAAATCCTCAAAGAGTGATGTTCACTTAAACCCTATAAACTTAGTTGGTCCCCCAGGGCTCTATACCCTTTTTCTTTTACCCTCTACACCAGATCTTGTCTGCAAAAATCTACAAGCTCACAACAAAACGTGTTCTGAGGTTTTAGATCTGAGGTTTGCCAATTTAGCTAGGGTTCATGTGGTTAACTTCTACAATTGTATGAGCAGCAGGATACATACCTTCCCCTGGTAGGACATCACGGTCGTAGAGACAGAGGTTGTAGCCAAACTCTTCTTCCAAAACCTTCTCTAGCCATCTCTTGTCCTCCTCACTGAATCCAATGTCTGTGTCGTTCTTGTAACACATCATATAAGCATCATATATCTTTCCATCTGAAAATCAAAAAATCACACCTGTGTGAAGTGAGGGGCGCTAATATATTAAAGTCTAACTCATGTTGCTATGATTAGGTGATGTAATGATGATGTAAAAACAAACGGTGTCAAAACAAACATTAAATTCTCTTTATTGTTAACGGGATTTAATGTTTGTGTTAAACAAACATTAATTTGGCGTTTTTAAAACAAACATTGAACTAAAAACAAACATTAAACCTGTATATAGGAGGGCCTAGCGCACCTCAATAACTGTGGTTACACCCAAGCATGCCTGGGACAGGAAGTCACACCTCTGCAGGAGGTTGGTTGGATACTGAATGACTGTGCTGCACATACACTTTAATTCTGCACAGAATTCATTAGTCAGCACAGTGGTTCTCAACCTTTTAACCCTTTCAAAAAATGTACCCTCTTTCTTATATTATTTGACAAGTTGGCCAATGTTTTTTATAGTATAGTATGTTGATTATTTTTGATGCAGTAAAAAACAAAATCAAAAATCATGTGGGACCCACCCACAGGTTGAGAACCAGTGGGTGAGCACACGGATTCTCATGGTCCAGCGACCACCAAGGGGTCCAAATGACCCTTACAGGTCTGAGTGTACAAATGGACCCCATGGGTCTGTAACTCTAAGAGTATATAGATGTAGGCTGTCTGAGTACAGGTGTTCCTTTTCAACAACACCCTATACACTCAGTCAATATTTATTTTTTCCCCCATTTGCACACTGTTAGATTTACAGACCCATAAGCGTCCATTTAGGGACCAGACGTTGAACTACATACAGTAAGTGAACACCATGGGTCTGTAACTCTAAGAGTATATAAACTGAACCAAATGACCCTTACAGGTCTGAGTGTACAAATGGACCCCATGGGTCTGTAACTCTAAGAGTATATAAACGGAACCAAAGGTTCCATTTTAAAATGTAGGCTGTCTGAGTACAGATGTTCCTTTTCCACCTACATACAGTCCAAATAATCACAAGAAGACAGAATTCCCACCTGAGGCGTTTCTATGGCAACCGACGACTGTGTCCCGCAGAAACAGAGTGATGTCAACTCTCAGCTTCACATAAAGGACTGTTGACGCCACACCAATTACTACGATGATGGGTACGACGACCTGGACCACAAACAAGATGCGAGAACGAACTGTGGGAGAAAAGATAATAGATTCGTATTTCATAAATTAGAATTCAAAACAACACAGTCCTCTCACCATTGATGTTAGTTGTATCTGTGGATGTTGTGAAAGAAGAGGACACGGCAAATATTTCATCTCTGACGGGTGGAGACCTCGTACAGTATGTCGCCTTTCAAGCTTGTGGATCTTTAGCCCTGAAACATGACTGTCATGATTATCATGACAGCGTCATGTGAACCATGGCTAGTGGATCTTCTACTTTTGGTGAGTTTGTGTGACGTTGTGCATTAATTTATTCAAGAAGGGCATTCATTTACAAACAAAACAAAAAAAAACACAAAAAGAGTATAGAGAGAATATATAGAGGTTTCTGTGCAACAGCAATGATATCTTTGTAAAGTAGGCTTAAACATTCATGGACTGGGTGCATGAAAACAATACAGGGTCTGATGTGGAGCTCAGACTTCATGTGGCTAGTCTGTCACGTCCATCATGGACAAATGTGAAAGCAGTTTGTGAGATTAACCCCGCACAGACACACAGACAGACCCATTTGTAGACGGCTCGCTTCCTACAGAGCCACACCATGAAAAGCAATTATTTAGTTTTGCATTAATAATTGTCTGTATAAGTACAGGTACTGTAGAAACTCTCAAAGTTGACATACCCCTTCTGGTCAGTCTGATGGTGACATTGAACATGTCAGCGGTCATATCAGCGGTCATGTCAGCGGTTGATGTCAATATACAGCTGTAATAAGGGTTTGACAGGTGCTCCTCTGACACTTTCATGAAGGTTAGAGATACTGTCATTTTTAGCGTTCCACAATCTGTCTCTCTGGAGAAGAGAGGAGAGGAGAATTTTAATTTACCATTGGTGTGTGTGTGTGTGTGTGTGTGTGTGCGTGCGTGCGTGCGTGCGTGCGTGCGTGCGTGCGTGCGTGCGTGCGTGCGTGCGTGCGTGCGTGCGTGGAGCTTACCTTGTAGAGTTGGAGTACACTGTTAGCGTGGCATCATCATTCACATATGAGTCTCCCTTTATCCAGACTACCTCATCATACTCACTATACAGGATAGCTTTGCAATCAATCACCAGCCTTGAGTCTAGAAGAGAAAGCAGTTTCCACATGTTACCCTACTATACAGTATTTAAGCACAAGCAGTAATCTTGCAACATGCATAAAAAACCTTTAAATGGACATGCTGAGGCTTACCAACATCTACCTCAAATTTCCCTGCTTGAGGTGAGATAATAGTTGGAAGTTGATCTGGCTTTTCTGTGCAACATAAAGAGAGAACAATGTTGTATAATGTATAATATAAATATAATATAATATACAGTATGTACAATTTCATAATAAAAAGAAAATAAATGTAAATAAATGTAAATCTCACTGCTATTGTCGACAGTGACATTAAATATATGGCTCCTCTTGTACAGCTGACCATCATACAGGTAAGAGGTGGTGCAAGTGAACAAAACACGGTCCTTCTCTTCCATTTCACTGAAGCTGTAAAACTGTAATGAATATGGCAGCAACTTATTGTCCTACAAAAACAAAATAAAACAAATATTAATGAAATAAAATAAAATGCAGTGATTTGTGTATTGCATGCTGTAATATTTCTTTCATTGAAGCTTCATCCTCTTCTTACCTTGTGCCAAGTAATGTTAATATGTTTCCCTAGTCCAGGGATATCATCTGGGCATTGCAATTTGCAGGATGGCGGATTACATGTTTGAAGGTCATGGGTTTCCTCAAGACAATGATGAGTCTGTAAGAGATCTGAGCACACCGTCAAGCGCCAGGTATGGATCTTGTCATTCCTGTTATAAAGAAAGACAATGCCTTAATGAAGATCCCACTGCTCTTTTAAAAGTTTTTAGTGTTAAATCAACACTGAGGATTTGACTTGGCTAAAGCTGCTGTGGTGCTGCTATGCAATATATGCACCGTTTGAGAATGTAAACTCAGACTAATCTAAATCTGCCATAACTTTAATATACAAATATGTTATAGCCCTTACTTATATAACGTTGAGATTGCATAATATATTAATTAAATGTACAGACACAGAAGTATATGGCAGCATTACCCCAGAGAACATGAGTAGTTCCCTTGTTGAGAAGGTGAAGCATTCAGAACTATCAGGTACCGCCCGTGGGTCAACAGCTGCTTATTGGGCTGATCCATCCCATCCTGGACAGTGGGATAAGTCCAGATCAGTTCAGAATCAGGGCGTGCTTGGAAAGGGCACTCAAGCACCGCAATGTTACCCTCGGCCACATTCCACTGTGTGCTTGTCCTTGTCCTCGCATCTGCAACTGATTTCAGACAAATTCATTTGATTCAGCACACATTTTGTACAGGAATTTGACTACTGTAGGTGACATTGGTGCAGGTATACAAATAAAAAGGTGTGCTCAGATTGTGTAACCTGACTCCACCAGATGGGGCAGCACTGGGTTCCCCCCTCCTGCTCCCATCTGGGAGTCTGCCTGAGAGTTCCCATAGCAGGAGGGGAACCCAGTGTACTCTCTGCTGCCCCATCTGGCGGAGTCAGGTTACAGATTGTGCAGGGCATGAGGAAACTGTGGGAGGTATGACTTAACCTCAGTAAAACTATACCTAAACCTAACCCTAACCCTAACCCTAACCCTAACCTTAACCTCAAGAAAACTATACCTAACCCTAACCTTATAACCTCAGTAAACTTAAAGGAGCATTCAGTGATATGGGTGATTTGGAAAACCACCCAGTCCGCCCGGTAACAAAATGTGCACATGCACGCTCTACAGTGGGGGGAAGTGCAACAGGCCAACAGCATGTGCACCAAGGCCCGCCCCCACTCGATCATGATTGGAGGAAGGCCCCTCTCATCCTGATTGAATGAAGGCTTTGCCACCTGCCACCAAAACTGAAACTAGGGTTTTTTGACCCCAGGGGCTCACTGGGGACAGGGAGGAACTCCTTATATAGTCAGCACACTCTATAGTAGAGAGAATTATCCAGAAAAATAAGTGATATTTGAATTAAGTCAAATCACTGAATATACCTTTAACTTGCCTGGGGGCATGGTTATAAACAAAACCTGTGTAGGAATGAGTATGTAGCTACCCAGAGTGTAGAGTAGGAGAGTAGCGACATGCTTTGATCTCGCCACTCTCTTACTATATTACTCTGCTGTTACCTACCTTGTCTAACCAGGTCTAACCTAACTTGTGATGTGACAGTGATTCCACCTGTGTCCTGTTAGTCCCCAGCCTATCCTAGTGCTGATTGTATTTTGGTTTCACCTGTGACCTGTTATCCTGTGTCTTTGTGTCTGTATTTAAGTCCTGTGTTTGTATTGTGTTATTGTTGGTTCATAGTTCCCTGTTGCGTGAGTCTGTTCTGTATTCTGTATTCTGAGAGTCCTGTTATTTACTTGCCTTTTGCCCATTTATGGAAATTTCTGAGTTTTGTTAATCAATCCTTCTAAGTTTAATTGTTCCGCCTGCTGTCACCTACATTTGGGTCCTCATCCGACTCCTCATCCGTGCTCACTCAATTCTAATTATGCCCAAAAGGCCTATTTTTATTCTATATATATTATTTTTTATTTTTTTCTAGAAATATATATATGTGATGTATATCTATAGGCCTACCTCTCCCTCCACACCCTGAACAATAACAGAAAATCATAATGCCTAAGCAAAATACACACAACAAAAATACATTTCATGTGATCTGATGTGATATTATAATTATTTCCAGAGAATAAATAAGCATAGCAATCAACACGGTTGCTCAAACAGCTAGCTGTCACTTTCATAAAGTAGGCCTTGTGCTACCATGAATGACAACAATATTTGTTTATAACCATATCTATGCTTGGTGCTGAATTTATATCCCAATCCCATACCCAAAACACTCTTGAGACTCTTACCTTGAAATGAAAGGAGCAGAGCGATTAGGACTTTGATCCTCATGGTGACTGACTGCTACTACTACAATGACACTGGTTAACAACCTCTTCCTATATGGTGGATGTGGAACCACATGCTACTATTAGGTCCTCCTCCTCCTACAACAGCTAGTATACGTATACTGTAGGCTTCATGTTGTTTAGCCAACTGTAAATTGTCACTGGTCCAGTGTTTGGGTGGACAGTCCGGGATTAGAATATTATGAACAGTTTGCAAATAGGCTACAGAGGTAGGCTACGATTTGACAATGATTATTAAAAGGATAACACAACTAGAAAAAGTGCTCTTCGGAGGACAGGATCTGCCAGGGCAGATAGGCCGATGTGAAGGGAGAGATCCCATGTTCAAATCCCAGCCCTCATAGTTCAGTGCTGGAGTATTTCAACTGTATTAACTGAAGGCACAAACAAAAGATCACCAATAACCAAGAGACTATGGGTGACTTTGTGAAATAATGATGAAATTTGTGCTTTTCGATGACATAACCTAGTGTCGTTTTTCTTAGTGTTCAAAAAGGAATATTTCAACACTTGATATAACCACTTTCCTAAAGGTCGGAAAAAAATGAGACTATAATGATCAGACTCTCAACACAGATTCCATGTTCAAATCGTAGTCTTACCTTGTAGATGATCACAGTATTAAGATCTGTGCCGTTCAGCTTGGTTGCTTTCCACACAGCTTAAAGGGGAAAACCACTCATTTTCAACATTGAACTATAGATTTATTTTATTAGAAGTAATAAATAGGTCCCCTCCTTCTATTTAGCCTAGAACTGGAGGTCTAGAACCTGGGGTCATGTGATCAGTGATGTACTCTGCAAGCCACTTCTAAATTACAACTCTAAGGTATATTAATGACAGTTCAATGTTGAAAATTAGTGGTTTTCCCCTTTAACATGATGGTCCTCAGACTTTTACTATATGTTCTACAGTAAGCGATGAGACATACAGTCACATTTGGTTCACACCTCACATGGAACTTATCTTTTCACAAGACGGGAGGTGTCTTGTGAAACGGTGTATAACCCACATCCTGCATGTGCAACAGGCAGTGGTTGAGGTCCTACTACAGTATGTGTAGTGGAAATTGTCACCCAGGAACAAATGTTCACATTTCTTAATTGAATTTGTATTTATTTTGTTTGTTTGTTTGTTTGTTTGTTTGTTTGTTTATTTATCAAAAGTTATGTTAGGAAGGGCTTAATTGTCTCTGACTCTGAGAAGTGGTGTTATGCCATGTCAATACATGCATGTGTTTGTTTTTGTCTTCCCTCTTCTTGTCTTTCCCTCAGTGTTCTCTAATGACATTTTTACGGTCACATCACAGTGATCACACCATCACACCCATATAGCACCCTATATAGCCACATGTGCTTTAAAGGGAAGTAAATGTTGAATGGCTATAGCACTTGCGATACGGGCCATATCTATAAGCGCCATCTCAAAGTAAAAATAATAGCTTAAGGTTAAAACTGTGGTCATTTCTAACTTGACATGTACTTGTTTGTTCTAGTATATTTGTATTCATATAATATATGAATACAAATATACTAGAACAAACACAAACAATATTTGTGACAATATTATTGTCACTTCAGTCAGGACTCTCAACTCATGAATGGATATAATATAGTTTTATTGAATACAAAATGAGCAATATATTTATTATGGTTTGGTAAGGAATTGGAATTGGATCTGGTATTTATGTACTCAGATTAAGTGCATCAGTCCCAACCATAGGGACTCCGTACATAAACAGCAGATCCAAAACAACAGGTGGTATAGCTGGGGTGGTGGAGGGTGAGCAGCAGTGTCCGAGCAAGGCAGCAGTGGTGAGAGCAGCAGCAGCATGATAGTAGCAAAGCAAGCAGGAATGAGCAGTGCAAAATTCCAGATTAGATAGAACGGTCTGAGAATGGAATGAGTGTGTGATTGGATGAGTGGATGTGGACGTGGAGTTGAGGCGACCCAATGGACAGCCGGCAGCAATTGCGTTCCTGACTGAACTCACTTTGCGCATGTCTCTGACAGGCACAACGCATTATTTGTAATGTAATGTTTTTGTTACCTGTATACCTACTGCCTAACAATGTGAGTTTAGCATTCTTGCACCACTCTGGCATCTGTACGTCTTATATTGTTTATACTAATGTTTATTAACATGCTATGTCTCAATCAGCTCAGTGGCCTTGTGGTTAGAGTGTCCGCCCGGCCGGGTCATACCAAAGACCCAGTGCCTCCCTGCTTGACACTCAGCATCAAGGGTTGGATTGGGGGTAAGTCCCTGCGACATACTAGCGTCATGTCCAGGGGGTGTACTTGTACATCAAGCTGCCTCACGCTACAGAAACAGGAGATAGGCTCCTGCCCTATGGGCCTCATGGCTCGGCAAGGCTACTTACTATGTCTCAATCAATTCAATAAATAAATCCTTCAAAGTCATGCATGGACCGACTTCATTGCATCTGAGTGGGTCAGTAGTCCGACAGACGCCGGAGATGTTCTTGTGGTCAAGGAGGATTTATAGAGGTTTTTCATGTTGTTCTCGAAGGGTAGATGAGAGTCAAGCTTTATAAAGATTTGTAAGGTGGAGAGAGGGATGTTTTGATCAGAGAGGTGACGGTACATGTCTGTGCCCAGGGCCCAGGGGCCTTTTACCTTAAAACGAATCTCTCAAGATCTTTTGCCAGATCAAATGCAATGAATGAGTGATTACAGAAAAGTACCGGTAAATCAAACATTGACTTGATTACTCCAAGTGATTCAAAGGTTTTACTTGTTCACCCATACAAGTATACCGTACATGTGCAGTGAAATGTTAGTAATCTACAGGCTGTTTTAAATATAATATGCAATGACTGTATAATATGTACAAGTAAAAAAGCTAAGAAGAAGTAGGTCGGGAGTGGCTTATTGTCGCATTTGTCGGTATCAGCCGGTAACACGTGGGAGTCTTTTCCTGTTAGCGCCACACCTACCATCAGCTCCCAGTACTTCCCACACGACTTGCCACACCCCAAGCCATGCTACTCATACGCTGAGTTGGCAGTGCCCGGGATCGAACCCAAGAACTTGTGGTCCAAAGGCGAGAGTGCTACCGACTGAGCTACCCGAACACAAAATAAATAAATACAAATAAAATACAAATAAAACTACGCCATGAAAAAGTTAATACTTTAACCGATTACAATGCCACTCTCTTTGTGGCAAAACGCGGTACTGTTGGCAATTTTCTGAGGAAAACTGCAAGACTGCTGTGAACTCTTTTGTTGAGCCAGAAGTATTTGTGTGATGAGTCATTGCTACAGTCTGTGCCGTGTTCTCTCAATGTGTTTGTACTCGCGAGGTTGGATTAATGTTTTATAAGTTCCCAAACATGGTACTATTTTGAGCAGAAAAAACACTAATAACCACGGCCGCGTGCACAGAGAGGCTGTTTCTACCATGTGAGTTACAAATAAATGCAGGAGATTTGACATCCTAAAAAAAGAAAGAGAATACTGTAATGTGTCTGCAAAAGGATGTTTTTCTCCGCAACTTTTTGTTTGGCCAGAAATGTGGCCATTGATTGACTGCATCCTAGCTCCTTTTCTTTTTGGTGAGGCATTATGACTTATATTGGTCAGATTGCATTTCAACTACATTAGCAGCGTGTGTGTGGCCAACCATATATCTTAGTTGCAGTGGAGCAGGTAGATGATAGCGTAGATGTTTCCAGAAAGAAGAGGAGAGGGTTTGAGAGCCCCAAGGGGTCCAAATTACCTTTACAGGTCTGTACATCTGAGAGTGTATTATGGACCCTAGGGGAGGCTGTCTGAGTACATACAGTATGCTCTTTTTCAGCAACGCCCTGCTTAACATTCACTCAGTCAAGATACATTTTCCCCCCATTTGCACAGTGTGCAGACCCATAAGGGCCCATTTGGACCCCAGGTGGGCCCTGGACCAGACAATGATCTACAGTAAGTGAGCAAATAATCACAAGAAGACAGAATTCCCACCCAAGGAGTTTCTATGGCAACCGACTGTGTCCCGCAGAAACAGAGTGATGTCAACTCTCAGCTTCACATAAAGGACTGTTGACACCACACCAATTACTACGATGATGGGTACGACGACCTGGACCACAAACAAGATGCGAGAACGAGCTGTGGGAGAAAAGATAATAGATTCGTATTTCATAAATTAGAATTCAAAACAACACAGTCCTCTCACCATTCATGTTAGTTGTATCTGTGGATGTTGTGAAAGAATTGGGTACGACAAATATATCATCTCTGTCGGGTGGAAACCTGTCCAAAACTGTTAATTTTCACGATTCAAATTCAAAAATAGCAAAAGTAGTAACTCTACAAGCTCAAAATGTGTCGCTTCGCACCACGTTTCAAGCTTGTGGATCTGCAACTTTTGACGAGTTTGTGTGACACTGTGCATGATCCAGTAGGGCATTCATTTACAAAGAATACAAGGTTTCTGCCTGACAGCAACAATATCTTAATGTAAAGTAAACATTTATGGAATGGGTGCATGAAAACTAGGGTCTGATGTGGAGCTCAGACTTCATGTGGCTAGTCTGTCACGTCCATCATGGACAAATGTGAAAGCAGTTTGTGAGATTAACCCCGCACAGACACGCAGACAGACCCATTTGTAGATGGCTCGCTTCCTACAGAGCCACACCATGAAAAGCAATTATTTCGTTTTGCATTAATAATTGTCTGTAGCCGTACAGGCCAACTCTCAAGGTTGACATACCCCTTCTGGTCAGTCTGATGGTGACATTGTACATGTCATCAGCGGTCATGTCAGCGGTTGATGTCAATATACAGCTGTAGTAAGGGTTTGACAGCTGCTCCTCTGACACTTTCATGAAGGTTAGAGATGCTGTCATTTTTAGTACATCACCTGCAGTCTCTCTGGAGGAGAGAGGAGAGGAGAATTTTCATCTGTGATTTCATTTGTGATTTGTGTGTGTGTGTGTGTGTGTGTGTGTGTGTGTGTGTGTGTGTGTGTGTGTGTGTGTGTGTGTGTGTGTGTGTGTGTGTGTGTGTGCGTGCGTGCGTGCGTGCGTGCGTGCGTGCGTGCGTGCGTGCGTGCGTGCGTGCGTGCGTGCGTGAGAGGCGCTTACCTTGTAGAGTTGGAGTACACTGTTAGCGTGGCGTCATCATCCACATATGAGTCTCCCTTTATCCAGACTACCTCATCATACTCACTATACAGGGTAGCTTTGCAATCAATCACCAGCCTTGAGTCTAGAAGAGAAAGCAGTTTCCACATGTTACTCTGTATACAGTATTTAAGCACAAGCAGTAATCTTGCAACATGCAATCAAAAACCTTTAAATGGACATGCTGAGGCTTACCAACATCTACCTCAAATTCCTGCCCTGCTTGAGGTGAGATAATAGTTGGAGGTTGAGCTGGCTTTTCTGTGCGACATAAAGAGAGAACAACATTTTTAGACCATCTAAATGTTTCTTTTTTAACTGGCTAGAAAATGTATAATATAATATAATATAATATAATATAATATAATATAATATAATATAATATAATATAATATAATATAATATAATATAATATAACATAACATAACATAACATAACATAACATAACATAACATAACATAACATAACATAACATAACATAAATATACAGTACCTACAATTAATAATTAAAAAAAGTAATGTAAATCTCACTGATATTGTCGACAGTGACATTAAATATATGGCTCCTCTTGTACAGCTGACCATCATACAGGTAAGAGGTGGTGCAAGTGAACAAAACACGGTCCTTCTCTTCCATTTCACTGAAGCTGTAAAACTGTAATGAATCTGGCAGCAACTTATTGTCCTACAAAAACAAAATAAAACAAAGTACGGTATTAATGAAATAGAATAAAATGCAGTGATTTGTGTATTGCATGCTGTTATTTCTTTCACTGTAACTTCTTATACGCAATACAGTACCTTGTGCCAAGTAATGTTAATATTTTTGCCTAGTCCAGGGATATTCTCATCTGGGCATTGCAATTTGCAGGATGGCGGATTACATGTTTGAAGGTAATGGGTTTCCTCAAGACAATGACGAGTCTGTAACAGATCTGAGCACACCTTCAAACGCCAGGTATGGATCGTGTCATTCCTGTTATAAAGAAAGACAAGGCCTTAATGAAGATCCCACTGCTCTTTTCAACACTGAGGATTTTACTTGGCTAAAGCTGCTGTGGTGCTGCTATGCAGTATGCACCTGTCTGCAATACAGGCCCTCTGCAATATGGGTAGAGTTTTAAAACATAGTGGTTTGAGAATGTAAAATCAGACTAATCTAAATCTGCCATAACTTGAATATACAAATATGTTATAGCCCTTACTTATATAACGTTGAGATTGCATATATCAATTAAATGTACAGACACAGAAGTATATGGCATCATTACCCCAGAGAACATGAGTAGTTCCCTTGTTGAGAAGGTGAAGCATTCAGAACTATCAGGTACCGCCCGTGGGTCAACAGCTGCTTATTGGGCTGATCCATCCCATCCTGGACAGTGGGATGAGTCCAGATCAGTTCAGTATCAGGGCGTGCTTGGAAAGGGCACTCAAGCACCGCAATGTTACCCTCGGCCACATTCCACCGTATGCTTTTCCTTGTCCTCGCATCTGCAACTGATTTCAGACAAATTCATTTGATTCAGCATTTATAAATAAAAAAGCCCTTTATAAATACACATTTTGCACAGGAATTTGACTAGGTGACATTGGTGCAGGTATACAAATAAAAAGGCGTGCTCAGATGGTGCAGGGCACAAGGAAACTGTGGGAGGTATGACTGGATGTTATGTTCATGATAGGAGTATATTACTGTATATTTTTATTTGTTTTAATTATAAGCTGTTTCATTTATAATTTTTGCGTTATGTTCCTCCACAGCAGTAGCTTTTCCACAAAGTTAAGTGTGAAATTAGGTAATTATCTTAAAGGCACAGTGCACTCAAAATAAAATGTCTTAATGTTTTAACTAGGCATAACGATTCACTCAAGTCACGATACGATTCGAATCACGATACTAGGTTCACGATTATTTTAAACTAAATTATTCTCCAGACAAATTTCTGAAAAACCTGATTATTTCTCTTACAAAAAAATCATTTATTTTCTCTTATGCTGTATTTTCTCTTATGCTCTTTTTTCTTAAAAAAAATTATCCCACGATTTTTGTAACCCATTTTGTCACGGTGCCAAAGCCTAAAGCTGTAATCCTGGGCGTTATACTCTCCCTCTGCTAACCGGGGGAGTAATACGTTATTCCAACCAGTTCCTTTCCTTTCCCCTCCGTCAAGATGACCATGGGGGGAGGCAGTATAGAGACCAGGATTACTGCATGTTTTTGGTGAGAGTATACCTACCCCATGAGGGTTAAATTAACATTGATTTTACAATATAAATTGGGGTCCCAGAGATAGAAATGCCATTAAATGGGGGTCCATAGACTAATGCATGTCAAACTGGGTGTCCTTGAAATTAAACTGGTTGAGAATCACTGCTAGAGCCGAAATAATCTTCTCTTATGGTCAATTTGGGGGTACTTGACAAAAGTTTGGCAACCACTGATATAGGCTACTGGTGGTACATGAATGAATAGTGGAGGAGTGGGCTCAGTCAGTGGCCATCCTATAGAGCCACCGGTCTCCACAAGCTGGGGCCTCAGAATGTGGAATGTGAATAGCCCATGCTATCTTAGAAGTTAGAATAGATCAATGGTCAGGTGGCCACCCTACTGGCACAGCGTATATCTTTTCTACGTACATATGCACACCCAAATCTTATGACATCAGTAAGTGGCCGAGAATAATAGGTTACTTTTGGTATAACAATACAACCCCTTACAAACCCTTCACCCAAAGGGCCTTAATGATGAACTGTTACTAAACGTCATGTTATAAGTTTGCATGTTTTTCAGTACTCTATAGTTGAGTGTCTCATCACCCTTAAGGGCCCTATTTGGCTCTACAAGACCCCCCCCCCCCCCCCCCAACGCTATTTACTAATATGTCAAATATATAAGCACTTTAATTCAGAACTTCTTGCCTCGTTGAGTGAATTTGGTTTGTGTAAGTATATATATATATTCTATGTATTTTTCCACTCTCATTCTCTCATTCTCGTCTGTATGTCATGAGAGCAGGATCTAGTGACTTTTTGTCTCTTATTGTTGACTATGTTGATTTCCTAATGTATTTCTACAACCATTAGTCTTTACATCTTTTCTCGTATAATGATTTTTAGAATGTAACTGAAATTATGTAAAAGTTATTTGGGGTCCTTGTGCCTTTAAATTATGTCAGCAAATTGAGGATCATCACAAGCTGTACCTCTTCCTCTAATTAGACTCTGTCTATTGTGATTGGTTGATTCTTTTTCAAATGTTTGTATATAAGTAACTCTGTCAAAATGATGTGTTATGCCTGAGGAAGGTCCCTAGTGACCGAAACGTTGCTTCATTAAATAAGACAATACTCTTGTGCCGAGCAGATACACAGTGTGCGGGTGTACCTTATTGCTTTATTTGGTATAACAATACAAACAGGAACACACAAAACAACACATCCTTGTACCCTAATGGAAAAGGGTTTATCCGTTTGTCTTCTTCTACCAAACCATTCTGTTTGCACAAATCTCTCCATGCACAAACAGTAATACATGCCATAGGAAATACAATGCACTACATTACATCCATGCAACTGTCCTATTTAGGCTACTGTACACTTCTGAAAATACATGTGTATGTGTTTTGTGTCTGTAAAAATTACAACCCCCAAATAAATTACTAAAATTAGCCTACTTTTCTATTCAAAAGTTAAGTTTCTGATTTCTGGGCCAAAACGAGATTTAAATGGTGTCAGATTTGGAATCCTCATGAAAAATAAGTCTTCATACATGATTCTAGGTCATCTGGATGGATCAACTGTTCATTTTTGGCTATGGCGTGTGTGTGTGTGTGTGTGTGTGTGTGTGTGTGTGTGTGTGTGTGTGTGTGTGTGTGTGTGTGTGTGTGTGTGTGTGTGTGTGTGTGTGTGTGTGTGTGTGTGTGTTTGATGTATCTATAGGCCTACCCCTCCCTCCACACCCTGCACAACAGAAAATCAAATGCCTTTGCTGTTTTGAGTTTGTCTTGTTAAAAAAATAAATGAAATCATGATTCTGTAATTCTGTGTTTTGAATGATGATGTTTGTATTATCATTAAATAAATCTTAAAAAAAAAGAAAATCACGTTATGTCCTTTCTGAAACTTGAAAAAATCAAATTCACAATTCCTCTGATAAATGTTATAACTATTGGCAACCTTTAATATCGTATGTAAGCAGTTTGGAATCACTTTCACCTGACTGAAGACACATGGTGTTGGTGTGCTCTGGTGGTGCAGATCTCTACTTGGTGCAAGATATATAGCCTAATATATTGGAAATCATTACACATGAGGGTCAAGAAATGAGCCAATTAAGCTCTTACAAGCTTTATCTCTTTATATATAAGTATTTTTATTATTTTTATTTTTATTTACTGTTTTCTTTTTTTTCTCTTTTTTTTTAAAATTAATTTTATGTCTCTTATTTTACCCCCTTTTAAGTTGTTTATTAATTATTTCTGTGAACGTAACCATGTGATCCCTTTCTTTGTATCTTAGTTATGTACTCAACCTATTGGTTTTATACCTGTATATATGTTGTGTGTATCTTAGTTATGTACTCAACTTATTGGTTTTATACCTGTATATAATTTATGTTGTTTGTATGGCCTCGTGGGGAAAGATGGTGGGTGGGTGGGGAGGATTGGGAAAGGAGTTGTGGGAGAAAATATAAAAACAAAGAGTTGTATTTTCTTTCTGTGAAACTTGCATAATATGATGTCATACTCTTTGAATAAAATTTGTTTAAAAAATAATAAATACACACAACGAAAATAACATCTGATCTGATGTGATATTATAATTAATTATGTCCAGAGAATAATAAAGCAAGCAAACACATTTGCTCAAACAACTCTGTTACTTTCACTTTCATAATAAAGTAAGCCTTGTGCCAAATGATCTGCTGGCTAGTAGCTGTTATGATATTAGCCCATGCACAGTACATCTTAGTCTATGTACTTGAACTTGAGATACAGTGTACTTGATATGTATTGTGTACTGCCTGTTGTAGCATACTTTATAGATAGGCTACGAGAGACATCTCAGTGGCAGCAAGGTCAGCCTTGCTGCAGTAGGCACGTTATTCTGTCTCATATCTTATTGTCACGTCATTATGATCCAGCACTATATATGTTTCCTGTTGTGTAATAAACTTTGTGAACCGTAGCGTGATACTGTCTCGTGGGTACCAGGTCGTCTCGCCCCTTTTCCAACTCGCCCCCGCGAAAAGTGAAGACGGCTCGCCACAGAATTTTATATATTATATATTATACATGTGTACTATAAGTAATCCAGATGTTTATTTATAAATATCAATATAAATCAATACAAATATAAATCAATGCAGCATAAATATCAGGTTATTTCAATGTATTTCAAGGATTTACTATAGCCCATACTATACTATATTATTATTCCCGTTGGGGCGACCGCTCTTCCCGTTGGGGCGACCGATCTTCGCCGCTTTGGGCGAGTTGGAAAAGGGGCGAGCCGTCTCGTATTCGTCTCGTGTCTCGTTAATTTGTTCTCCCGGGTACCCGCCGCCGCAGTCGCCGTACCAAAGGAATACTTCAACAGGATTGTCACACACCACCCAGCCTGCACACACTACCTGTCTGTCAGAACCAGACGATCGAGGGTCCAGTATTTAGAGATTACAACAGTAGCCAATGTAGCCGTGCTGAATTTATATCCCAATCCCATTCCCAAATCCAATACACTCTCTTGACGTTTTGAGACTCTTACCTTTAAATGAAACGAGCAGAGCTAGTAGGACTTTGATCCTCATGACTGTCTCGCGTTGCCAAACAAACTGTTGCCTCTCGCAATTTCCAAATGCAGTTCTATCACGAGGAAATTAAATATAGCCTAAAAAGGGAAGTTTCGTTTCGTCTTTACTGACAGACTTCCGGACAGTTCAGTAGGCCTAGAACAGAACACAACAACAAACTATGGAATGTGGCCATATTAGGTCCTCCTCCTCCTACATAGGCTACTGAGTTGACACTGACAGACATATGGTTCATGTTGTTTGCTTTTCTGTAGTTGTCAGTTGTCACCAGTATTTGGGTGGACATTCTAGGATTAGAGTAGGGCTATTAACAGATTGCAAATAGGCTATTTGACAATGATTGTTAAAATGATAATTAAAGAAGGTGCTCTTCGGACTTCGCAGCACAGCCTACAGGTCTCTGCCAGGGCAGGTGTTACTGCAGTCTCCTGGCCTGGTGGTGCTATAATAGGCCAATGTGAAGAGAGACATATCCCATGTTCAAATCCCAGCCCTCCATATAGTTCAATCAATGCTGGAGGATTTCAAGTTCAACTGTAGGCTATTAACTGAAGGCACATACAAAAGATTAGGCTACTTCAAAATAACCATGATGAAATGATGAAAATCATATGCTCTCGACGACATAATAGGCCTTAATAGTCTATTTAGCTTGAATTCGTTTTGTGTCCTTTATCCTTTCCTCTTCTCTTCTTTATAAAGTTCAGCGGCATGTCTTTTGCATTGCGGAGGGTGTTTTTTATTGTGCCATCGCTAATGGCAACCAACACGGTGGCTCTGGAGCTCTGGACTTCACGCTGTTTCAGCCAAGCAAGACAGTCAGCACTGCTCAGCAGGGGAGAGCGAACATACATTCCGACACACCTGCCTGAATCAAGAGGGATCGGTTTCGTTTAGAAATAAACTCAAACAGAGCGAAGATCTCCAGGGCCCATGCCAGGGCGGGGGTCCGTTTAAAAAAATGATTGATATACTACTGTGTAAGGAAAGGAACCTCTTCCCAACTCTGTCGGGGCTCTCGGAAAAAGGTCAGCGAATAGCCTATTATTATTCCTGTGTAGGCTACTTATAGTGTAGGCTATATTCTAAAATAGTCAAATATTTAGCCTGTGATAGTGTGATTTCTCGTTCTCTATAGCGCAAAGATCCGCTATACGCTGTTGTTGTCATGAGTCAATGAATGGGCTGGCATATCTGTTTTTTGTTTTTGATATCCCCCCAGATATCAACAGCATTTGGGCCAATGTGTCCGCCTACATTGAATGTCAGATGACCTTACAAAAGGTGATCATTCTAAAAGTTATTCCACTCCACAGGCTCTTATAATGAAATATAGCTATACTGATTTGATGTATTATTGATTTGATGTATTAAATATATCTGTAGGCCTACGTTATATAGCCTTATAGGCAGACCGCAGACTGAGTAGGCTACAGACAGATGCTTTACTTCTTTATTCTTACTTGCACGCTTGCATTATTGACTGATGACTGACTGACTGACTGACTGATTGACTGATTGATTGACTGATTGATTGATTGATTGATTGTGACAGGGAGTCCACATGGAAGGGCTGGGGAAATTCACTTTCTCTCGGCAGAAGTTGGATGTGGGCAGCAAGTTCATCACGATCCAGCGGCCGATTTTCCTCCTGGCAGAGAAACTTGTCCAGTCCCAGGGATTGAAGCAGGTCTGGCCACTGGCTGCAGGTGAGCTCAAATAGCTGGGTTCTTTTTTTATTTTTTGAAGGAAAAAGAACCACTCCACCCATTTTCAATCATATCATCCATTGGGCACTGGCCTACTTGGAACGATGCAAGTTGGAAATGCATGCCCCACCCAGTTATTGTATGTGTCCCTTTTATGCCCATATATGGAGTTATTGTAACGATGGAAGTTGGAGTTTCGTGCCCCACCCCGCTATGCAATACCCGTTGTACTAGGGGTGTAACAATACATTTTAACAGCGATACGATACGTATCACGATACATGGTTGACGACGATATTGGTTCATTATGGCGATCCGATACGATTCAATGATTTGAAATCGATACAGTAACTATTTAAAATACATTGACATTATTTTAAACTAAGTAATTAAACCCCTCTTTTTCTTTTTTGAGTGGTGTAAACCACTCCTACAACTGGCTTTGTTAGTGCCAACGGTTCTCGAGTTAAGTGCATTACAGCCGTACACACAGAGAGACAGACAAATGAAATGAAATGAAATCTATATTTACCCAGGGTATCTGGGCTAAGCTCAAGAACTTGTTTCCAGCCAGGCCCTGCTCATAGAACACATTTCATCGTAGTGGTTCAATGCCTTGTTCAAGGGCACTTCAGCGGTGGTAATTTTAACGTGTCGGACGGCTGATTCGAACTAGGAACCTTCCGCTATCCGTTCAGCCACCGCTGCCACGGACAGACAGACAGACAGACAGACAGACAGACAGACAGACAGACAGACAGACAGACAGACAGACAGACAGACAGACAGACAGACAGACAGACAGACAGACGTGATGCATTTATAGATAGATGATTGAAAATGGGCGGAGTGGTTCAGTTTAGGTGAGGACCAATTGGTCCATTATAATACCATTGCTGTCAAAAATGTTGCAATATCATAATGAGCATTTGAGGACCAATTATATGAAGGCTGGTCTGACTGGAAAATGGGTGAAGTGGTCCTTGAACTCTAACAAACTTAATGCGTGCATGCGTGTACATGCGCTTGTTTCCTCCATTCTGACAGCAATGCATGTCCCGGTGGTGCAGCTGAACTACACAGCTGTGTCACAAGAGAGTCCATTTAATCGTGACGTGGTGGAGGGCTGCGTCAGAGAGACCCTGCTCCTTCTGCAGAGAGCACTGGCCTCCAAATATCACACATTCCTTGCCTTCCAGGGAATTGGAGTTTTGTACTTTAAAAACAACAAGGTGATGTCTTCTGCTTTGGGGGGGGTCCAATATTGTAAACTCAATGTTACACTCATGTTACACTCAATTATAACATGCTTTAATCCCAAAACAACAAGGTGATGTCTTCTGTTCTTTGGCGGAAGGGGGGGTCCAATATTTTAAACATATTACACTAAATTATAACATGCTTTATTCCGTCTGCCTGTATGTTCTTAATGGGACATCAGTACAACTTGACATACATACAAAATATATTCAAGACGTTTCAATAATAGCAAAAATTGCCAATCTACAAGTGCACAGCTCGTCAATATGAGACATTGTGAGCTTGTACATCGGCTGTTTTCTCTATTTGTACAAGAAGTGTATGGGGCTTAAGTGGTTAAAACAGAAGTAGATCTCAACTTTTTCAGATCTAAGGATAGAGGCTCAAAAGCTTGAGAATAGAATATTGACATGTTGCATATAATCTCCATTGAATTTAACATAAATTAATCTTGTTCAAAGGTGCGGATGAAGTTCAACAGGGACTTTATTAATGCCATAGATGGAACTGGTAGACTACTCATAGCCTTTTCTCATGTGAGTAGATGAGGAGTGTGCACAATGCAGATGCATGTATGTGTGCATGTGTACTGTATGTGTGTGCTCACATACATACATGTGTATACAGTTTTAAATTAAATATTTGATATGTTAAAGGACAATGCCAACATATATACAATGTATGTAAACATAGAGTAGAGCATCTTCCTGTTCATTTATCCCAGCAGATTGGCTTGGCTGCTCATACAACCACGTTGTCTGGGAATGGTTTAAAGCCTTCCACAGCAGCGCTAAACCATGCTCAAATGAGAATTGAATTGGAACGCTTATTAACCATTCTAAGAACTGTTCTAAGAAGTGGAAAAGCCCTAAAGTCTGAGTGTAAACTGGTGTGCATGTCTTTCTAATTCATGTCTGTGTGACTGTGTGTCAACATCTGTTTATGTGTAATTGTACGTGTGTGCGTGCGTATATTACATCTATGTGTCCTTTCCCCTCCAGAGACCTGGTACTAGTGTCTCTCTTATGACAGGGAGACTGTCCAGTCTCCAGAGGCCACAGACGTCTGTCACACTGCCTAGTGTCAGATCACCTGAGGCAGGAAAGAAAATGGATGGCAAACCTGGAGTGTGGCTCACCCTGGCCCCTGCTGAATCAGACAGAACGGAGAAAGATGCAAGAGGTGTAACAACAGTCAGCTAACAATCAGCCAAACAAACACAATAGACAAAAAGACACACTGGAGAGTGGAGATACAGTACATGTGATACCACATGCAATGTGATGAATAAAGAGATGCAGTTGATACAGACAAAAATGCAGTTACAGATCTCATTGTTAGCTCATTGACTATGACTCACGTTATGTTGACTCATGTGACATTACTGCCATTTTCCAATACAATGGTTTGTTTGATTTGGCAGGAAGAATCCATTGGGGTCAGTTCATTTCAGCGTAGTTTAAAAATAAATTACTATTAGCTTGAAACTGGCTTGATATAGGTAATCCAACAACACACAAATGATTGTTGTATTTTAAATTAATACAATTTAAAGCACAGATTAATTTGTCTAAAAGTATAGCCAAAAATAGTTACTGAAGGAAAGACTGATTTACAAATGAATGACTTATTAACCTTGTATTAGTGTTTCAATTATTCATCACTGATTCAATTATTCAGGTAAGTTCAGTAACGTTTTAATGACTTTGGAGAAAATGTAAACAAATGCCATATCAAACCATAAAGACATTAATGGTATAATGGTCGATCTACACAGGGTTCTATACTATGTTTATGTGCAATATGGTTGAAGCTGTGAAAAGATAATGACACGTATGGATGCCTGTATGGTCCTAAAGCTTTGAGAGGTGAACAGTGAACATGTTCACATGATATCGTTGTGCCTCTTTAGAAGATCCCCAGCCACAGCAATCCAAATCCCATCGGACACTGCTGCCTGCCCAGGTGAATGGTGTCAGCCTCTCTGAAGCATTGAATCCAACACCACCCCCCACAGAGACAACTGACAAGTACAGTTTACACACACGCACACACACACACACACACACACACACACACACACACACACACACACACACACACACACACACACACACACACACACACACCAGACCTAGAAGTATGGACCAGTGGTGGTCCTATATTGTTACTATCCTGGGGCACAATCCAGCTCCATCAATGATGCAAAAACAACCTGTGGGACAGATCCCCTTCTGTCAACAGCAACCGGTTCTGTTTTGTACAAACACACACATGCGCATGCACACACACACACACACACACACACACACACACACACACACACACACACACACACACACACACACACACACACACACACACACACACACACACACACACACACAAGCATCCATATACTTTCCTCTCATTCCTCTGTAACCCTATGTATAAAGTTGGGAAGATTACTTAATGCAATCTGACTACTGTTAGTAACATTTGGATTACTGTAAAGCTAAATTACTCATTACTCAGACCCCTGGGACTGCCTCAGGACGGACCCCCTACATCAGCTGAGAACCAGCCTATACGTACATTGAATGTACACTCCACGCAACTGCCTGTGTATTGTCATTTATTGGAAACCACAAACATTATATATAATATATAATATAATACTTTGGAAACAGTAAATGCATGCTTCACATTCAATCAAAATCACACATACTCAATCAAGCACATACTGGTCACCGGGAAGTTCTGGATTAAGTGGTCCCGTCTGTCCGTTGGGTTTTATGCTGCCGCCAATATGAAATGAAAATGTATTGTGGATGTGGTGCTCTCTTGAGACTCTCACATTGTGGTGTGACCCTCCTCATATACTGATTTTTTGCCTCAAGGAGAAGCTGAAAGAAGTACAGAATACTGTGTTTTATATATAAAACAAAGTCTGTGAAATCAATGTTTCCACAGTTCCTCACATTTATATATTTCAACAGACCCTCTTTAGAAATCAAATTAGAAAGAAACACTAACAACACACTACCCATTCTTTCATGATGCACTCATTACGAGGAAAACTTTACAATGACTTAAAAAGTATTAAAGATAAACTCAACTCACAAAAATGTAAATGGTCTCATATCCAAAGTCCTGGAATATGAAATGATAAAAACATTTAATTTCAAAGATACTACAAGACATGGGTCATTATGACCAACTTATATAACTAAAGGTTAAGAATTTCATATTGCTTCCAGCTTCATGCAAAACAGTTTCTGGTTGAATGGAGACTGTACTACTGAACCACTTTTGTGTGGACATCAGACATGAAGACAACAGGAAATTGTCGTCGTCCAACTTATGAACATAGTGTGTGATCATGGATGGCGGCAGAATGAGCAGAGTGCGAATGTAAACGCATATCTGTGTCTCTTCCTAATATACTGTAGGTTAATTTCATCCATCTTACCACCAGAAGGCTCTCCTAGAGTAGAGGAACCTCACTTGAGCAAAGGTTGTACTGGCCACACCCGTGCAGGACAGGTGAGAAGAGTGTGTGTGCATACATGCGTGTGCGTGCAGTGTTCGTGTTTTGTGTCAACCATGTAAGCTTCTTGAGGCCATGTCCCTGTAGGAGTTGTGTTATCTGTGCATGCAACGGGCCCAGAGGAACGTTCCGCTCTACCTGAGAGAGGAGAGACTAGCACAGGAGAAAGCTCAGGAAATCATCTTACTCTTCAAAGAGCAGCAGAAAGACCAGCTGTACCTGCACAAAGAACAGGTTTGTGAGCATATATGCATAGATCATTGTGCTGGAGAATGTACCTGTACATGGCAATTGTCCATATTATATTATATGATATTATAATATGTTATATATTATATTATCAATCATTTTCAATGTGTTTGTGTATCTGTGGCAGGCCAACAAGAATGAAAAACATGATCATGCCAAACAGGTGGCTGCATTCAATCTGCAAGTGTCAGAGGCTCTGAAGGAAGAGAAAGCTATCTGTTCTCAATACCATGTAAGTGCATCCAATGGAACTGCGATCCGTTTTGTGACCATGTAGATCTGCTATTTTATGAGTGCACTTAGTTGAACTCAGGGTTAACAATATCTTTACCAGCTCAGTGGCCTTGTGTTTAGAATGTCCGTTGTGGAACTGGGAGGTTGTGGTTCAATCCCTGGCAGAATCATACCGAAGACTATATAAATGTTATTCAATGCCTCCTGACACTCAGCAAGAGTCAGCATTGAGGGTAGGATGAGAGACAAGTTCCTGTGGCAAACTAGTCATACTGTCCAGGGGGTGTACACATCAAGTTGCCTCATGCTGGTAACAGGAGATAGGCTCCTGATAGGCTCCTATCCACTTAGCTCAGAAAATGCTTGTTCCCAATGCTACTTTACTTACTCACTTTTACAATAGCTTTGTGCTTCTTGTGGCTCAACTATGTCTTATTTCATCTGTTCTCTTCAATGCGGTGGGACTAATAATGTCACTTTGGTGCCTTTATGTTTAGAGTTCGTTCATCTTCCCTGAACGGCCCCTGACCCCACCCAGAGAGATTAAGCAGCGTTGCTACTTTGATGAGCTGCAGGCTCAGATGGTGCAGAGAAGCCAGCACAAGACCCAGTCCCATCAGGGACGCCTTCTCCTGGAGCATCTAGAACAAGCCCAGTTAGCCCACGAGTAAGTCTCATGGAACAGTTTGCTCAAGTCATCTGCTGACATATAATGTACTATATACAGTACATTTTCGTGGCCTCGTGGCCTCGCTGTTTGACACCCCTGAATTCATACACAGTACAATCTCAAATGTTTGTTTAACTCAGAGAGGGTAAACATGAACTCTTGTTAGGTAATTGTCTGTGTGTGTGTGTGTGTGTGTGTGTGTGTGTGTGTGTGTGTGTGTGTGTGTGTGTGTGTGTGTGTGTGTGTATGTGTGCGTGCGTGCGTGCGTGCGTGCGTGCGTGCGTGCAAGGATTGCTTTGCTGAAGGCCCAGCAGTTCCAGCAGAAACAACAGAGAGTTGAACATTATCAGAGGGCTTTGGACGCACAGGCAAGAAAGAGTATATTTAAGGCTTATAACTATATGCTGTTTAATGACTGTAAGCTGTTTGATATGTTAAAAGAGTGAAAATAGTTAAGCCACGATTGGCATTTAACTTCTAGTTCTGAAATAATAGCTATTTTTAAAAGTCTCACAAACTTACCTCTGTATGTCTGTTTTATTTGTCTGTCTGTGGGGAACATATTGCATCTTGAAATGTATGTATGTCCATATTTTAAATGAGCTTATCTCTTGAGCCCATACTACTGTAATACAGTGGTGGTTAACTATTTGTTGTTCTGTACTAATTTGCTATGCTAAAGTGCTATTGCAGTCATCACAACAAGTTGCCCCTGAGAGTGTAGTCTAGCGTAGGAGAGTGTGACATTATTTTGTCACCCTTCCGGTAGGAAATCGAATGATTGATTGATTGAATACATTATTGGCAGAAATGTAAACAGTACAGAGTACAGTCAAACACTTGGTCCAAAAGGATATCACAGAATAAGGTCCTTGCAGTCTTGTTTCCATTCAGGTCCTGAATCAATGAGAGAGTCACTCACTTGTTGACACTTTCCACACAAATAACAGTATGCTGTGTATGTTGTACTTTACCCTCCTATCCTTTAGGTGGAGGACAGCATGGGACTTCC